>NC_091127.1:12515000-13119375 GCF_040183065.1 Periplaneta americana
AACTTGATCGATTTTCAACTCTATCATTCGTCGCAAGCCGCGCATGAAAATTCAGATTAAACGTAAAAAATTATATAAACATAAAATAATTACAGTGTAAACTCTGTAAGACATAAAACTGAAAAAGGGGGCGGAGATGGGGATGAGCTCCCATATTTTATAACATGCCTCAATAGCCAGTGTCTCAAAGAGCCTCTTCCTCCTGTTAAGAAGGCAAAGTTGTGAATGACGAGTAACTGGTGCCAGAAAACTAGTAGGCTAATTTGGGGAAGGAAGGCCTCTTATTCTTGGATGACAATATTTCTAGGGGAAGGAATACTTCGTATAATAAACCCTGATCCCTCGGTTTGGGGACTGTGCGACAGGACGGTAACACTCAGAAGTAAAGGCTGGTTCACAATAAACCGGAAACGAGAATCGGAACGAAAACGAAAACGGTAAAATTGTTAAAATGTGTACATTTAAATGTGAGCATTCACAATTAACGAAAAGCTTGCCGGAGCCCGGGATCGGGAACGGAGAGTTGGCAAGTTTCAACTTTGGCGTTCACGTTTCCGATCACAGCCCACTAGATTCATTCTATTGCCATCTAAAAGCTATTTTGTCGTCGTATATTTTGTAACAAGAAGACCGTGACATAACCTATGCATTATTTTGTTCTGTGCTGTGCATCATGGAGCAAGTTTTATTTGATGAGATTGTAATATTGAGTGTTGAGGAAAATCCTCACGTTTACGATAAGCCTCGTATAAAGATAAGAAAATGAAAGAGAATACGTGGCTTTCAATAGCTGCAGCTTTGAACACCGATCGTAAGTAAATCGTATTTTATTACTGTATTGGTTGTATTACACGCTACATATTCATGCTTTAATTCAATAATTGGGTTCATTTTTGTTCTATTACAAATGTTTCTTCTCTAATTATTATTTTACGTTATGGTAGACTTAAAATAGGTTGTGATAATAAAGATGCATGGGCATATTTATAGTACCGTACCTAATGAAATGTTTCAGTTGAAATTTCGAAGTTGGTTAACCTGTGTTTATGTTGGCTGCCTTGTACTCATGAGAGAACGCCATTAGTCAATTATACGCAAATAACATCAGAATGCGTAATATCGACTTTACATATCATTATTGACATGCATATAGATATGCATTGTCGTCTACGTTCTCGGTTTATTGTGAATCAAAAATGTTCATATTCACGTTCTCTGCTTCTCGTTTTCATTCTGGTTCTCGTTCCCGGTTTATTGTGAACCAGCCTTAACTCAGACGCGAAACACTACAGATATTCTCTAGGATCTACAGTCTGATCTCTAAGTCGCTCCACAACAGTGAAATAAGCGAGAACCCGCGAGATACGAGGAATGTAGTGGTAGCCTAACCCTAGTTACATGTAGGCGTGTTAGTATTCAGCGAAATCAACTATTCACGATTGACTACAAAACTCTCTTGGTATTGGGACAGTGGTGAACTTATTGGAGTGAATGTACAGGAAACCGTAATAAGAGAGAAAACCAAGTACATTATTAATGAATAATGAATAGTAACCAGTTAATAATAATAATAATAATAATAATAATATTATTATTATTATTATTATTATTATTATTATTATTATTATTATTATTATTATTATGTTAGGAGAAAATCCACAAACGATTAGGGAAAACACGGGAATTTTACTGAAAGCAAGTAAAGAGATAGGTTTGGAAGTAAATCCCGAAAAGAGAAAGTATATGATTATGTCTCGTGACGAGAATATTGTACGAAATGGAAATATAAAAATTGGAAATTTATCTTTTGAAAAGGTGGAGAAGTTCAAATATCTTGGAGCAACAGTAACAAATATAAATGATAGTCGGGAGGAAATTAAACACTGAATAAATATGGGAAATGCCTGTTATTATTCGGTTGAGAAGCTTTTGTCATCCAGTCTGCTGTCGAAAAATCTGAAAGTTAGAATTTGTAAAACAGTTATATTACCGGTTGTTCTTTATGGTTGTGAAACTTTGAATCTCACTTTGAGAGAGGAACACAGGTTAAGGGTGTTTGAGAATAAGGTGCTTAGGAAAATATTTGGGGCTAAGAAGATGAAGTTACAGGAGAATGGAGAAAGTTACACAACACAGAACTGCACGCATTGTATTCTTCACCTGACATAATTAGGAACATTAAATCTAGACATTTGAGATGGGCAGGGCATGTAGCACGTATGGGCGAAACCAAAAATGCATATAGAGTGTTAGTTGGGAGGCCGGAGGGAAAAAGACCTTTAGGGAGACCGAGACGTAGATGGGAAGATAATATTAAAATGGATTTGAGGGAGGTGGGATATGATGATAAAGAATGGATTAATCTTGCTCAGGATAGGGACAGATGGTGGGCTTATGTGAGGGCGGCAATGAACCTCCGGGTTCCTTAAAAGCCAGTAAGTAAGTAATAATGTTGTTGTTATTATTATTATTATTATTATTATTATTATTATTATTATTATTATTATTATTATTGTTATCATCATCATCTTACCCATTTAAAGAATATAACTTACAATTTATGTTTCCACAGTAAATTAAAATATTCAGTAACATCATTAATATGTTCAGTTCTGAATATGGAAGAAATTATGAGTGACAGAGGAAAACCAATGTTTCATCTTCAAAATTTTGTCATTGGCTCATAATCTCTGGAGGTTCATAGACTCTCTGAAGGAAGAGCAGAGATAGAACGATCAGGATATCACACGTCTTCTCGGAGGTCAAAGGAACATTAGGGCTCCAGTGACGTAACCAAGAGCACATTTTCTCCTCAATATCCCCATATGCCTACAAGACTGAAAACCGAATCACAACATAGGCTACCTCCGATCAATCTCATATCGTTCGAAAGTAAAGGCAGCGGAAGAATTCATTAAGAAAGACTTAAGTTGATTCAGTAGTTTCACCATTTTGTGTAATTTAGTGTGATAATGTACAAATACAAATTAAATTTAGATTTGTCGAAATTTTACATTGGACTAATTTATTTTGGGTGAAATGTCTTTCTGGATGAGTTTTCCATAGGATAAACATAAGATTTTAGACCAAAAATCTTGGACGAACTGTCCTCAAATCCTACAGATGTTATATAACTTTTCTAGAAAGAATAACTCTGTCTTAAATTAATCATTTTCCACAATTTGAGTTTTAAATAAAGCAACTGTGTTTAAATATTGAACCTATGATGTGCTTATGTTTCATATGACAATTACGGAACCAATCAGAACGTTACAGAAGGCCATGTCCGGAGGAAAGTTTCCGCCATGCTGTTCTAGTACATTCCGAAAAAAATAGATCTAGTTATTATATTTTCTGTGTTTTATTTTTCGTGAACTGTTGCGAATTGGGTAATTAGGGTAAAACAATCTTGAAGTGTGTAATTAGAGAAAACATCTATATAATGCTCGGTCTGCAAAATGAATAAAAACTCTTTTTACTCCTAAAAAGAATGCGACTTTAGCACATAACGTGTATTTGTTTGATTTGTTTTGTTGAAAAGAACAATAAATTGTAAGGTCACGCACAGAACTCATTACTTCGTGCTGTGTATTGTGTTATGCTACAAATGTATGCTTATACATACACCACAACAATGGACACGTAACGTGCATTTAGTGGAACGAATTACATGAGTGTAGCTATGCAATCATTGCTAAAATTATAGCGATAATCTGAATTCCAGGCCTTCAATTCAGTCTTGCCAATCTGCATACAGCTGCACTGATAATACATCACAGATGCATTTGATTTCACGGCCACTTACCACCGCGCATTTCCATCGACGTGAGCTGGAGATAGCGTGCGGAATTCGTACTAGGGAATGGGTTCGAATCTCGCTCGAGTTGATAGCTTACTTAGATTTTTCTATGTTTTCCCCATCCGTCTGGTGATTTTTGGACGCCTTAGGCAAAATATCTCGCTTTCACCAATTTCATAGACGCTGGATAACCAAATAGTCTATATAGCTTCATCAAACAACTGATTAATACAGTCAAGTGTTCGATCACATTTCACACTAGTTAAGTGGTGACTATATGTTCAAATTTGTGGACAGGCGCGGACGGTGGCTCTAAGTACTTTCATTTTTCTTCGTATATCAATGATGGGTTGAAAGCAACAGTGGCGTAAGCCAGATTTCATGACATTTCAACTTACGAATGTCAAAAAAAGTGTAAACTTTTCCCATGTATTTAAAATATCAGACAACATCATACTTACACAAAAGGTCCCTTAAATTATATTTCGACAGGTTTTTCTGTTGCATAGAATGCTGAAGTTGAAATATCTTATTTCTTGCAATTGCTTACTTAAGCCACTGTTGCTTTTGATCTCTCTGTGCGGGTACAGTCGGTTGATAGAATATAAATTGTATACAATTATTGTAAGCAATGCTTTCATTCTTTAAGCGCTAGGTATATACTGCTCATATAGGATAGATTATTACAACGAATAAGGACTTACAAGAAAATTATATAACAAATCCAAACTTAAAACTGAATGTGAAAGAATCAGGAAACTCTAAGGAATGGAAATTACATGAAACAGCATTACAGTATACATTATTTATTTACATATTTATTTCTTTAATTATTCATTCACTTATTCATTTATTTATTTGTTTATTTATTTATTTATTTACTTATTTAATTCTTCATTCACTTATTTATTTATTTAATTCTTCATTCACTTATTCATTTATTTATTTGTTTATTTACTTCTTTGTTCATTTATTTACTTGTTCATTTATTTATTTATCTATTTATTTATTTATTTATTTATTTCTTCATTCATTCATTCATTTATTCATTTATTTATTTATTTAATTATTTATTTATTCATTTATTTATTTACTTATTTATTTATTTACTTATTTATTTACTTATTTATTTATTTATTTATCTATTTACTTATTTAATTCTTCATTCAGTTATTTATTTATTTGGTTTTGTTTGTTTATATATATATATATATATATTTAATTCTTCATTCACTTATTCATTTATTTATTTGTTTATTTACTTCTTTGTTCATTTATTTACTTGTTCATTTATTTATTTGTTCATTTATTTATTTATTTGTTTATTTATTTATTCATTTATTTATTTACTTATTCATTTACTTATTTATTAATTTATTAATTTATTTACTTATTTATTTATTTATTTATTTATTTACTTATTTATTTATTTATTTATTTATTTATTCATTTATTTATTTACTTATTTATTTATCTATTTACTTATTTAATTCTTCATTCAGTTATTTATTTACTTGTTTGTTTTTGTTTGTTTATTTATATATATGTATATTTATTTATTTAATTCTTCATTCACTTATTCATTTATTTACTTATTTGTTTATTTACATCTTTGTTCATTTATTTACTTGTTCATTTATTTATTTGTTCATTTATTTATTTATTTATTCATTCATTCATTTATTTACTTATTCATTTACTTGTTTATTTATTTATTCATGTATTTATTTATGTATTTATTTATTTACTTGTTTATTTATTTATTTATTTCAGTTACGATCATCATCCTTCTTTTTTACACCACCACGAATACAAATACAAAGAAAAAATGCGAAGTAAATAAATATAGGCCCTATAATGAAAAATAATAGTACAGAGACATATGCAAAAATAAAAAAGTACATAAAAACAAAAGACACAGATGCAAAAAGTACATGTAATGATGTGTAACATAGGACAATACGTAAGTAACTAAAGCTAAGCACTTGCCCAAGAATTGAGTGCCATGAAAGAGTAATAGTTACATAATAAATAAACAGTTCTCCGAAAAGTCACATAGTGTCTTGTGTTAATGATGTCCATTGTCTTATTTTCCTCATGTTCGTCTCCCTCTTCTTCCATCTCATTCTTGCCCTAATTCCTTTACCTCATCTTTCTCCCTGTCAAATTTTCTCTTTTTTTAATTACTTTTCTCTTTTATTACCCTTTCTCCATTCATTTTCCTCTTTACTCTCTTTTCGGTATCTTTCTTTTCTTAACTTCCCAGTAATTTATTTCCCCTTTTTTTTCTTTCTGTCTTGATACTTTTCTACGTTTTTTGCTTCTAATTTTCACTTCTTTTTATCCATTCTTCCTCTTCTAATTCCCCTTTTCTTCTTTTCCTTCTCCTTTTTTCAGCTCTATAATCTTATCTCTTTTCATTTTACCTATCATTTCTTTTCGTCATTTTCTTCCCACAACCGCATTTTTCTCCATTTTCTTCTATTTTCCTCACCCCTCCTCTTTTCCTTCATTTTCTCATTTTCTTTGATTATCCCTCTCATTTTCTGCTCCACTCACTATATTAAACTATTTGGAGAAAGACATACAATTTCAGTGCCTGTTTAAAAAAAAACTCTAGTTATAATAATATTTTCATTTAATGAAAGAAGTATAAAATCTAAATGAAGCTAAAAATCGAGTCGGTTAAAGAACTCTAGATAGTAAAGGAAAAACAATCCGCTAAACCAGTGTAATTTACTTGCTGAATCGCTCGGTTCACTGATATTGTGTCCTTCAGATACATGCTTCCGGCTTACTTTCGCTTTATAATATGCTAACACTATGAAGGTTATTGCAATTTTTTTAAATTATCCTAACAGCCCTATTACTGTAGGCTACTTAGTACTTACTATCATTTTAAATGACTGAGGCTTTTCAGGCTTAGGTTCAATGAGAGGTCATTTAACCAGCTACTGTTCATAAAAGAAGACTGAGACTCTGTCGTACGCAATTGTGATGGACGAAACTGCAATGGAGATAACTTTTTCAGAATATTTATATTTCTCTTTTTGCCAATGTCGCGTTATCATATATAGAGTGTCCCATTTATCTTGTGTATCTACGAGGGGGATCCAGGAAATAACGACCGTTTTGTTGTAATAATTAAAAAATATATATTTATTTGAAAAAACAAAGTCTGTTACATAACTGAAGCTTCCTTTACTTCTCTACATAATCACCACCTACATTTAAACATTTGTCGTATCTGTTCACTAGCTTTAGAATTCCCGTGTTATACTCCTCTGCCGCCAGTTCATTAAGCCAGGTGTTCACTGTCTTCTTCAACTCTTCATCACTTCCAAAACGCGTACCACCCAGAAAGTCTTTCAGCTTAGTGAAATGGTGAAAATCGCTAGGAGCAAGGTCTGGACTATAGGGCGGATGATCAAAGATTTCCCAACCGAATTGATCCAGCAATTCTCGAGTTGAAGCAGCAGTGTGCGGGCGGGCACAGATTTTGTGGTAGCCAAGATGTTGCGACACAATTTCACCAAGCAAAGAACGAGAAATGTCAGGAAAGGCAATATGCAATTCGTCGAGTGATGTGCGCCTGTCTTGCAAGATTCTGTCGTTCACTTTAGTCTTCAGGTCTTCTGTGATGAGTGATGGGCGTCCGGGTCGAGTTTCATCGTGGACATTTGTTCGCCCATTGTTGAACATTTCGCACCATTTTCTCACATTTCTTTCATTCATTACAGTATCACCATACACTTCTTTCAATTGCCGGTAAATTTCTGCAGGTTTCAAATGTCGGGCATTCAAAAATCGAATCACACTCCTCACCTCACAGTCGGCGGGATTATCAATCACGTCGTTCATTTTGAAGTAACACAAAATGCACAATGGCGACTTGTTGCAACCAGTACTCACAACATTATGAGAACACATGTTAAGGAAGCCAGTTGACCTTCAAACAAGGAAGGGGAGTCAGCTGCGCGGCGGGTATGCGCGAACTGTCGTTATTTCCTGGATCCCCCACGTATTATAACTTTTTTGTTTGGATAGGTAGGCCTATTGGAATTTTTGTTTTTGAGCGTTATGTTAAAACAAGGGGCTAATATGAGTGTGGAGATTTGGTGCATGTAACTACATTATGGTACGAGATACACGTGACGTCATCAATTTTTCAAATAGCACTACATACTTTAATCATGTTACATTGATTACAGACATTAAGACGAGTGCAAAAATGTATCACAATGTCACCTTCCTAATCAATAACAACAAAACGAAACAAAAACGTACTTCCAATGTGATAATGTTATGCTTTGAGAGTCACAGAAGATGTTCCAAATGGTGACCATTCACATTAATGCACATTCGAAGGCGTTCCCCGAAAGATCGCATGACTGCCCGGAATGTTGCTGGGTGAATGTACACACAAGCCTGTCGAATGCGTTGCTGTATGTCGTCTGGTGTTGTCAGAATGTTCTGGTACACACTGTCCTTTACAGTTCCCCACAAGAAGAAGTGGAGTGGCGAAAGGTCCGGAGAACGTGTAGGCCACTGTACGTGGATTGCGGCATCGACAGTTGTTGTGGTTTGTTTACATGTTAAGACAACAAACACACAACACACGACGTGTACGGACGTCAGTCGTCTTTCGTTTTGTGTAAGTTAATGCACAAGATGAATGGGGCACCACAACAAACGGCACATTCTGATGGCATTCATTTTGCATTTTGTTGTTGTTATTGATTTGGGAAGGTGATATTGTGATACATTTTTTAACTCTTCTTAATGTGTTTAATCAATGTAACATGATTAAATTATGTAGTGCTATTTGAAAAATTGATGACGTCACATGTGTCTTGTACCATAATGTAGTTACATGCACCAAATCTCCACACTCATGTTAGCCCCTCGCTCTAACATAACTCTCAAAAACAAAAATTCCAATACCTATCGGAACAAAAAAGTTATAAAAGGTGCACAAGATATATGGGACATACTGTAGACATCGTATTCTATCTTCGAATGCCCTCTATATTTGGAAAAAGTCTTTGAATAAAGAACTGTCGTTTACATTTCAGTCGTAGAGATGAAGTACCGTACTTACTGACGAAATGCGATTCCATTCCTGATGTGCTGTTGGTTAAATTTGTCAGTGAGTACAGGAAGTCGCCTG
Organism: Periplaneta americana; assembly: GCF_040183065.1. Lineage (NCBI taxonomy): Eukaryota > Metazoa > Arthropoda > Insecta > Blattodea > Blattidae > Periplaneta > Periplaneta americana. The sequence goes on from NC_091127.1 coordinate 12,523,970, forward strand.
AAGTACTGCACTTAAACCTTCGTGTGATAATACATAGACAGAAAATGTGTAATGTGCGTAGATACAGCCCATAGGCTACGTAATTTTTAAGGTAAATAATGAAGAAATGCAACATTTCTGCGCATGTCCGGTTTACTGTTTGTTTAGTTGGGATTTTATAGTATAGGATTTGTGAAAGTCTGAATTCATTGAGGAAGTGTAGTCTCCATTGGTGAATTAATGTCATGAGCTCCATTACCTATGACATCAGCTAAATTGCGAAAGGAGAACGAATTACATTACATAGCAAATAAAGCGCACCTAACCAAGTGAGGCCATCATTGCTTACACAACTCCTTTGATCAAAACTTACGTAGCCTACCGTATTACTTTATTATTATTATTATTATTATTATTATTATTATTATTATTATTATTATTATTATTATTATCATCATCATCATCATCATATGAGGTGATCATATTCATAAAAATCCTAGTAACAATAGATTCAAGATACGGTGATCTAGTGGTTAGAGCGCTGGATTTATAATCCTGTTGCCCCGGTTTCGATCCCTGGCATACCCCCGATTCATGACTTGTGTTGGGCAAGCCAGTGGTCCAGGTAACACAGAGGTTTTCTCAGGGAAGCGCCGGTTCTCCTGTGGCATCCCAACAAATCTCCATCATAATCTCATTTCATTGCGGGTGTAGCGTAGACCAGCCTTCTATGTCGCACCCTGGTCTACAACTGTCGGTAAATTGGTTTAAATAACTGGTTTCATATGGGTGAATGACGAAAAATCAAGTACCCGCCACTAGAGAAAAAAAATGATTCAAGATTAAATATTAGACTGCCTCCGTGGTCTGTTATAGTCGCGACGCTGTTTTTCCCGGCGTGACTCCTCCTCTTTGCTTACGTCTTAGGAAGTGAAGGCTCTATAAAATCTAGGTAGGTAGTATCGTTCGCCATTTTTGTTATTTCGTTGCCGAACTACCAGACGAGGGATCTATTTGTCGCACCGTTAAACATTGTCATGTCGTAGCTCTTATGATAATAAATCAAACGCACTGTAATTCAGCAAATAATTGAGCGGCAAATAACGTCTTCGTGTGCTTTCTGCGAACGCAAACGAAAGAGCCAAAATGGCGGGCGATTATATTAAGTATTTATCGAACCTTAAGAAATGAATAACGTCTTCATCAGCGAATCACAAGACGCACACGTTTAAATGTAGCCGATCTGCAACGCCTGGGTGTCTAAGAGTCTGGAAATTTGTATGAATGTGAGTGTGCCAGGTTAATATTAATTAGACAACCTTCAAAAATATAAACTACAATATATCAGGACTGTCACTGAGCAGTAACCTCAATACAAGTTTCAGTGTCACATTGTTGACAAGTAACTTCATCAGTTAGTACAACCATAAAGTACTAATAGATGCTATAGAGTTAACAAGGGAAAAAAAGTTTAAAGATTCAAGATGCTTTATTGTCATGAAACAACAAGATGTTGCCATGGACATTGTCATATTGTCATATATAATAATAATAATAATAATAATAATAATAATAATAATAATAATAATAATAATAATAATAATAAATATAAGGATTATTTACAGAGAAAACCCGCATATACATTAAAAAAATAACATGAAAACCTTAAATAGTGTATCAAAAAGGACTTTACAACTTTATAAACTTATAGAAATTTATCCACATATCTTACAGAAATAGTTAAGGTGTCTGTTTAAATACAAAGTAAATTATTTAATTTATATATGGTTACGTTTCGAAACTAAGTTAAAAAAACTAAAGCACAAACAGGAATACGATTTTATTCATATTCATATTCTTTTTTTGCCTGAAGGTACAAGAGTACAAGAGGCCTCGTCAATGTGATAATATAAAAAACAATGTGTCAATATTTAAAATATTAAAAGAGTAAAAAATAATAAAATTTAACTAAAATACTACATCATTTTCAAAAAATTAATTCATATTATAAAAGGGATTATTTTGTAGCCATCTCTTAATCTGAAGTTTAAATTGTGTTTCATTAAGTGCCTTTATATTTGTTGATATCTTATTATATACTTTTATTGCAGTAATTATATAGCTTGATTGTGTTTTTTGTAACCTGACAAGTGGTACGCTTAATTGATCATTATTTCTGGTTTCATAGCAATGCAGAACTACTATACTTGTATAATTAGTAATATTCTTGTTTACATACATTAAAAGTTAAAAAATATAAAGATTGTAGACTGTCATAATCTTTTCATTTTTCAAAAGAGATCTACATGATAGTCTGGGTGGTGACATTGTTAAAATACGAACTGCCTTTTTCTGCAGTAACAGAATGTTTGGAAGGTCCGAACTATTTTCATATAAAAGTAATCCATATCTAATAACACTTTCAAATAGCGCATAGTAAACTTGTTTTAAATAATGTTTGGGAATCTTGTACATGAGACTTCTCAAGAGATAAATTACTCTAGAAATTCTTTTACATACATAACTGACATGGCTGTTCCACCTTAGTTTAGGATCCAGATACATACCCAGCACTGGCGGCTCCTGCGTGTTTCTTAAGAGGAGGAAAGAAGTTAACAGCACGAAATGACACCTTCTTGACTGAAACATGCTACAAATTAGCATACATCTATACATGTAAGACCAGGTAGTGTTGGGGTTGGACTTCCTTCTGTATAGCAATAATCTGTTCTTGTAAATTGAGTTTCCTGAATTTTCCATAATGTATAATGTTTTCACTTCCATTCATTGTTGAATAATTGCACAAATTAACAATTACAAGGAAATTCACCTCGCAGCATTTTTCGAGCACACTACAGCAACACACGTGTTGGAAGAGACCAGCTACTAACTCGTAATCAGAACCGCGGAAATGGGAATGGGAAATAATCTGAGGAAAGCGAGAACACTGCACCCACCCACGTGGTCTGTGTTGCCACATGCACATTGTACAAGTTCAGTATCACATGCTTTTGAAGAATATCAGTTCTTGTAAAGTCATACTACCATTATTGTTCAAAGTTGCCGGTGCCCAATTTTTTATGTTAAAAATAATGTAGTTTGGAGTACCTACTTACTTTCAATTTCAAATATATTTGTACAAAACTGACAACTTGGCTGTTGCCCTGTCTAGTACACAATGAACGGAAGTGAATTTCAGGGACCAAAAAGATCTGCGATACTAACGTAGAACTACTTCTTCTTTGTTTTATATAAACACGACTTTAACTTTCAAATGTCCTTGAAAGTTTCAAACCATGAATAGTAGCCTATATAAAGTGCAATGAAAAAAATTTTTGATTTATAATTAAAAAAGACGTTTATATGGTGTCTTTCATAGCGTTGCGTTAAAACTGTTTTATTGTGCCTCCTCCTAGTTGTGTTATAGTCTGGTTGAATGCAGCATCGTTAGATGGCAGCGAGCTTGCCCATGCGCTGATTCAGAGGAGGATCTCCTCCCTCTCCATTCATTTACTCGCTTTAAAACTCTGCTTCTTTCTCTGGCCGCTAGTGTGCTGTTGTCTATGTGTGTTAACTGCAGTAAAGGAGGAATGGATTGACTTTCCTCCACACAAACAATCTCGCATTTTTCTCACAGTTTTCTAGCAGCACATGAGTGCGCATCGTTTAAAACTCGATCAATCGAGGTTTTCTTATAGCTGTGAACTTAAAAATGATCGAATCTTCCTTGAATTTCAAGGCACATATTTTATTTGGTATTTACTTTCAAAAGGAGAAACTTGTGAGGAGGACGTTCCTCCCTTCCCTCCCCCGATTAACCGCCATTGATACCCAGCATCTTTACAGATTCATTTATCACATTATTTTGGGTTTGCTTCAAACTTAGAGTTAACACATGAGTTTTTTCATCATTAACAATAAATCCATTAAGAAAACCACTTTCTTATTTCAGCAAATAAGCTTGTTTCATAAAATCTAACTCAACAGTATTATTATGTGTGATAACAAAAGTTGTATCGTCAGCATACATTATAGTTTTAACCAACACATTGTCTGGCAAGTCATTTATCATAATAAGAAACAAGAATGGACCAAGAATAGAGCCCTGAGGAACACCACACTTAATTGGAGCTACAGCACTTCTTTTTCCATTTACTTCAACAATATGGGAACGTCCAAGCAAATATGAACGGAAAAATGTTTGTTCTATGCCCCTTATGCCATAGTTTGCAGTTTCATTAACAATACATCATACAGAATGGAATCATTAAATATAGCATATGTATAATTTCTATTTTCAAAGGATGTATATATAGTTCTCAATAATTCATCAATTGCATCCTGAGTAGTTTTACCTGGACAGAATCCAAATTGTGAAGGAATAATAAGATCATGTAGTTCAAAATATTCTCTCAACTGTAGGAGTACAACACTTTCTAGTATTTTACCAAAAATGGGTAAAATAGCAATTGGTCTATAGTTTCCAGCATAATTTTTTTCACCTTTCTTATAAATAGGGACAGTTTTTGCTGATTTAAATTTTTGAGGGAAAAATTCCATCCTTTAAACATCTGTTAATGCAAACAGTAAGTGGCAAAGTATACGATGTACTATATTTTTTACTAAAGTATTACTTATACCATAAATATCCATACTATTGGAGTTTTTCATTTTTTAACTACATTTAGAACCTCTATTTCTGTTGCTGCACGCCATTGAAAACTCATACCCTGAGGAACAGGGTTATTAAATAACAGACTCTGAGCTGATACACCATAGGTGTCAAAAATTAACTTTGCTTTACAACTTATGTCACTAATACAATTTGAAAAGTAATTCACAACACGAAGAACTGAATTATAGCTAATCACATAGAACAAGGATTCCCAAATAGCTATTTCTTAGCCTGGAGCAATACAGTACAATATAATACAGTATATTTAAAAAACACTTTTGTGTTCATTCAGTATTTTTCAAATAATGTAGAGCCTAATCTGTAGACTCTAAAAAGTATATGATTGTAGTTCGTTGAATATTAATGAAATAATGAACAAAGATTTGGTGTTATTCGTGCAGCTCTACTATTCAAATAGTCCTAAATGTCAACGCAAACTTGTTATATAATAAAGAATCAGTGTCCTTCATCACGTATGCAAGAAATGTAAACATACCAGAACCTTCGTTTCTTTGGGGACAATGTTGTGATGTTCTAGTAATAATCCGTACAAAACTGCTGTGATGCACACACAATACTCATCATTAAGCGTTTGAGCAGCATCTTTACTTCAAATGACTGTCAGTCCACTAACTAATAGTAAATATAACTACTTACAATTTACTGTAGAGGTGTCTAACATATTTTAAGAAAAGCAAGATGGGGCGCCATTCAATGAAAATGTGTAAGAGACTAAAAGAATTCGAGAAAATTCTTATATCACTGATACAAAAAGATATAAAGTTCCCTGTATTTCACTTACAGGGTAATATCACTAACACAGAAAGATATAAAGTTCCCTGTATTTCACTTACAGCATAATATCACTGACACAAAAAGATATAAAGTTCCCTGTATTTCACTTACAGCGTAATATCACTGACACAAAAAGCTATAAAGTTCCCTGTATTTCACTTACAGGGTAATATCACTGACACAAAAAGCTATAAAGTTCCCTGTATTTCACTTACAGGGTAATATCACTGACACAAAAAGCTATAAAGTTCCCTGTATTTCACTTACAGGGTAATATCACTGACACAAAAAGATATAAAGTTCCCTGTATTTCACTTACAGGGTAATATCACTGACACAAAAAGATATAAAGTTCCCTGTATTTCACTTACAGGGTAATATCACTGACACAAAAATATATAAAGTTCCCTGTATTTCACTTACAGGGTAATATCACTGACACAAAAAGATATAGTTACCTATATTTCACTTACAGGGTAATATCACTGACACAAAACGATATAAAGTTCCCTGTATTTCACTTACAGGGTAATATCACTGACACAGAAAGATATAAAGTTCCCTGTATTTCACTTACAGCATAATATCACTGACACAAAAAGATATAAAGTTCCCTGTATTTCACTTACAGGGTAATATCACTGACACAAAAAGATATAAAGTTCCCTGTATTTCACTTACAGGGTAATATCACTGACACAAAAAGCTATAAAGTTCCCTGTATTTCACTTACAGGGTAATATCACTGACACAAAAAGCTATAAAGTTCCCTGTATTTCACTTACAGGGTAATATCACTGACACAAAAAGCTATAAAGTTCCCTGTATTTCACTTACAGGGTAATATCACTGACACAAAAAGCTATAAAGTTCCCTGTATTTCACTTACAGGGTTATATCACTGACACAAAAAGCTATAAAGTTCCCTATATTTCACTTACAGGGTAATATCACTGACACAGAAAGATGTAAAGTTCCCTGTATTTCACATCAAGAATTCAACCATGGTAAATAGGTATTTCTACCGAGCTTGATTTTCATCTTTATAATCAGCTTATCGCATGTGTCAGTCCTCAGTTTACCAAAAGAAATATGATGATGATGATGATGATGATGATGATGATGAGGATGATAGTTACTACTAAAACATTCTTCTATAATAAAACAAAGTTATCATAATATTGTACCGGTACCGTATTTTATTTCATTATACTCTACTACACAGTGTACAGTGAAACCTCTCATTTACGGACATCGAAGGGACGTAACAATCTGTCCACATCTGGGAAGTGTCCTTTATTGGGAGGGAGGCTCCCCAATCTAACAGTAAATTTATAATATGCATTATGTATCCTTTCACGCTTTAAATGAAATGTATTACTGTAGTTTAATTCTAAATACAATATACTACAGTAAATTCTTTGCAACTTTGAACTACAGTAGATAAGACTGAAAAAAGGAAAATATAGTTCTGTGCCATGCAATTTTATTCTAGGTCTACAGTTATGCAGTACTGTAATTTAAAGTTTTCAACTTAACCTTTACGTTCAGGTGCCATGTCTCTCGAAACAGAACAACTGATTGAAGTGAAGAGAATAATCCTACTAACCCTATCATGTGCCGAATACAATTTCACGATCGCGGAAACCTTGGACCCATCAGACAGGTTAAATTTTATGACTTTGTTTATCCAACCGCTTACAGCTCAGAAAAAGTAGCCGGCTGGGCTAGTGGTAGCCTACGAGACCCTTATCATCTTCTTTCATGTTAAGGAATTTATGTACAGTTCTCAAAATTAAATTTTCCATTTTTGTAACCATTAGGTCTTGGAATCCAAGTTCTGTCCGCAGTCAGGAGGTAAAGCAAGCTTTAGGACTGTGAAACAGCTGTCCGTGTCCGTGTCTGAGAGTGTCCGTAAACAAAAGTTAAATTTATCATTATTTCTATATTATTTCAGTTGGGACATAAAAATCTGTCCGTATATGAGGAGTGTCCGTATCTTGGGGGTGTCTGTAAGGAGAGGTTTCACTGTAATACCAATGAGTCCAACTTTATTAGCGGGTTTTGGAAGAAAAACTGAAAAGTTAATTTTAATGAAATGTACCATTTTAAATAAACTTTCTAATCTTACTGTGAGAATGAAATTAACTACAACTTTATTTATGATCTTTAAATACCTTTTTATAGAATAATTTATTCGATATAGTATTTTTTATTACAATTCACTTTAATTATATGTAGTTCCCTTGATATAAGAAGCCAGACGAGACTTAAAAATTATGTAAATATAAAATGTATTGTTGCTATACATACAAGGGAGAGAAGAAGTAAATTCCACACTCAAATGCTTCAGCAGTGGGCCCATGTTTTTTTAACTCTGGTGTGTTCATATGAATACTGATAGCTCTCTGTCTCTCTACCAAAGAAGCTATTAACAGAGAAAACCAATTCTGCGAATATTTTGACGTCTGTTAAAATTAGTTTCCATGGAGATAAGTACTAACACATGGTGTAATACAATTTTTAATGGAATATTATTTACAATTCGGTAAACAATAAACACAGTTTCACCAACTGTGTTCACAGCAATAAAATTGATAAGTGACTAATGCTGATAAATGTTTTAAATTGGGTCACCTTCCAATGTGGTGGACATAATAATTACTGGTAGGTTTCAATTTCTGTTGAAAATGTTTTAAGAATTAGGTTAGGGTTACCAGATTTTTTTCACAATATCCGGGGACAGATATCAACATATAAAAAATAATTTTAACATTTCTGTTAGATTGTTGTTCACTTATATTGTTTTACACAATTTAAAGAATTAAGATACTGGTATTCAATATACTTACAGACTGAACAACTGTTTTTTTATTTTTTTCAGAAGAGTGAATTTTTAAACAGATCCCTAAAATTCAAATTTTTCAGCAAATTTCTGTGAGCTCATGTTGAAGTTAAGATAGCAAACATGGCACAAACAATTCCTAAACTCAATCTGGATTTTTTGGGATATCCACATCAGGTTTATTAATGAAACATTACCTCCATGTCACAGATATTCGAGTTCAATCAACTTCAAAATTGTGCAAAGGAAATCATTTTCTCAGAAAAGAAATTTAAAATCCCACTCCATTTTGAGCAAACAGTAGCATTAATTTCATTACACTTTTCTCTGAAGTCACATATTTCTCCAAACAAGAAACTCCATCAAATAAGTTATCTTCAAACAGAGACTTATTTCATAAAACTTGACAATTGTAAATATAACGGTATCATTCTGACAAGTAACAAATGACTACTCAACAAATTGTCAAATTTCTGTTTCATAAAACATTCCTCCTGTCAGGAAAAATGACAGTTTGTCAGATTCTTGTTTCATAAAAGTTTTATCACGACAGGCAAAATTTTACAATAATTTGTCAAGACTTTTTTTGGTGTATTTCATTTTATGAAACAGAAAAGCGTCAATTCATTTGTTAACAATTCTACATATTTGTAGAAATTGTCATGAAATTCTGACACCTCATGTTTCATATGTCATGGAATGTTGACTATTTATCGTTGCTGTAGTTGTGCTATATTGAATATTGGTGTGGATTTTAGGGAAATACTTTATTTTAAGTAAGTCATGTTCAATACTAGCATGAGCAGTAGAGAAAATAATGATTATAGGGAAAACCACGCAGGACAAAGGAACCTAAATCAAGCCACCGAAGTTGATATAGAGAAGAAGTCTATATATGAACCTTGTCTGCCGTATCTTTCTCAAAAGTAGAACGTCCCTCTTAAACAATGGTCTGTCATTGGTTTGCTGTTTGGCTGTAGAGGTTCAATTACAAAATTCACATGGAATTATCTTAAGGAACTTCACATTCCTTTTGATTATGTAATGTCTTTTCTTATAAATATTATCAAGGATTCTCTTCAAATATTACATCATCATCTCTATTTCAATTAATCCATTTCAACAATTCACTTTCTTTTTTCTTTAATGTTTCAAATCACATTATACTGTACATGTTTATTGTATTCAGGACCCTTGTGGTCACTCAAATTGTTTGAGCTGATGTATTTAATGTATAAATAAAAAAGAAAGGATAAATCTAAATTATATTTCCGTACATCTTGATTACACAACTTTTAACACTGTATCACTTCGGAATATGTATGATAAGCACTTTCTTGTGTTAAATTTTAACGTACCTTGTTAACATGTTTCGACCTATTTTGGGTCATCTTCAGAACTGGTCGTTGTTGGTCTTGGCAGCTGTTGTTTCCTGTGAGGGTGCGTATTAGCAAACCATCAGCTGAAAATATAATGAGCAAAATAGGAAATGTGCTGCACAAAACAAAAAGAAATAAAACACTTGTTACAAAATAATTATTATGTGTTTTTACACTGTTGGCAAATGGAACTCACTATCACTTAACTACTGATGCATGTAGCTTATCGAAATCATTTCATAGCTCTTAATGAGTGCAGCCAATTTGTCGAGAGTTTATGGAATTATCGATGGGTTAAAAAAAATGGATGCTGCTTTTGAAAATGAGTCTAAATTTTTTTATAGGAATGTCGTTGCTTTCTTAGTCAAATTTAGAATTAATTGTAATTTTCTCGCTGTTTTTGAATTTCTAATGACAGTTACTAATTTTAACAAATCCAATAATAGCATGCATTATAGATAGGTTCAAGAGATGTTCTTTGTAGCCAGTGTTTTTGTTCCCAATGACTGCTTCTTGCTCTGCTGTCCCATTCACAGAGGAAATATGGAAACTTAGTATACCAGCCTACTGACCAAGAAGCTTGTACAATTTCTCAGATTTCCACAGATCATCCAGTTATGATGTTTATATTTTATCTTTGTAAGAACCAGTTCAAGATTCTCATAAGTTTCTTTAAAGTGTACTGAATGACCAACAGGTATCGAAGCATACTTGTTGCCATTGTGCAAAAGCACTGATCACTGCCCTTACACTTCTTTTGGAGGAATCGAAAAAAGGCTCCATCCATCCACTTGGTATTGAACATTGAACTTCTGTATCAAACCAGGAATATCCTGCAGTATTCTAAGGCACCCCCTTATGAAAAGTAAGGCGTAAATAACTCTTCTCTACTCCTGTACTGATGAAGAAATGTTCCTGGTGCCAGCAGCGTAAAAGCTCTGTTTTTTCCTTAGGTAATCCTAAATTTCTACTGATAAACTCTGCAGGACTTTCACTCTCTACATCACACTGCCTTCTAGATTATGTTTCTGATTCTCATCAACAGATTAGTACAAAATTTTACATTAGAACATCAGGTTATGGATGCAGCAAAATCACTAGTATATTAATAATATAAAACATAAAATATAGTTTTGTGTAAATACGGTGCTTGACGTGCCATTTTTATGTCATTTCTGACTTCAGCAAACAAAAATATACCTAGTTTTCGTTTTAACATATGGAAGTTTTTATTATAACCATATTTTCTAAGTGGTACAAAGAATTAAACGTGTGTAATCAAGATATATAAAGTTTAATAGTGTGATGTTACTAAATTTTACTAAATGTTATTGCAATATCTTTACTTCAGATTGCCTGAAAGCAGTAGTGCATAAATTTTAGGGTTTATAATACATTTTTCTAACTCTGAAAATGTCGAATATCTGTGTTGTACCTGTGTAGATGAATATATTTTACATCTTGATTACACAACTTTTAACACTGTATCACTTCGGAATATGTATGATAAGACTTTCTTGTGTTAAATTCTAACGTACATTGTTTACATTTTCGACCTATTATGGGTCATCTTCAGAACCAAGACCAGCAACGACCAGTTCTGAAGATGACCCATAATAGGTAGAAACATGTAAACAAGGTACATTAGAATTTAACACAAGAAAGTCTTATCATATATATTCCGAATATATTTTCATATAATTCAATCCTTTTTCTTTGAATGTATTATTAAAATACTATAAATGTTATGTTTTATCTCTGTTTATAATGGAGAAGTTGAAAATAATTGGAGAGTCAGTAATCTAGGAGTGTGTTGAATATTTTAAGGAACTACAACAAAATTTTATAAATATGAACTACAGAACTACGGTACTACTTATAGATTTTGAAGTATTAAAGTTGACCACCAAGTTAAGAGTGTCAGTATTCGATTCAGGAATTAATATTTAACTTAGGTCATTACTGCCACCATCACTATTACCATTGTCACCGCCTCATCTCCATAATCACCACCAATATAGCTAATCATTTCATCACAATCGCCACCAACATTACTACCATCATTACCATCACTAAAATAATAACAGCAATGAGATCAGAATCAACAATGTGACATCATTAACAACACTAACACAATAAAACTTTACCAATAATCTTAATTGCATCATCAAAGACATCAGAAACATCAATTGCATAATCAAAGATACCGGTATCATTACCATCATTAACATCATCATTAAAAATTTCAAGAACAGCAACATTAATAACATGAGAAACAAACAATATCAATTATCATCATGAAGAGCATCAGAATGAATAACATGAGCAAAAACATAAATACTCGTATAACAATTTTAATTACCAGTACACCAAAATAAATAACGTGCTTTGTACGGAAAACTTTTCATTGTAAATTAAATTCTTAACTATAATGCTTTAATCTGTATTATAAAAATATTATAGCTGTATCTTCCGTTTGTATTTTGTGTATCAGGGTTTATTAAATTATATTATTAATCTTTTATTTCCCGATTTGAAAGAATTTAAGTAATTATTTCAATTGCTATTACACAGGCGTACAAAATCGATGTGATTGACAAGACAGAGCAGTTCAACAATGGAAGAAAGAGAATTGAGTGCAGTTGACCTCGAAGCAGATGTAGACAACAAATAAAAATATAAGGTACTTATAATATAATATATTACATTGTTTTAAGTACATAACTATAATAAAAGTATCAGTTTGTACAAATAAAAAGACCAATTTGACCACGATTTTAAATCTGTGATCCTATTTTATACTTCTTGCTGCATAATAAAATTCCAACTGATACACGAGTTAAAAATTAATACTGAAGAATTTGTGTTTTCAAGAATACCCTTTCATGTCATTTTCAATATTTCTATACGAGATACCGTACTTTTACATTCTAACAAAATGTAATGGAGGCTGGCGACAGCCAAATGAAGAAATTTTTCTTTGCTTTGTATTTCATGATAACAGAATTGAACTCTGTATCATATTATTTTCATTCTATTATTATTTTTTTTCATATTTAATGCAGCTTAGAACTTGACCAATGGCTATTCTCTTGAAACATCTACAATACATACAATGTGTACACGAACAAAAGTAATCGATAAAAAAAAGTGTTAGGAAGATAGTTTTACACGTGCTTCCCAATATCGGTGATAGATGTTTCTGGCAGGGCAGTGTTGAAGATGAGAACTATCCACATCTTCTTGCATATTGCAAAGTAGGCAAAGAGGTAACATATTATGATTTTCGTTTTGTTACTATGTTCACTTGTCCACATCGAAGGATTCTTCGCATCAATATAATTAGTTAATCAATGTTGTTATTTTCTATATTCTTACCGGTACTTATTTTAGTTTCAGTTGAACAACCTGACAGCCTAAATATAGAGTTTTGATAATTAACTTTTTCATGAAATGCATTTTTATTAGATAGGTGCTTCAATGATTGAATGTCTTCTGTTCTCTGAGCCAGTATAATGGCACATGCTTTTATTTTAAAGACTCTTTATGAACAGAACTCGTATCAATTTGCTAATTGGTACTACTTAGAAAACTATTTTAGATAATGGGTAGCCTTGTCTTACTTATTTTATTTGTCTAGGAAACTACATCAATTTAATATTCCAAAGAATTTTGTGATGGAGTGTAGATTTTAGAAAAAAATTTGCTCACGTTATGTATTTCTTCGTTTTCTTGGTAATTTGGTTTTCTTCTATTTATAGATACGATACGATATTTATTTAGTATATTTTGTTATTATTATGCTATTACCTAATGTACTGGAGTTGATAACGAATTCTACATTTAGATTGCAAGTCATACATCTCAATTAAGAAGTTAAAAATTTCTTTTTCAACTGAGGAGAGGATATTTTGGTTACCGGTATCTTTATAGACTATCAGGCAGCTTATAACTCTATTTGGAGATGTTATATAAATTACATAAAATATGCATAAAGGATAATATGTTTCATTGGCTTTCAGAAGTCATAACATTATGATTTTGTGCCACAAAATTTAATAAGATTACTTCTCAATACTGATAGTTACACATAGGTTTACCACAGGATTCAGTTCGCAGTATAACTTTATTCATGTGTTTACATCATTGACCTCCCCAAAATCCTGGAAAAGGCTGGAATGAAACTGCATTGTTTGCTGATGATTAGCCAATTGGACCTCTAAACCAAGAAAACTATATACTGAATAATATTAATTATTTTATGTAGTTTATATGTTTCGGTTGAACGTTTATTTGAATCTTATTATGCTATTACAGTCCTGTGGAATCATTTCTGTTTTAGTTTATAATATTGTATGTCATTTCATATGGTTTGCAGTAGGCCTAGTTAGTTCTGGTTGAGTGGAAAAGACTTGAAGGCGTTAACTTTATCAGACGAAATAATAAGTACCGGTGATAAAAATATAATACGTCAGCTATTGCAAATATTCTAACAGAGAATTGCAGTATTGTACGAATCAAATAAACCCTTTCAACACTTTTAAGCGTCGCGGCATAGTAATGACGTAACTAGCACGTGTAAACGTGGTTCTATATAATTCCACCAGAGGTCAGAGGTATCGGTTATCGTATCATATGGTGCAGCCGTGCAGCAACAAAAATGTTAAATGCAAAGAGCTTGGAAGTTAAATGTATTGTAAATCTGTTGCTAGATGTCACTAGCGTATAGTTTGTTATGGCGGGAGTTCAGGAAGGATTTGTGGTGAGTAATCTTTATCCATTAAAACTTGTTATAACAATGCATAAAAACGAAAATGAAGTTTGTGTAACATTTCTTACTTTAGCAATTTGTATTTGCATAACATGTTTACTTGAGTAAATTTACTAAAGTAGTAAATTGAACGAGCACAGTAACCTCCAAAAGCAATTTGTAGCAATTTTCTTTATTTTGTTACCGGTGCACATTTTGTAATTTGATAAAAAAATCATGTAATGTTTTATTTTTACCATCTATATTACTGTGTGAAACTTCGATATCCTCCCTCAGCACACATGGGAGGAATAAACAGGGGTGCATTTCAGGCCTGGCGGGCCCTGGAGACGGCAGGATACATTTTTCGAGCCCGGGAAGCCAGATTTTCATATTATTGTCAAATTTTGCGATTATAAAATGTCATATTTTATTCATACTTAAACAGTTCATGATGAGGTTTACTCTGCAAACCCAACAATCTTTATATATAGATTCGAACCCATGTATTTTCGTCTGACATTCAATAACCACCCCTGCGGATTGGTGGTGGTGGTGGTGGTGACGACGACGACGACGACTACTGGTACTACCGAAATGCCAGGGCCAGTGCACTTTTTTATTTAGAAATACACCACTGAAAAAAACAGGCCTACGCACTTATATAATTGAAAATAACCTCAAAATTGTAACACACCACGCTAGAGAACGTTGTGATCATTGCCATTCACCCCAAATATCTTCATCTCTTACATCGCCGACCAATGATTTTCTTCGACATTTGCACACACAATGATGACGTAATTCAGGTACCACCATGATATTGCACTACGCTTACAAAAGTACTCCTTTCTTGGCTATGGTCATGGTACTATGACAGTCTATGTAGTAGATACAGTCACGAAGCTTGAGTGATTTTTTGCATTTGAGAGTACTAGGAACAATAGACTGTGCCGGTACTATTTCGCATTGTCTGTGATGAGGCGATAGTCGCGATCCTAGTGGTTAGCAACTATCTATGGATGAATATTCCCAACGTATTGAGCTTCGTGACTATATACTGTATAGACTATGGTACTAAGCTTAAAGAGGGCTGGTGTGAGGCGGGCAAGCATATGAAACTTGGGAAAGGAGCAAGTATTTGTATGGCATACCGTTAAAACAAGACTGATAAAATGTGAATTTAATGTCTTTATATGAGGATATACCTTGGAGCAAAAGTAACAAATATAAATGACACTCGAGAGGAAATTAAACGCGGAATAAATATGGGAAATGTCTGCTGTTATTGGGTTGAGAAGCTTTTATCATCCAGTCTGCCTTCAAAACCACTGAAAGTTAGAATTTATAGAACAGATATATTACCGGTTGTTCTGCATGGTTGTGAAAATTGGACTTTCACTTTGAGAGAGGAACAGAAGTTAAGAATGTTCGAGAATAAGGTGCTTAGGAAAATGTTTGGGGCTAAGAGGGATGACGTTACAGGAGAATGGAGAATGTTACATAACGTAGAACTGCATGCATTGTATTCGTCACCCAACTTACTTACTTACTGGCTTTTAAGCAACCCGGAGGTTCATTGCCGACCTCACATAAGCCCGCCATTGGTCACTATCCTGAGCAAAATTAATCCATTCTCTATCATCATATCCCACCTCCCTTAAATCCATTTTAATATTATCATCCCATCTACGTGTCGGCCTCCCTAAAGGTCTTTTTCCCTCCGGCCTCCCAACTAACACTCTATATGCATTTCTTGATTCGCCCATACGTGCTACATGTCCTGCCCATCTCAAACGTCTGGAT
Source organism: Periplaneta americana (assembly GCF_040183065.1). Taxonomy (NCBI): domain Eukaryota; kingdom Metazoa; phylum Arthropoda; class Insecta; order Blattodea; family Blattidae; genus Periplaneta; species Periplaneta americana. The sequence continues at coordinate 12,540,199 of NC_091127.1, forward strand.
TTAATGTTCCTAATTATGTCAGGTGAAGAATACAATCCGTGAAGTTCTGTGTTGTGTAACTTTCTCCATTCTCCTGTAACTTCATCCCTCTTAGCCCCAAATATTTTCCTAAGCACCTTATTCTCAAACACCCTTAACCTATGTTCCTCTCTCAGAGTGAGAGTCCAAGTTTCACAACCATACAGAATAACCGGTAATATAACTGTTTTATAAATTCTAACTTTCAGATTTTTGGACAGCAGACTGGATGACAAAAGCTTCTCAACCGAATAATAACAGGCATTTCCCATATTTATTCTGCGTTTAATTTCCTCCCGAGTGTCATTTATATTTGTTACTGTTGCTCCAAGATATTTGAATTTTTCCACCTCTTCGAAGGATAAATCTCCAATTTTTATATTTCCATTTCGTACAATATTCTGCGTTTAATTTCCTCCCGAGTGTCATTTATATTTGTTACTGTTGCTCCAAGATATTTGAATTTTTCCACCTCTTCGAAGGATAAATCTCCAATTTTTATATTTCCATTTCGTACAATATTCTGGTCACGAGAGACAATCATATACTTTGTCACCCAACATAATTAGAAATATTATAGTTATGTCGCTGTTATTCCCGGCGTGACTCCTCCTCTTTGCTTACGCCTTAGGAAGTGAGGGGTCTATAAAGGTTAGGTAGGTAGTATTGTTCGTCATTTTTGTTCTTTCGTTGCCGAGCTACCAGACGAGGAATCTATTTGCCGCACCGTTAAACATTATCATGCCGTAGCTTCTATGATAATAAATCAAACGCACTGCAATTGAGTAAATAATTGAGCGGCAAATAACGTCCTCGTGTGCTTTCTGCGAACGCCAACGAAAGAGCCAAAATGGCGGGCGATTATATTAAATATTTATCGAGCCTTAGGGAGTGCATAACTTAATCAGCAGCGAATCACAAGACGCACACGTTTAAATGTAGCCGACCTGCAACGTGATTGGCTGCCGGAAATAAGAGCGATGGGACTATAATTCCAGACGTTTGAGATGGGCAGCGCATGTAGCATGTATGGGTGAATCCAGAAATGTATATAGAGTGTTAGTTGGGAGACCTGAGGGAAAAGGATCTTTGGGGAGGCCGAGACGTAGATGGGAGGATAATATTAAAATGGATTTTAGGGATGAGATATGATTGTAGGGACTGGATTAATCTTGCTTGGCGGTCTTATGTGAGGGCGGCAATGATCCTCTGGGTTCTCTAAAAAAGCCATTTGTAAGTAAGTTTATATGAGGATATGGAGGGGAATAGGAACTACCACCCTACCTCACTATCTCCTGGCTTATTTGCCTCATGAGTTTCCAACCTGTCTTCAGACATTGACTAAACATTCATAGTCTACATATAAGGATATTGAGATAATAATTAGGCCTATATGTTGTTTGTTTAGTGACAGTTACTGTCCGAGGTTAGAACCTGCAAATCAAGCTTTCCTGTACAGGGGCATCGTTTTCTTTTTACTTCAATTTTTATTGTACCTGAGTTTTTGAATGTACTTCACTCCCACCCTCTCTACTAGTGAACTTCCAACTGTTCTCCTCACACACTCTAGCGTATGCAGTCAAAGTCGCCTTAAGGTCGTAGTAAACACAAACAGTATTGAGTTAGTGAGTATAGTATGTTCCAGAAATATGTTCGCGTTTTCCAGTGACGAAAGAGCTTTCAATATTGAATCATATTTTCGCACAGGTACTGTCGTCCGTTAGCCTACGTCGCATCCCGGTTTCCCTCACCCGCAACTGTTTAAAATTACTTAAATAAAATAATTAACTGTCACTTGATTTCCCCCCTTTCTACGATCCTGAGACATAACCACTTGGACGGACAGTAGATAGCATGTCTGAGTAATGTTATTTGTGTGATTGAATTTACAGTACGTAAGGTACTCTTTTATATAATAAGTATAGAATTATTTCAACATGAGTTACTAGTACGAAGGACGAAACTGGTAATCGGAATTAGTCTATAGTGCGATAATATGCACAAAAGAACTGAAGCCTGTATCTAAATGAACGGCCACCATTTTAAAAAATGTGTTTAAATATCCATATTATGATTATTTTTCAATTTAACTTCATTCTCTATATTGTACGCTGATGTGCTGTAGACAGTATAATATACACTGCATAATGAATACGTCCGCATGGAAAGCTCAGTTCGTGAGTAAAAACACTTATTGTTAATACTGTACTGTATATTTTGATTAAACAAAAACCTGATGAAAATTATGAAATTCAAAATTATGATATCTCCTAGTTTACGTAAATGGATTAACTACTTTCCTTCCCTCCTATACTTAATAAAGTGATGTGTTTATATTTTACGCCAGAATCATCGAACTTCAATCGTGGAAGGGGTTAGCAAACGGTGTTTCCGGCTCTGAACCATTAATCCAAAGGTATAGCCAGGTTAATATTAAAAGTGTTGGTAAAAATAAAATGATGTCCCTGTATAACTCCCTATAAAGTTGATTTGAATAATCTCCAAGGAAAAATTGCTCCGGGGCCGGGAATCGAACCCGGGACCTTTGGTTAAACGTACCAATGTCCCGGGTTCGATATCCAGCCCCGGAACAATTTTTCCCTCGAAATTATTCAGGTTTGAACCTCATAAGTGACACCAACAAGGCATCATTTATGAGGAAACTAATGGGTAGAGTGGCCAGTTCCTTTCCCCTTCCATTGCATACACCGCTGGCTAGTACCATACCCGTAGTTCATTATTCAGATGCCTTTGCAGTCTCACGAGACTCCGACCTCAATAGAGGTATTAGCTATTTGGAATATATATACGTTTGCAAACAGGGATGGAAATAGCTGACCGGTTATTTTTACTAGAATCCTAGAAATAGGAGATAATATTTTGTGACCTGCCGCAAATCCATAACATAGGATCCATGGTTTTACTTCATTTCCAAAGGAAGTTGTGATTTCTATTACCCATATTGTGTTTGAACTCATGAACTTCGGAATTAGTGATACGCATGACAACTACTAGATAACTGAAAATCATCATTTGTATGGTAAACTTAGTTTAACAAGTGTACTTTTTTTTTCAAACGGTTATTAATGACGTATCAACTCCTGGATTATTTAGAGTCAATAGAATTTATGATAGCGAGATGAAGCCGAGGATTCGCCATGACATTACCTGACATTCGTGTTGCAGTTGAGAAAACCTCCGAAAGAACTCAACTATGTAATCAACCCAAGCTGGAATCGAATTCATGACCGATCTCAACTCTGGATCAGCAGAAAAACGCCCCTCACTTGCGCTACGCCACTTGAACTTTCTTAGTAGTTTCGAGTTTTGACAACAGAAATACCAAGAGGTAATATTTCTGAAGAAATTGTGGAAATTGTGTTCTATTTAGCAGATTATTTCGTTTATATGACGTCATTCCATTTTCGGCCAATGAAGTGTAATGAAATTTTGAATTCAAACCAATCACAGCCATACATCGCGATAATTTCTGCAGCTCGATTTATTACTGTCAATTTATCGCATGGTCGTTCTTTTGTTTAGTCAGTGTCGCCAACTGTTTTCAAGTAAATCGATGAGCATAAATCCATTGTACTAAATAAAGTGCGAAATCCTACTTCCACATCTACATCTTCATCTTCTAATTCCATGCCCATTATATCTAAAGAAAATGACACTCCTTCATAACAATTGTTCATTTAAATAATGTATTAATCAGGTTATTTGTAATTATACTATAAAATGTTTAAATTAAATTATGATTTCAGCAGATAATGAAAACGTATTTGATGTTGATAAAGCATCTTAAAATAACCCAATAAAAAAAAGATAGAAAACGTATTTCTGTTATAATAACAAGAGAAAAGCGTAGTACATGTTATTAACATTTTTAAACTTGTATTTCGCTTTTCTTAATTGGCATTACTGAATAACATCCAATTTCTTTATTGCAGTAATCGTTATTCATCTATTTTGACTTCACAATGTCTCAGTAGGTTAATTATTCATAAATTTATAATTATTAACATTTTGTGAGCGGATTTTAGAGATATATTATTTACATTTTTATTTTACTCACGAAATAGTCCTAATAAATGTCACTCGAGGTCTGAGATTACTATAGATATTTACATCCTGTAATGAATCCATTTAGTCATGTGGTTTGCTAAGCGATTGGAATAAACAATCTAGTTGTGAGCATGAGACAAAAGACTGCTGTGTAGCGTCTCTGTGTGCTTACGTATTTCTCCTTCATGGTAATGTAGTCCAGAAGGCCATGGATTCATCAATAAAAATTCGTTCATAGGTACATTAAGAACTAGATATCTTGGTTCCAAGAAGTCACATGTAAATATATTATCAGTAAAGCTGTGGAAATATTTATGAGCAATGATGTCTTTTGTTTGTACTTTCAGTTTTCCCTAAACGTCTGCATGAGCACGAAAAAGAGATCGTAAAAAATGCATGCGCAGTCATTTATTTCTCTGTACGTTTGAATGTTTGGATAGGTTATTGACCTCAATTGAAAATATGAAGACTCAACTGTTGGTTCCTGTTGTCTTGACAACTGTCTTGCCAGTGCAACTACAGTGACATCAGAAACGTTTGTGCGAGATCGTGCGTATTTGCTTGTTTTCCGCACAGAACCAATACGCGGTAAGTGTCAAATACCACATTCAGTATTCCCAACGTAACACACATAACAATTTACCTCTTCTTACCGCTTAAGCGCGACATTCATTTTACTGCTTTAGGCTTTTAACATATTATTTTTAGAGACGTTTAACATAGTAATAATTATAAATTGGAAACTTACCACTGCAATTTCACCTAAATTGCAATGTTAATTATTGTTTTTAAATATTTGCAAAAATTAAGTAAAGTCTACTACTCCACGAAACTTATTGCATTCCTGATATAAGTAACATTAAGGAAGCCGTGAAAAAATCAACAAGATTCCAGATGCCGATGTTGTTACTGCAATATGTTATATAAATAATATTGTTAAAATATTAAAATGAAAAATTAATCATTACATAACCTTACCGTTTGTTTTAAGTTCGCATTTATAGACTGGGGGGGGGGGGAAGACAGACGTATATCACGGCCTGCTGGAGTATAGTAAACACAGAAAACATTTTATAGCAACAATGTTGAAGAAAGATATGTTGGTTTTCCGAAGTTGTCGTCATTAAACAGAAACCAAGATGGAGATTTCATTGCAACTAATTAGAAATTCGTCTTTCAGGTATGTAATAAACGATCTTCGCACAAAATAATGTACGATACACGAGCGGTATGTTTGTTTTCATATTCTCGGAAATTAAAAAAGCTCAACTACGTTTCGCTTTTTCAATCTTTTCCTCGACCATGAAAACGTCAACATACCGCTCTTGTAACGTATATTACTATTTCCTTACATCCTTGTTTTTTGACTATACCACGCAGACTTTGCTTAATGGTAAGTTTTAGTTGTCATGGTAATATTTTACACTGCATAGGCACAATCAGGACATAGTTAAAAATGCAAGAAAAAAAATTTGATGTCGCTTTATTATCTTCCTGTAAAAAGCACGTAACCAAGCTTGGTGAGTCATTTTAATTTTGGCAGTCTGTCGTGCTATAGACTGACTGTCCCGCAAAATAGTGACATCAAGAATGTACATTTTAACCCTTAAATTGACGAAGTATCCTACAGAATACAACATTTTAATTTATGCTCTAATTTTAATAAACTAACAATAGTAATATGCGTTACAAGAGCGGTATGTTGAAGTTTTCATGTACGAGGAAAAGATTGAAAAAGCGAAACGTAGTTGAGCTATTTAATTTCCGAGAATTGAAAGAAAACATACCGCTCGTGTATCGTACATTATTTTGTGCGAAGATCGTTTATTACATAGCTGAAAGACGAATTTCTAATTAGTTGCAATGAAATCTCCATCTTGGTTTCTGTTCAATGACGGCAAATTTGCAAAACAAAAATATCTATCTTCAACATTGTTGCTTTAAAATGTTTTCTGTGTTTACTATACTCCAGCAGGCCGTGATATACGTCTGTCTTTTTTTCCCCCAGTCTATGATGAGTCTGGAATCTTGTTGATTTTTTCACGGCTTCCTTAATGTTACTTGCATCACGAATGCAGTAACTTTAGTGGAGTTGTAGAGTTTACTTAATATTTGCAAATATTTAAAAACAATAATTAACAGTGCAATTTAGGTGAAATTGCAGTGGTAAGTTTACTATATTGAACGTCTCTAAATATAATATGTTAAAACCCTAAAGCAGTAAAATCAATATGTCACTTAAGCGGTAAGAAGAGGGAAATTGTTATGTGTGTTAGGTTGGGAATACTGAATGTGGAATTTTAGACTTTCCGTGGATTGGTTTTGTGCGGAAACCAAGCAAATACGCATGATCTCGCACAAAAGAAATTGGTAGGAAAATATAAACTGAAGCAAAATTACAGAATGATATACAACATGGAGTTAATTGTTTTGTTCACTTATTATTCTTTATGAATTGATTAGTAGGCCGATCTTTCGAACCCCTATTTAGGGCGGCTTTTGTTTCTACAAATTATCTTACAGTCCGCCGCAGTTTAATAAATACCAGTATGAGACATAGATCACACATATAACTTGATAACAAATTGGTATTTGGCGTTTGATGTTTCTTCTAGAATTAATGATGATTTATTTAATCGTTTTCAATTATTTGTAATTGTGTCATTTCTTTTTCTTTTCCTTCTTCATCGTTTTCTCTTTTTTAATTATAATTCAGACAATTGCATCAACCATTCTAAAATCTTCATTGAACATCATCAATCACCATCTATATTCATCTTTATAATATTCAATGTATATTATTTATTTTCAATAAATTTTTATAGTTTTGATAGCTACCAAATCTTGTCGCAGAATATTCTTTTTTTTAATTTCATTATGTATTTTTTTAACATTAATTTACATTTTATTTTTTGTTCATTTGAATTGATTAGGATGCCGATATTTTAAATCCAAGATTTGGACGGCTATCATTTCGATGATATTCTCTCTGTTTATCTACCATTTATTAAAAAAAAAAAACAATTTTATGGTAAGCTTTGTCATGTAGACAGCCTCCACTTGGAGGAAGCGAATAAATAAAAGTTTATTCAAAATAATAAGGGTTAACTTAATATTTTGAATGAAACTTACCGAAAGTCTCATATGCAGAAATAATAGAAATGTTGAACACACTATAAATCACAATTTTTTTTAAATATCTAATCAGTTTTCAATGTGGTACTCATTTTCAGAAACAAAAGCGCCTGTTTATGATCTTACAGCTAGGCTGCACTTACTGTCCACAACTTAGGCCTACTTACTTATGGCTTTTAAGGAACCCAAAGGTTCATTGCCGCCCTCACATAAGCCAGTCATTGGTTCCTATCCTGAGCAAGATTAATCCAGTCTTTACAATCATATCCCATCTACCTCAGATGCATTTTAATGTTATCCTCCCATTTACGTCTCGGCCTCCCAAAAGGTTTTTTATAGGTCTTTTTTATAGCCTCAAACAAATTAAAGTCATAATAAAATTAAGATTTCACCCAAAAACAATAAAATAACCTCAACAAAACTTTTAACTACTTTAACCGATATCCATTCTATAACTGCGGATGATGGCACAAATTTTACCAGTAATAAATCAAAATTACCAAATCAAATTCCCATAAATTTACAAAACTTATTACTGCGAATGTACAAAAAAAATTAAATAATCATTAAGAAAAATAATTGAACCACGCAAAAACTTACATATAAAATAATTTAAAAGCAAATAAACAAGCATGAATAAAACTCATAAAATAAATTAGAAAACAAAAATTGGACTTAAATAAAAAAACTAAAGACAGTATATGATTAAAAAAAAGTAAAATACGAATTTCTCTGTACATTTCAACCAACTAACAACGTATTTTAACCACAACTCTATTCATCAAGTCAAATCTTGAAATAAAGGTTTAGTTGGTAAATTATAATTAAGGGGACACTCAATTTAAAAATTGCAGAAAAAGTGTCATAGAAATGAAAAATTAAATTTCTACACTAATTTACGTGACAGAACTAAATCAATATGCAGAATTCTTCCCCTATTCATTGAGAAGTCACAGTCAAATGCACAAAGCCAAAAAATAAAAAAATGATAATTAAAAGTGATATTTCAATTAATGATTGATTAAAAATTGAAATATTTTTTATTTTGAAAAGTATTGGATCTAATGAGCTGAGATTTTGCATGTTACTTTCCATGTGTATATTAAACTTTTTCTCCAAATTTGAAAAAGATTGGTCAAATAGAAAAAAAGTTCCAAAATATAGTTGAGTTTCCCCTTAAGAAACACTATCTTGGATAATTTTGTAGACTAGTGGAGGTCATGATGAATGGTTCCAGCCAATGAGAAAGAGACAATTCAATGTCTGGCCTCTTATGACGTCTATGCGAGAGATATAGCTAGAAGGTTTTTGTTATGTACGTGGTTTGCAAAGGAAAGTGTCTTGTGAGTCGTTCGTTGACGATTCAAGAAAATAGTTGGAATCGCAGACTGGGAAGAATCGTGAAGTCGTTGACGATTCAAAAGAACAGTTGGAATCGCTGACTGGAAAGAATCGTGAACGAATCGATTCGTAATGTATGATTGAATCGTTGGAATCGACTTCTGAAAAAGAATCGTGTTGCCCAACTCCAGTATGTATGTACAGGGACATCATTTTATTTTTATTTCAATTTTTATTGTACCTGAGTTTTTGAATGTACATCACTCCCACCCCTTCTACTAATGAAGTTCCAACTGTCCTCGACACAGAACCAAGGCCGCGTATAATAAACAGCACTGAGTTAGTGAGTATAGTACGTTCCAGAAATATGTTTTCCAGTGAAGAAAGAGCTTTCAATATTGAATCATATTTTCGCACAGGTACTGTCCGTTTGCCTACGTCGCATCCCGATTTCCCCCAACTGCTTCTGCTCGCCCTTCTATAAAAGCTGGGCTGTCTTAGCTATTTTCTGAAAACATTAATTTCTGTTCGGAATTAGACGTTTACGTAATACTATACAACTCTTTAAAATAACTTAAATAAAAGGGCCTCGTTAAGTAATTAAGTGTCACATGATTTCCCCCCTTTCTACGATCCTGCGGCATAACCACTTGGACGGACAGTAGATAGCATGTCTGAGTAATTTTATCTGTGCGGGTCGGGCAGAAGTGAAGATTGAATTCACAGTACGTAAGGTACTCTTTTATAGAGTAGGTACATGAGTTACTAGTAGGAAGGACGAAACTGGTAATTGGAATTAGATGCAATAGTCTATAGTGCGATAATATGCACAAAAGAACTGAAGCCTGTATCGAAATGAACGGCCACCATTTTCAAAAATGTGTTTAAATATTCATATTATGATTATTTTTCAATTTAACTTCTTTCTCTATATTGTACGCTAATGTGCTGTAGACAGTATAATATACACTACATAATGAACACGTTCGCATGGCTAACTCAGTTCGTGAGTAAAAACACTTATTCTTGATACTGTACTGTATTTTGATTAAACAAAAACCTAATGAAAATTATCGAACTCAAAATCGCGATATTTCCTAGTTTACGTAAATGGATGAACTACTTTTCTTCCCTCCTATACCTAGTAAAGTGATTTGTTTGTGTTTTACGCCAGTATCATCGAACTCCAGTCGAACGGTGTTTCCGGTTCTCCAGAGGTATAGCCAGGTTAATATTAAAAATGTTAGTAAAATAAAATGATGTCCATGTATGTATGTATGTTATGTATGTAACGAAATATATGCGGTATGCTCTATTTAAAGAACGTGACAGTACGTTCAGAATCTCTTGCAGAAGGGAAGCGACGTTCTTGCTCGTCTGTCCTGATTGATAACAAGTTCCTCCCAACTCAGACTCGACATCCCCGGAGACGCAGTTAACCCGAGGCGCTGACGTGTAACCGCCACGTGATACTCGCTTTTGTGTTTTCTAATGGCTGTCATGCTTCAAGCTCGACGGAGGTGTCAAAGCCTCCTTGTCACACCGCTTACAGGCGGTAGAGTGCTATGTGTTAAGGCCCATTCACAATGAAAATTAAACATAACCGTAACATAAACACAGAAGTTTGCGCCCAGGCTACCAAATGGGATCATTCACAATGATTCGCATAAACATTGACATAAAAATTACCATAAAGGCTCATTCACAATGAAAATTAAACATAACGTAAGTGTTAACTTAACGTTACAGTAAAACCAAGAAGTCATACCATCATTCACGATGGGAACATAAACATAACAGCAAACATACTTGGTAACCATGGAAACATAATAACGACGCCATTTCCTCATATTCTGTCGTATACTTCACCGCTCCACGATTGTGTTCTGTTTGCAAATCACGTAAGCATAAGCATGAAAGTTTGGAGTTTGCAAACTTTCATGTTAACGTCTTAAGGTAATGTTTATGTCAATGCTTATGTGAATCATTGTGAATGATCCCATTTGGTAGCCTGGGCGCAAACTTCTGTGTTTATGTTACGGTTATGTTTAGTTTTCATTGTGAATGGGCCTTAAAGGCTCATTCACAATGAAAATTAAACATAACGTAAGCGTTAACTTAAAAATGTAAACGTTACGGTAAAATCAAGAGCATTCACGATGGGAACATAAACATAACCGCAAATATACTTGGTAACCATGGAAACATAACAACGACGCCATTTCCTCATATTCTGTCTTATACTTCAGCGCTCCACGATTGTGTACTGTTTGCAAATCACGTGAGCATAAGCATGAAAGTTTGGAGTTTGCAATTGTGAATGATCCCATTTGGTAGCCTGGGCGCAAACTTCTGTGTTTATGTTACGGTTATGTTTAATTTTCATTGTGAATGGGCCTTAACTCTAACGCTAATTTTGAAAGCAAATCGCTCTAAAATAATAATATTGAGGATATCTTAATGCCCTTCCTCATGCCACTGCAATGGTGAATCCCACTGTATACTACATTGTGCTCCTACCTAACTTCTTTAAAAGACATAAGTAGGACTAGTTGTGATTTCTGGGGGTGGGGGGAAGACTTTAAGTTCTGTCCTCAGCTTACAGTATAGGAGCAATGATACTGTTCACTTCTTGACGACGTTTACATTGAAAGGAAAGCAGTAGATCCCAATAAAAGTAACGGCACTTCATTTCGTTTTATAATACATTGCCATTGAACATTTTCACCCGAACTTCATGTTAAAGATACGTATCCTTTACATCTGGTGCATAAAATATCCTTCGAGATATCGAACCTCCGGGTTTCTTAAAAGCTATTTGTAACTAATGCCCACGTGCATCAACGTCGGTTAGTGTAATCACCAGTTAAAATTGTCACCTAACCTCTGGTTAAGCATTTTTACAGTGTATCGACCTCGGTTACGAATTAAATAGGAGGTTAACCACAGTAATCTCTAACCGGCCATATTCGAGTGGTTAAAGGAGATAACCAGTGATTAGTAGAGTAAGTAAAGCAAAATGGCGGCCAGAGCCACAGATGATTAGAAGACGATTGTTATTGTACTTGAATTACTTGAGCGTGAAGTTTCTTTAGTGGAAAGAGAGAATTCTTAACGAGGAATTAGGTGACAGAAAATTTCAGGAAGGATTTCGTTTATCAAAATCTACAAATGGATCATTTGAAATAACACAAAACAGGCTTATTTCTCCTATGGATCGGTTGCTTATATTACGATTCTATGTAACTGTTATTTTCTGTATTTTAAGAGGGAATACTTGAATATCTCTTTCTCTATGTCACTGGCTGAACAAAGAGAGGTTATGGATGGATCTTAGGATAATGAACAGTTCCCTGGTGTAAATGGGGTCCTGGATCGTATACACATTCCTACTAATCTTCTGCATCCTTTTCCTTTATGGATATTCCTTCTTTTTTATATAATATATTTAAATCTAGTAAATAAGTCTATCGATACTTCAACCACACATTAGAATATAATCATTTTTGCATTCAGTTTTCTATTTTGTACAGTTTTAACCTAACAGCACTGAAAAGCAAAGAAATGCAACTCGCAAATATAACAGAGCCCAAAGGCAAACAAATGCAACGCGAAAATGTTGGACACGTTCATTTCGATGTAGAACGGAGTGAGCGCAGTCTTTTTAGAATTTGACTATTATCTTTGCAGCGGTATGGATGCTTTCCTTTTAGTCATTTTGTAGAAACAGTATACTATCATAGACTTTACTCCGGTTAAATAAGGTGTCAGCTAGCCATGTTTAAGTAATCGGTGATTATGAATGGTACACAGAAATTACATTTTAACCACTGTTAACCGTCGTCTCGTAATCTACGATTACTGCGTTTTTAACCGATGTTGATGCACTTCGTCATAAGTGTATTATCCTGTCATTTTGTACACTTCAATTGTTGTACATTATTTTCCTAATCAATTGTGTATGTATGTATTTATTCACACTGCAATGGGTATATACCCGGTGGCAGTGGTAACTAATTACACTCAATAATGACAATAATAAACTTGTTAATTAAAAATACACTTAATAATAATACCAATAATTAATACAAATAATTAATACTAATAATAATAATAATAATAATAATAATAATGATAGAGAATATTCTAAATTAAATGAAGCACGATCACTTAAAATAACATTTAAAATAAATCTAATTTGTATCCTAAATCTAAGTTCGAACTAAAGCCACGAGTATGATATGTTCATAATATCTGCACAAGTACTTTTCCACATTACACTCATTTCGCTGTCAACTCACTCACTGCACTGGAACTACGACACATTTCACTGATTCTATCCTGATTTCACTAACACTTCAAAAACATTTCACTGTTCAAATACTTTGCACTGCCACTATAAACTATAAAGCTTCCCTGACAGGAACACGTTTCACTGACACAACACACTTCACTGACACAACATAATTCTTCACTGATACAACACTTCAATAACAAAATATCATTTACATCCTTTACATACTGTGTATAATTATCGTCTATAAGTAAAGTCCTTAAGCCTATTTTTAAATACGTTTTTGGTTGTGATGAGAAAGTGTGTGCAATTAACATTGCACTTTTTATTTTTAATAAACTTTTGACGATAAGTGTACTGCTTTTCGAATAGGCTGCTGTAATAGTTTTCTGGTATATCAACAACTGAAAAGACTTCATTACAAGTTGCTTTGTTATATAGTAACGGACAGCCCAGCAGTGCCCCTTGTAACTTTACCCTAGGCAATGCGCCAAACAGAGCAGTGCTGTAAACCTAGAAGGTCGTGTTTCCCATCTGCTGCCACGTTGCTACGCGCTTGTGAACAGGGGTCGGATGTGGTTTCTAGCTTACAGTTATGTGATACTCGTGAAAGTTCTGTAGGCTGCTCATTCGATCTCTCAACGTTCTTGTATTAGTTGTATTAGTTTCATTTTGGGGATGCCGATAAGCTTAATATTTTACAATGTCAGTTTTTATTTCCACCTATGCTTATCTTATATATTTGGATTTATATTAACGTTTTCGATACGCAGTGTGTATCATCTTCAGATATATATGTCAGTATGTGTTGTAAAGACCTAGCCTCTTATTATGTGGTGGGTTATTCACGTGCTTGTGACCTATCATTGTTTCTTAATTTAGCTACAATTACTATAAAATGTACTTGATACAGTGTGGGGTTGCTTGTTGCGATTTTGTTAAAAGTCTTTCTTTTGAAAGCACACATAGGTAAATAGAAAATTATGTTAAAACCAATATTATGACACATAACTATAAACAAATAAAATATACACTGTAAAACACTGTAAACACTGTGGCACTTTCATCATGTTATGATTGGCTGTGTTAGCCTGTTATGTCGTAAAATTGGGTTGTTATTACTGTGTTCAGGAACACCCCGACATCAGCTATAATTGTAGGTATTTTTCCACGCATCAGTTTGACGCGAGATAAATTTCAACTTAACAAAACCATCTTAATTCAACCTATTAATATAATGTAAGTTGTTTGCAGACACGCACGGCTGAACTAGATATACGGACCCAACAAAAATATCTTGTATTATATACGTCTAAGAACTCACATACAGCTAAAGCATCAATGATCTTCACAGTAGTCAATATGAACAACAAAAAATAATAAGCCTAAAAAACTCCAAAATCTCCAACAACATACAATCCCATACTACAGATAATCAGTGGAAGTGCGTCAGAAAGACAGTGTTTTTTAACCAAGAAACAGTAATAACAACCCAATTTTACGACATAACAGGCTAACACAGCCAATCATAACATGATAAAAGTGCCACAGTGTTTTATAGTGTATATATTATTTGTTTATAGTTATGTGTCATAATATTGGTTTTAACATAATTTTCTATTTACCTATGTGTGCTTTCAAAAGAAAGACTTTTAACAAAATCGCAACAAGCAACCCCACACTGTATCAAGTACATTTTATAGTAATTGTAGCTAAATTAAGAAACAATGATAGATCACAAGCACGTGAATAACCCACCACATAATAAGAGGCTAGGTCTTTACAACACATACTGACATATATATCTGAAGATGATACACACTGCGTATCGAAAACGTTAATATAAATCCAAATATATAAGATAAGCATAGGTGGAAATAAAAACTGACATTGTTCTTGTATTGGTTTCTCTTCCTTTTTTCTTTTCTTTTTGTTCGTTCTGTATAATTCGTCTTGTTCATTTTTTTAATTTCTTTACATTTTTTATTGTTTTCTGCCCAAAGACAGGTCTTTCACTGCAAACCCAGCATTCCCCAATCTTTCATATTTTCTGTCTTCCTCTTTGTCTCTTTGTATATCTTAATGTCGTCTATCATCTGATATCTTCTTCTGCGCCGAACTCTTCTCCCGTTCACCATTCCTTCCAGTGCATCCTTCAGAAGACAGTTTCTTCTCAGTCAGTGACCCAACCAATTTTTTTCCTCTTCCTGATCAGTTTCAGCGTCATTCTTTCTTTACTCACTCTTTACAACACAGCTTCATTTCTTATTCTGTCTGTCCATTTCACACGCTCCATTCTTCTCTATTTTATCGCATATTAAATGACGGATAAAATATGAAGCATCACTGATATCAGAAAAAAAGTGGTTTTAGTCTTGTTGTGTCTGCATATTAGTGTAGGTACAGTGATTTTTTTTTAAACTATTAAACGGATTCTCTTCATATTCAGTGTCAACTATTCAACTTCTTAAAACAAACATAAAATATAATAATTCGATAAAAAAATTAATGGATCTTAATATGGAATTTAAACACAATGGCGGTCTTCCTCAAGAAATACCGGAAGATTTTCACTGTGATCTTATACAGGATGTTTTAGAAGTACTTTGATAAACCATGGAGGTATGTTCCTTACACCAAAACAAGAAAAAAAGTTCATATAAACACATGTCCGAAAATCCTCAGTTTTTTCAGTTATTAATGAAAAAACATAATGGAATATCTGTTAGATATTTGAATAACATATATCATTTAAATAAATAACATTATAAATGTTTAAATGAGACAAAAAGACAAAACAGAACAGTATCTTAGTTATCAAAATGTTCTGGTTCTATTATATGATATTACCTATGGTTATATAAATAGAAAAAAAAAATCTCAAATAAATTTACATTTCTAAGAAACATAAAATCTTTTTACTTGAGATTGCACACTTGATCTCAAACATGTGAAAAGAAAATTCCTAGCCTTTTAATAGGTGCCTAGTAATTAAACAAAGACTGGGGAACGGATTATTATACACTGAAAGGTAGAGATGATGTTTCAAATAGGCTACTTGATTGTATATAAATAAATTTAGCTTCCATTATGAAATGGTTACCAGATTTGACAAAGCGTATTACATATAATTTGGAAACACACCTAAAAGGTAAAATGATATACATTTGAAACGGTTAGGGAATCGAATATACAAAATGTCAGAAAAATTTACACCTAAGTAGCGTTTGTGCTCATTTACAGTTAAGAAAGGGGGGGAAAAATCATCAGGTATACCGCGAGAAAAATAATAGTACGGATTTATTGGGATTGATATCTAAACCAATTAACAGTCATCGGTTAAGATAACTTGAAATTTCCATTATCACTCCCATACAAAAGATTTCTCAATATCTGAACCGATTCTTTGAGGGCACTAAACATATATAATAGTTGCCAAAGTAGATAAAAGTTCAGTCAGGTATAAACAACTGAGGCGATTCAAGGCTATTTGACGTTCGGGACTTCGGGAGTGATCAATCTCGACGTCTCGAAACACTCACAAGCAGTCTTTACGTCAACGACGAGATGTATACAACATTGTCGTGCGGGTTTTCGACTTTGCGGGCGCTGTTAGTCTCGCTTTCTCGATCCTTGTTCATCTCTAGTATGTATGTATTGTTTCATTTGTTTGCCTAACGACTTCCTCCTGAATGTGTTTTATGCAATATTATGGAGTAGTAAACACTATTTTGTCTTTGTTTTGAGATAATGCCTGTTGTCTATTTGCCGTACATTGGAGAAGTTTTTTGCTGTCTGTAAGATGTGAATGCCTCTGTATGTTAGGTCGTGTGGGCTTCCGTAAATCAAGGAGTAACTTCTCAGGCATATTTTCATTGGAAGTTGTTCGCACATCCACAAAACAGTAGGCTGTGCGGAGAATTCGTTGCCATTACCGCACATTCAAGCCGACCGGACCCTGTGATTCCAGGATTCTTAAATGTCTCCGCATGGACAATTACAGAATTCTCTGGGGCTATTATTCTGCACAAACAGCAGTTAACTAATGCGACGTGCTTTTGAATGTCAAGAGCAGAAATTAGCAACATTAAGTTGTAAAATAGCCATAGGCAGTGCTCGCTATGTAGTGTAACTGTCTCCCGAAATTTTTGTTTTCCACATTCTCTTGTATTTAAAATGAAGTGAAATAGGGACATATTCTGACATTTAATGTAGTAGCATGGTTTAAAACAAACATTCCGTATTGACTTAACTTAATAGTTGTGATTAATGGTCTTCTACTATGGTCTCTAGTGTTATAAATCTAGCGGAACCTGACTCAGTTCCAGACGGGATCATGGAGGTTTGTCTTTCTTCCATGGAGACTGAATTAGATACTTACGTACTTATTAGGCTTACTTATTTACAAACGGCTTTTAAGGAACCCGGAGGTTCATTCCCGCCCTTATATAAGCCTGGCATCGATCTCTATCGTGAGCAAGATTAATCCAGTCCCTACCATCATATCCCACCTCCGTCAAATCCATTTTAATATTATCCTCCCATTTACGTCAGGGCTTCCCCAAAGGTCTTTTTTCCCCTCAGGTCTTCCAATTAACATTATATATGCATTTCTGCATTCACTCATACGTGCTACATGCCCTGCCCATCTCAAACGTCTGGATTTAATGTTCCTAATTATGTCAGGTGAAGAATACAATGCGTGCAGTTCTGTGTTGTGTAACTTTCTCCATTCTCCTGTAACTTCATCTCTCTTAGCCCCAAATATTTTCCTAAGGACCTTATTCTCGAACATCCTTAACCTCTGTTCCTCTCTCAAAGTGAGAGTCCAAGTTTCACAACCATGCAAAACAACCGGTAATATAACTGTTTTATAGATTCTGACTTTCAGATTTTTTGACAAAAGCTTCTCAACCGAATAATAACAGGCATTTCCCCTTATTTACTCTGCGTTTAATTTCCTCCCGAGTATCGTTTATATTTGTTACTGTTGCTCCAAGATATTTGAATTATTCCACCTCTTCAAAGTATAAATTTCGGATTTTCATATTTCCTTTTCGTATTATGTTCTGCTCACGAGACATAATATACTTTGTTTTTTCGGGATTTACTTCAAAATTATCTCTTTACTTATTTCAAGTAAAATTTCCATGTTTTTCCTAATAGTTTGTGTATTTTCTCCTAACATATTCACGTCATCCGCATAAACAAGTAGCTATCCACACCTGTGGAGTAACGGCTAGAGCGTCTGGCCGCGAAACCAGGTGGCCCGGGTTTGATTCCCGGTTGGGGCAACTTACCTGGTTGAGGTTTTTTCCGGGGTTTTCCCTCAACCCAATATGAGCAAATGCTGGGTAACTTCCGGTCCTGGACCCCGGACTCATTTCACCGGCATTATCACCTTCATCTCATTCAGACGCTAAATAACCTGAGATGTTGATAAAGCGTCGTAAAATAACCTACTAAAATATATATAAAAAACAAGTAGCTAATGTAACCCGTACAATTCCAAACCCTCTTTTTTCCTGGACTTTCTAGAGCGAAATTAAAAAGTAAAGGTGATAGTGCATCTCCTTGCTTTAGCCCGCAGTGAATTGGAAAAGCATCAGACAGAAACTGACCTATACGGACTCTGCTGTAAGTTTCACTGAGACACATTTTAATTAATCGAACTAGTTTCTTGGGAATATTGAGTTCAGTAAGAATATTAAACTATATAAAATAGAAGGCGCTGTTATTTGAACGACACAAGGGTTGACAGAATGGCCATACGAATACTGGTTGTAAATAAATGTGGATCTTGAGGACATCAGATTATGCAGTAGTCATGTAGAAGTCACAACGAACAGTAATTCCTCTACACTCAGAGGACTTAATTAATATTTTGTTGTGTAGAAACTGTTTAATTTTTCCGTTTTCAATTTTCTGGGCAGGGCCGTAAACCTGGAGCCACTGCTGCAGTGCCCGGTTTGTATTATTTAGTGGTGCAGCAAGATTCGTAACTTTCCCTCCAGGCAGCGCTCCCTTCTTAAATTTATAAGGGACACTCACTGTCGCTATGGGAGAATATTTTCTCTCTCCCGCTTCCATTTACTCTTATTGCCAATTACGTAACTTAAAGCGAAGAATACTGTAACTTCGAAACAGACTTTAAACAACTTTCTCCTCTCTTGCCCAAATCTTTAATGAAGTTGGAGAAACGTTTTGCGCTGTCTGTAGTAAACACGAGTTAAGTACTGAATTTATTTCTTGGGGATCTATAAGCGTCCAATATTTATTTACACACACGTTTGGTTAACGACCGACTGGTATACGTGCTTCAGAACTCTGATAAACCGTGTTCAATTCTTGACAAGAAATATTTTAGGTGGTCAAATTTCAGGTCCGGATAACTTTTATATTTTTCCCTTCTCTTGTTCGTCCTCTTACTCCTTATTCTGTTCACTTTATATTCTTTTCCTTTATTCTATTTTCTCTTCCTTTCCTTTCTTTTTCTCTCCATCGTTCTTCACTTTTACTACTTTTTTCCTCACCAATACTTTATTATTATCCTCCTTCTCTTTTTCTTTCTCACTCATTTTCTTCCTCCACTTTCTTTTCCTCATTTTATTTCTCTTTCCACTTTCTCGTCCTTCACTTTATGTTCCTCTATTTTGTTTTCCTATTTCTTAGTTTTCTCGTCCTTCATTTTATCTCTTCTTTTTCTTCTCTTTTTCTTTTCTCTCTTTCCCATCCTCTTTCTCTTTCCCCTCTTACTCTTCTAATTCAGTTGCCACTATTTCCCTTCTCCACTTTTTCTTTCCCCTTCTCTTTCCTTACGTCCATTTCTCCTCTTTCCCTACTTTCTCTTCGCCCTCTTTTCCCTTCTCTTCTTTTTACAACTCCTTCTCTTTCCCCACTTTCCTTTTCTCCACTTATTTCTCTTTATCTCTCTTTTCTCTTTTCTGGCCCCTTTCCTCACTTTTCCTTTCCCTCTTCTTTCCCTATTTTTCTTTTCCTTTCGTACTTTTTCCTCTTCTCCTTTTATCCCTCCATCTCTTTTCCCATTTTTCTTTTCCCTTTTTCCTCGTTTCCTTTCTTTCCTTTCTCTTTTCTTTCGCTTTCTTTTCCTTGTCCATTTTCTCTTCTATTTTTCCTTCCCCCTCTTAGTCTTCCCCTTCTCTTTCCTCACCTTCTACTTCTTTCCACGTCCTTTTCCTTCTCTTTGTCCACCTTTTTCTTCTCGTTCTCCACCTTTTCTTTCTCGTTCTCGACCTTTTCCTTTTCTTTCTCCACTTTTTCTTCTCATTCCCCTCCTTTTTTCTCTTAACCCCTCCTTTTACTTCCTTTTCCCTTCCTTTTCCTACTCTTTCCCCACCTTTTCCCTTTCTCTCCTCTCCTTTTCCTTCTCTTTCCCTTTCCTTTCCCTTGTCTTTTCTCTCTTTCCTTTTCCCCTCTTTCTCTTTCCCCTTTGTTTTCTTCTCTTTCTTTTTCACCTTCATTTTTCCTTGCTTCTTTCTCCTCACTTTTCCTTACCGCTCCGTTTGGTCATTCTTTTCTGTCCTCTTTTTTTTTTCTTTTCAACTTATCTTTCTTCTCTTTCATTTTCTAAAATTTTCCCTTCCTTCTCTTTTCCCAGTTTCTCTTTCTCCTACTCTTCATCCAGTCTCTTTATCTTTCTATTTTCCTTTCCCCTTCCTCATTTTTATTTTCATCTTTCTTTTCATTTTCTGTTCCTTATCCTCCTTTCATTTTCCTCCGCCTCTTCTCCTTTTCGTTCTCTTCTCTGTTTTCCCTTATGTCTTCTTTTTAGTGTCTTCCTGCTTCTCCTAATCTTTCCCTTTTCTTTCTTTTGTTTTTGTTCTTTCGACTCTTTCTTCGGCCTTCATAACATCTTTCCATTATTTTCTTCCTCCTTTTACCCCTTTCTTACTCTCCCTTTTATTTTTTTCTTGTTTTATGTGCTTCCTACTCGTTCGTTACCATGTATAGAACACTTACTTTCTTCTCTTAATCTTTCTCTCTGCTTTTCCTCTTTTTCCAGCAATTCATCTTCCTCTCTTCGTCATAATTTCATACGTTTACTATTTCTCCTCCGTGCCATCTTTTTCTGGTTCTCCCTCTCTTACTACTTCTTTCTTCTCTTCCCTCTTCATCGTCTTCTTTGTACTAGTTTCTTTTCTTCCCTCAGCTCAATTTTCTCCCTAGAAACATATCTCTCTCTTTTTTTTTTTTTTAAGTTTCATTCGGAGGACAATTACTATCTTCCAAACTTTTGAGATACCGGTAATCCATATGTTGGAGACTGAAGTTTACTTCCTTTGATATGAGAATGCCGTGGGAAACCGAGTGCTGCGTCACGTGATGTTCTGACGATCTGTCCACTTGGTGACATTGCTGAACTTTGAGACTGAAACATACAATATTGAGTGTTGCGTGTTATAATTTATGATCTTGCCAAGTAAACTAAATTATATTTTGCGGGAAGTTTTGTTGAATGTGAGGAAATGCGATAATAAACCTGGCAACAAGGGAGCGAAGCACGAAAACGCTTGGTTACTAGGTCAGTATTAAATAAAACAACGTCCGTCCTCGCGAAGTGATCCTACGTCTACAGTGGGTTACTGTTGTAGGTACTCGCGGTCATTTATTGATCTGGGACAAGGTGAAGAGCTGGGGAAGGGGCAACGCATGTGCGGCTCCGCAAGATTTCTTTGTGCCACACACTGCAACACTGCGTATTCTGCATTACGCACCATATGTTACACAGTGCGAAGCTGTAATGTTACTTCCATAGTTGTCTATTGTTTTTAACTTCCCCTTTTAACTATAGGCGCTCTTTGGGGAAACGTTGAAATGATGGTGTGGGATAATGGAGCAATGGTGGAATCAGTTGAAAGTATTAACCCTTAAATTGACAAAGTATCCTATAGGTTACAACAGGTTAATAGGCTATCTATATATATAATTTGAACTGGTAATGAAATTACGGGAAAACGGCTGAACGGATTTTAATGAGTGACCCCTCATTTTCATGCCTGGCATCCAAAGTTTTTCGGAAAAGTAGTAGTTTTGAGTGAAATGTCAATTTTCCTACATAATTTTCCTATTTTCCAAAATCCATATGTTGTCAGTTTTGAGAACTATTTTATTAAATCACGGCCGACTTGATTGAATTTCAAAACAAAACACACACTACAATAAACAATAGGCTATTACACGAAGGCCATGACCTGCAGATTGCCGACATATTTAGAGCTCAATTCAATTTGTTATTAAAAACTGATTCTGCAGTGTATAATTTTCTGAGTACAGCTGTGTATTGGATATTCAAATCTACGAAACTTGAGGTGGATTGATGACATTATTACCATTAGAAATTAAATATTAGTATAGTTAATATCATGATGTATCTATTTTTCATCATCATCATCATCATCATCATCATCATCATCATCATCATCATCATCTGTGGTCATACAGCCCTTTTAGTTTAGCCTTGACCTCCTTAAGAACTGCCACCCAATCTTCCCTCTCTAGGGCTCTCCGTCTCCATCTCTTAATTCCTGCTTTAACCAGATCATCCTGAACATCATCCAACCATCGTAGTTTAGGTCTTCCTGCTCTTCTTTTACCACTTAGCGTGGCATCTAGTAATCTTTTAGGAATATTATTATTGTCCATTCTGATAATGTGGCCCAGCCACTCCAGCCGTCTAATTTTTATATCAGTGACAATACTTGGATCTTTATATAGTTTTTGTAGTTCAGAATTGGTCCTAATTTCTATTTTTCATTAATTGTACATAATATTGATGCTATATTGATGACATGAAAGTGAAATGTTTTGTGGTTATGTAAGTAAATGTAGAGAATATCTTAATTTAGATCTTCATTTCTATAATTTACTGAGTGGCTGCTATATATAACTACAAAACTTAAGTAAGATAATATTGTTATTAAAAATCAAATATTTTTATACTTATTAACCCAGTGGGGTTGGGTCTTTTTCATATACTTAATGGCGGTGTAGTGTAGATATTGATATGTGTCATTGTCTTCAGTATTGGCTCGAGAGAGCGCAAAAATTACAGTTCCTAAGGAAAGATAAAAAGGTATTACTTACTGATAAAATAAGAGGCCTAGAAAATTTTGTAGTCTCCAGATCATTTCAGCAAGATCTCTTAGTAGGATAAAATGATTTTGCGCTCTACATTTCAAGTTCTAAATGCAGCAGCTATACGAAAATGCTATTGTTCGAAAGCTTAGCAAACCTGACATTTTTTTTTTTTTTTAAATTTTGCCTACAATCCACAATGACCTGAAATAGCTACTGCTATCGTCCTGACATTGATACTTGCGTTTTCGCGTTGGAACTCAAAAACTGAAGTTGGATAGGTTCAAGAAAAAGTATTTGGCTTAAAAAAATCCATTCAGAGGAAGTATGTTTCATTATTGTGGAAGCAAATAACTATAAAAGAGACAAGTATTCTTCATTGAAAATAAATCTGACAAATTTGTATTTGAACGTCTAACGAACTTAGTTTGCAGCAGCATTTGCTGCAGAAGCCACTAGTATGCTATAATTTTAATAGAATAATAGAGAAAACATTGGTAGGAAAATTAAAATTTTACAATACTATAATATTGTACTTACTTACTTACTTACAAATGGCTTTTAAGGAACCCGAAGGTTCATTGCCGCCCTCACATAAGCCCGCCAGCGGTCCCTATCCTGTGCAAGATTAATCCAGTCTCTATCATCCTACCCCACCTCCCTCAAATCCATTTTAATATTATCCTCCCATCTACGTCTCGGCCTCCCTAAAGGTCTTTTTCCCTCCGGTCTCCCAACTAACACTCTATATGCATTTCTGGATTCGCTCATACGTGCTACATGCCCTGCCCATCTCAAACGTCTGGATTTAATGTTCCTAATTATGTCAGGTGAAGAATACAATGCGTGCAGTTCTGTGTTGTGTAGCTTTCTCCATTCTCCTGTAACTTCATCCCGCTTAGCCCCAAATATTTTCCTAAGCACCTTATTCTCAAACACCCTGAACCTATGTTCCTCTCTCAGAGTGAGAGTCCAAGTTTCATAACCATACAGAAGAACCGGTAATATAACTGTTTTATAAATTCTAACTTTCAGATTTTTGGACAGCAGACTGGATGATAAGAGCTACTATAATATTGTACAACATATAAAAATATGAACATTGCGATAGTTGTTTTCTTTACGGTCCGACAAGGTTTAATAAACTAGTGTGAGAAATGAAGTTTTTGCCAATTTAAGAGATGATATCTGTCATTATTTCCGACCATATCAATTAGGTTTTGGTTCGCCTCAGGGCTGTGAATCTGTTATCCATTCAGTTCGCTCTTTCTTGAAAGATAATTCCTCTTCTAATAAGATCCTCTTAAAATTAGATTTTCAAAATGCCTTTAATTGTATTGAACGCGACGTTATACTGGTTGCCATTAAACAAAATCTTCCCCAACATTTTGCCTTTCTTTGGCAAGCCTATAGGTACCCTACGAAATCGTTTTACGGATCTGACACTATCTTATCCCAATTAGGCTGGCAACAAGGGGACCCTTTTGGTCCCCTGCTTTTCTGTCTTGTATTACAACCAATTATTACGTCTCTTAATAGTGATTTTAAATCTTTTTATCTTGATGACGGAACCTTAGCTGGTGATCCTTTGGTTGTTCTTAGCGACCTTCAGAAAATAATTTCCCTTGGTTCTCAAATTGGCTTACAACTCAACCCAGATAAATGCGAACTTTATTTCTGCTCTCATAACCTCGAGAAAGTTGTATCTGCTTTTCAACTTGTAGCTCCTGGTATTAAACTAATTTCTAAATCTGATTTAACCATTCTAGGTACCCCTATTTTCTTAGATGCAGGTCAAGATATTGCAGAGCAGAAATTGCTTCGTTTGAAAACTTTGCTTGACAGGTTAGTCCCCCTTAATCCTCACATATCTTACTTTCTCCTTAAGAATTGTTTATTGATTCCAGAATTTAACTACTTTTTGCGGACTAACCATTTAAGAGTTAACGTCACGTGTGAGCAGATATTTAGGAACAATAAGACGATATGAAGATAATTGATTCAGTGTAACTTCTGGTAACTATTTTTGGTCAGTGGACTACAAATATGTTGAATTTTTCGTACACTACTTTTAATACTTGAATATAATTAATTGATTAAATGGCGATCTTACTCGTGTTAATTTTGTAAGCCGCACATGCTTACATAATTAACACGAGTAAGATCGCCATTTAATCAATTGTTTATACAAATATGTGTTCAGTGTTGGAACATTAATGAGACTATAGTGAGGGTCACGTAAGAACAGTTCCTAAACAGCAAATATTGCCGTCTTGCCAGTGTTGCCAACTGTTACCAGATATCACCATATGAAATAAAATCACTATCCTACGTACTGAATGACTTATTTACTTACCATACTTTACCTTCAAGTTGGAAGGTTATTCTAAATAATTCAATAATTTGTAACATATTTTCGTAGGCAAACTGTACGAGGAAGGGATCAACATGTGTTCTGATAAATAAAATAAATACTACTCCGCCGATTTAGTATAATGCGTTTGAGTCTAAACAAAGCTTCAAAACAGCACGACGTGGTCTGTTGTTGTCACGAGAATCCATACCCTCGCATACCGGTAAGGCATCATGTCACAAACACGTTCACGTTTGAGTATTTCTGACAAAGTAAATATTATTTAATGCCTTGCAAACGGCGCAAATATTGAGGATATTGCTGGAAAGTTTAAGGTAATATTTATTTCCTTTTATGTTTATTTATTTGTTTGTTTAATTAATTGTTTATTTATTTAGTTTATTTATTTATTTAGTTTATTTATTTAGTTTATTTATTTATTTAGTTAGTTTATTTATTTAGTTTATTTATTTAGTTTATTTATTTAGTTTATTTATTTAGTTTATTTATTTATTTATTTAGTTTATTTATTTAGTATATTTATTTATTTCTTTATTTAGTTTATTTATTTATATATTTATTTAGTATACGTATTTATTTAGTATATTTATTTATTTAGTTTATTTATTTATTTAGTATATTTATTTATTTAGTTTATTTATTTATTTATTTCGTTTATTTAGTTAGTTTATTTATTTCGTTTTATTTAGTTAGTTTATTTATTTATTCATTTATTTAGTTTATTTATTTAGTGTATTTATTTAGATTATTTATTTAGTATATTGATCTATTTATTTATTTACTTTATTTATTTAGTTACCGGTACTTATTTAGTATATTTATCTCTATATTTATTTATTTAGTCTATTTATTTAGTTTATTCATTTAGTGTATTTATTTAGTTTATTTATTTAGTATATTTATTTATTTAGTTACTTATTTAGTCTATTTATCTCTATATTTATTTATTTAGCCTATTTATTTTGTCTATTTATCTCTATATTTATTTATTTAGTCTATTTATTTAGAATATTTATTTAGTATATTTATCTATTTATTTATTTATTTAGTTTATTCACTTAGTGTATTTATTTGGTTTATTTATTTAGTATATTTATTTATTTAGTTTATTTATTTAGTTACTTATTTAGTCTATTTATCTCTATATTTATTTATTTAGTCTATTTATTTTGTCTATTTATCTCTATATTTATTTATTTAGTCTATTTATTTTGTTTATTTATTTAGTGTATTTATTTAGTTTATTTATTTATTTAGTTTATTTATTTATTTATCAGATTCACTTTGTGTAAGGAATTAGATACCCATTCCCCCATGATCGATTTTTTACTGTCCATAATATTCCTTGGCTTTCATGCTCTACTTAAACATGATGCTTGACGATTACAGGGGACTTGATCCGTGTGTTGTATCTAAGTAGGTGAACATTGGCTTTCTCCTATATCGACGGAGCAATGTATCGTCATACTGATTCCAAAGAATGAAGAGATGACTAGTTTTACAACGCACCTAGCAAAGTAAAACGGAACCTCACCTGAAAATATTAATTTTTTAGTTAATTCAGCAACGCACAATGCAGTCCATGGTAGGCTATTCTATGTTTATTTCCGTCAACCAAATGACATATTACAGTAGTTTTTACTTTTAAACATTTATAAATATAGTCAAAAAGTTCATTCCAGTTCAGAAGGATCATGATGGAGACACTCTACTGTATTACATTCAAGCCGTTAGTGACGTGACACCATTTTGAGAATATACTTTTGCGATAGTTTAGTTCCCTTGAAACAGCTTTGCCAAGGTGTGGTATATAGACGATGTCCAGACTGGCATTAGAGGCGAAGATAAATTGAGGTGTACGTACAACGGTTTGTATGATGTTATCACAGGGTTTTGGCAGGAATCGATGCCCGGTTCTTGAAGACGCTTGGCAGAGTGCCCGTCTTGTTTGTACAGTCAGCCATGTTCTCATGATCACTGGGTACAGGAACAAAGTTTCGAGTTTGCTGAACAGACCGTGGAACAATAAGTTCGCAAGAGAGCAAACAAACTACATAACTCAGCGTGTTTAACAGACACTTTACACTTGCATACTGTTTGCTGGCAGCCAGAAACGTAGCAAAACTGGAGTCGAGTTAGCTCTGTAGGTATTGAACGCATTATCAGCAACGGAAATAATTCGATACTTGATGCAAAAGTGAACAAACTAAGTCATAAATTATAAGATGAATGAGTTACATAAATATGTTCTCCCCCCCCCCCCCGAGTTGTTAACCTATAACTCCGTGCTGCGATCTCTCCCGCCACGCTCCGGTTACTGTGTGTTTACATCTGTAAGTCAGTGTACAACACGATAGTACTCATGTACAAAATACCACTTGAATTTAATAACAATAATAACAAACAACTTTTCCCATGAAATTATACAATAATAATGAAGTATTTATTTGAAGGCAGCTTATATGCAATAAGAGTTAATTTTTACCACTGTTAGGCAAAATTAAAAATTTTCAGGAGCCAACCCTTTTATTTTCGGGAGGAAGCACATTTTTCTCACACATGCAATGAGAAAACTCTGAGTAAAGATGATACGTTTACTGAAATATATTAAAAACTATTGAATATCTATGTAATGCAAAGAAACTCTCCGAGAAGCTCTGTGTTCTCCACTAAAATTGCGTAGCTATGCACAACAAATGTAATAATATTAATCAAAGAAGCACATTCGAATTTTTTCCTAAAACGGCTTTTGTTAACATTATGTATTAGTCGTACTGACATAAAAGAAATCGGAGTCTTAAACAATTTTTAACTCAAACAATTGAGGCACCACATAAAAATGTTTAGTTGCCATGGTTACATGTTGCTCCAAAGTTTTGTATCCCTGATTTTTATAATAAGTAAAATGCATTAAGATAATTTAGATTTTATTAGAGGTTGGAATTAACCAATGGAAAAACATCAATGTCAGCACAAATTTAAAATAAAATAAATTATGAGTGCGTGCTTTATGAGTTTCTACACGTTACGATGAATATTTTAAATATTTCAAATAAAAAAAGTCTCCTTTTTTCTAATAAAATACATGTCTATCTTTCTTAATGAAGTGCTGGCTACCAAATTCTTCTATTATGGAACTGATATCCAAGCACCCAGCTTTGTTTTGTTTTCGCATGCTCACTGAACAGCAGACCTGAATTCGGGTGACGCCGATCTGTACTTCATACCTACCTACACTGTTTCGGGTCGCTTGGAGGCTTTAGGTAGGGTTGCCAACTCTAGAGGACGGAAATTCAGGACACATTAAAAAATAAAAAATCACATGGCCTTGAGCAACTAAAAATGAATAATAACAGAAGTATAACAATACATGATTGTAACCTACCTACTTGCTCATGTAACGCTTTTAATATATCCTCACAAGTTAAATATTTAGGCATTATTATTGACCAACATTTAAAATGGGGCAAGCATATCTCCTTCCTGTGTAACAGATTGCGTAAAACAATCCACAAATTTTCCATTCTACGCTCTTATTTACCTGTTTATGTTCTGCGTACTGTGTACTTAGCTCTGTTTCAATCAATAAGTCAGTATGGTATTTTAGGTTGGGGAGGAATGGCAAAATCGACTCTCCATCCTTTAAATTTGCTCAAAAAAAGAATTATCTAAATTTGTCTATACAAACCTTTTGATTACCCAACAAAATTAATTTTTCAGGAATTTTGTGTATCAAATCTAGAACAAATTTATAAACAAACATTGCTGATTTACTTCCAAAATAATCACAATAAATTTAAATTTGATCCTCACGAATACCATACGAGACAAAACTACAGTTTCTTTCTAAATACTCCGAAATGCCACACAACTGCTGGATTAAAACTCAGCAGAAGTTTTGGACCCAAAATATATAATGAATTAATTAGAGCTTACCCTGAGCTAAGTACACTTAACACACAGATTTAAGAAACAAATCAGATTAATTATTTAATTGTTTGAGCTAATTGAGTTAAAAATTTATACTCTAATATTTATGTACTTTTGTATTTTCTCTTTGTATATAGACCCTGTATGTATTTTACCATTTATTAATGTTATTGTGCTCAATGAACTCTCTTAATTTTGCGATATATTTTGTATAACTGATCTGAACTGCGCCCGAGCACGAGCTTCTGCTCTTTCGGGCTGCAATGCCTAATGTAGCTCAAGTGTAAAGTACTAAATAAATAAATGAATAAATGAAGGAAGGAAGGAAGGAAGAAAGGAAGGAAGGAAAGAAAGAAAGAAACTTATAATGAATTTCAATGTAAATACACTTGTATCTTGCGTTCAATTAATCAATTAGAATTGCCTTCCTGTTATTATTTGATTGTAGCAGTGTAGCCCTATATTAAAGAACATGCCATAAATCTATACACATTGAAAAGCACAGGGGTTGATAAGTATACATGTCTCTATGCTCACTACATTAACATCGTTTGAAATAATTCTTGTTGCTTCCTTTGCTTTTGTTTATTAGTTATTTGTTTGTTGAAATAAAATAAATTCTCTACATGACATATTAAAGTTCGTCTTTACTAAGAGTTCTAATTTTACAAGTTCTGGCCTCAACCGGTTCCTCTCGTCAGTTCAGAGATTCTTCATTTTTATAAAATATTCGCTCCACATAAGCATTGCTAATTGGAAGAGCATGTATGTGTTCAGCTATTTTCTTTAAGTTTGGCACACTACGTGTCTTCTACGTGTCCCAGTGTTCTCGAGGAGTTGGTAGATCTGTCAGTATCGGCATCATCTCTTTCATCTTGGTACAATGCATCACCATTTTCAAAGTCCAGTTCTATATTAACATGCAATACGGGTATATTCACAATTTCAGTAAGGACACTGAATGTGAAAGTATCATTAAGGCTTAGAAAAGTGGTTTTCTTAAGAAGTGAAGAAAAGTAATCAAATCATTTTTGCTAATAGTCAATGAGTCTCTGATACACATTCAGTGCTTCCTTCTTAAAGAGATGCACATCAGAATCACTCAAGTTATTCAAATGCTGATTTACTACCAAGGCATGTCAGCAATGAGCTCCTGTGTTCTATCCAAAGAGCTTTTAATACTTACAAACTCTTTGCTTCTGTTCATCAAAAAACGCCAAAAAGTATATGGTATAAATTACAAAACGTTTTTGGTAGCCATTGCAAACTACGTCGGATCTCTAATAATGAAATATCAATATGAAATTTCATAATATAATATTGCAATGAACAAAATTCCGGACATTAAGCGACCTGAAAACAATTTAATTTTTTTCCTGCATAGAGGACTGATTTCCTGACAATCCGGAAAAATTCCGGACGGTTGGAAATCCTAGCTTTAGGTGACCAAACAAAGAATTCTGCTGATAACTACAATATTAATTAATTATTTAATACAATAATTAGAAATATCCTATAATATAAAAATTATAGGGACAAATATAATCTAATGATATAAATACAAGAAACATAAAAATAGAAAAACACTTAGGAACAGAAGTTGAAACAACAAAGTCAAAATGAAGTAAATAAAATAATCTACAGTTGATACAACGTCGTTAAATAACCGATTAAAATTATTTTAAATAAACAGTAGTTACACTGATACAGTAAAAAATCTAGGAATTTATATGGACAAAAACTTAAGTTGGAATACTCAAATCACACACACATGTAAAATAATTTTTATGAAAATTCACGCACTAAAAAGAATTCGAAATTTCCTTCCGTTGGTTCTTAAGAAGAATTTAGTGCAGTCGCTCTTGATGGCTCATTTTGATTACTGTGACACTCTCTACACTGACCTTAACATGAGACTGACAGACAGACTACAGCGTATTCATAGTGCATGTGTTCGGTTTATTTGCAACGTCCGTAGATTTGACCGTATCACACCTTCACTAAATATGTTGTCCTGGGCCCGTCTCAAAGAGCGAAGAACTATTCACTCTCTCACTTTACTCTTCAATATTCTTCAAACCTCTAACCCTAGCTACCCAGCTTCTCATTTCCAACATTTCTCCTCATATCACGAAATAGATACTCGCTCACAACACCATATCACACTCTCCATTCCTAAACACAGAACATTCTTCTACTCTTCATCTTTTACCGTCTCTGCAGCTCATCTCTGGAATTCTCTACCACAACATGTCAGAGACTGTCGGACATTGTCTAGTTTCAAAAATAAACTAAAGTTGCATTTTTTCAATTCTGATTCCTTTCAGTTATAAGCTCTTTTCTCTGCGATATTTTCGTAAAAATATATAAATATCTTTTTTCTTCCTTTCCCCTTTTTTTCTTCTTGATCACCAGATGAATTTATTATCATACCCTTTTTATTGTGAATTTTATTTAATTTTCGTATTTCTTTTCTTTTTTTTTATTATTTTATTACTTTCTATTTTGTTATATTCTTCCTTACGTTTTTCCATATTAATCATTTGTAATAAATGACTTGCTTTTACTATATTCCAATGTATTTTACTTTATTTTTTTTTCTATTATGGTATTATTTTCATGTTGTTTAGTGTCGATTTATTGTGCTATTATCATTTTTTTTGTAATATGTTAGTATTCTGTTCTTTAACTTTTTGTTAAATTTTCACTCCTTGTATACTTTGTGACCTGGTAGAGAAGGCCCTATGGCCTTAACTCTGCCAGTATAAATAAAGAATTATTATTATATTATTATTAATCAGTTAAGTTACAATTACGACATTGCTTCTAGGCCTTATATATTTGTTTGAAAAGTGTTGTTTTACCTGAACATAATTTTCTGAGTTTATATTACTTAAAATAATATAATTATAAAAGCAGACAACAAGTATAAATCATTTAATGATGTGAACGTTTTTTACAGGTTATCATGTATTGGATGGATCTTCAACATTCAAACTCAGCAGCCTGGAACACACTTTCCTCTGCAACAATACATCCTAAACCATGCATCCGTGTTGAACAGCTGGAGCAGCATAGCTACAAATGGAACAAATGAAGGTAGGACATAAAACTGAATAATCTGAATGGGTTTCATTGTTGTTTATGTGTCCATGGAACTAAAACCAAGCCGTGAAATATCGGCGCAATCGGCGTTATGACTTTAGAAACGACCGATATTCAATGTTTGTGTGTATATATGTCATATTCAGTAGTTCTAAATTCAAAAGCTGAATGAACGATATTGTGCCCCCCCACGGGCAGTTGCCAGCCGACTCGTGGTAGGCTACCTGCGTCAGGGACTTACATGTTGTCTTCCACCAGCAGTGTCGTTGTATATTGGTGACTCAATGTCACTTAAAATCTGTCTGATTTGGCGATTTTTATATAGGATCGGGATTGAACACATTTTACACTATTTTACTTCTGAGTGTTTGAACGTTTATATGCATAACAAACGCAGAGCACCAATTTTCAACGCGAAATTAATTTTTTATTGTGTAACCGATGTGAGATCCAGCAAAATACCGTGTAAACAGTGGAACTTCGAGTACAATTGGGTCCTGCACTAATATTTCGTGACCAAATACCGTCATTATTAATTTAATTCCTTAGTATGTATTATACAAAATCAAAAATATTTTCGTCAAATTTTTGTGCTACTTTCGCATAGGAGGTTGAATACGACTACTGTACTTTCATCTGACATTTTCATAACATGTATATTTTTCAGACTGACTTACAAGTAGGCCTGTTGGTAATGAATATCAATAAATTCGTAACTACTTTGGGAAAATGACTACAAAAGTATAAAGAACTTTTATGACATTAATTCATTCATTCATTCATAATATTCTGCCCAAGAGCAAGTGTTTCACTGCAAACCCAGCATTCTCCAATATTTCCTATTTTCTGCCTTCCTTTTAGTCTCCGCTTATGATGTATATACTGTATCTTAATACAGTCTACCATCTTCTTCTGCCCCGAACTTTTCTCCCGTTCACCATTCCTTCCAGTGCATCCTTCAGTAGTCAGTTTCTTCTCAGCCAGTGACCCAGCCAATTCCTTTTTCTCTTCCTGATCAGTTTCAGCATCAGTCTTTCTTCACCCATTCTTTCCAACACAGCTTCATTTCTTACTCTGTCTGTCCATTTCACACGCGCCATTCTTCCACACTTGAAATGCTTCTGTCGCTTCTCTTCACTTCGTCGTAATGTCCTTGTTTCTGCCCTACACAATGCCACACTCCACACAAAGCGCTTCACTAGTTCTTCCCTAGTTCTTTTTCCGGAGGTCCGCAGATGATGCCCCTTTTTCTATGATATTAAAAGCTTCCTTTGCCATAGGTATCCTCCTTTTGACTTCCTGGCAGCAGCTCATGTTACTGCTTATAATACACCCCAAGTATTTGAAGCTGTCCACTTGTTCTACTGTCTCATTTAGAAGTCGCACATTTACCTTCTTCATTTTTCTTCCTATGACCATGCTCTTCGTCTTATTTGCATTTATCTTCATCCCATACTGCTCACAGCTGTCATTTAGTTTCAGTAGCATATTCCTTATGTTATATTATTTTATATTACAATGATGTGATGTGGTATATTATATTACATTATACATTTTTTCATTTCAAAACTTCCCAGTGTAAATAACTAATTATTTAAATTGAATTAAATTTAAACAAAAAACACGTCAGTTTAGATATTGAGGGGGAAGTCTGAAACCAGGCTTAATTGCATTTTAGATTTCACCCCCAACCGTCCAGTTGCTCTCACTTTGAAATTTCAAATGGCACCCTTATATTTTTGTACTTAAGTATGATTTGATTACCCCCTTTGATTTGATTACCTGGTTGGGTTTTTCCGAGGTTTCCCCCACCGAAAAGACAAATGCCGGGTAATATTTTGGCGAATCCTCGGACCTCATTTCATCTCACTACATTTCGCCAAAATGTAAAAAAATTGTACAACATTGTAAAAATTGTAGAAAATTACTAAATTGTAAAACTATAAAAATTTGTAAAAATTGTAATTGTAGTATTGTAAAATGTTGACATGTTCCACATCTTAAAGCTTCATTGCTCATGTAAGATCTATGGAATAAAATAAATGAATGAATGAATGAATGAAAGAACATTAAATTGTTTATACATTTCATTAATTTTTTTTCGCATCTTTTGTTTTCTATCGTCGCCTGGCAACCTGGATTGTTGTTATTGTTGATTAGAGCTGAAGAGAATAAAGCTACAAAAACTTATTGAGCATTTCATGTAATAGTTGTGTTTGTGCATTAAATTATTTTAAAATGGTGTATACCCTTCAAGAGAGAACATAAATCATCCTTTTTGATTAAATTTAAGAAATTACACAAAATAAGCTGTGTTAAGCTACAATCAACTGACATAACAAAAATACATGTTGCCAGGCGACGATAGGAAACAAAATATGCGGAAACAAATGAATGAGGTGTATAAATAATTGAATGCTCTTTCCTGTGTATCACATCATATCATGCCACGTTATAGTAACATTATAGTTAGTATACATTATGCGCAGAAAGTGACGAGAAAGCTGGGATCTCATGACAACATAAATACTAGCAGCATGGACTGCGCTGTTCTTGCAGCGCCCCATAAAGTCGCTTAATGTTTGCGGCTTCATTGCTCGCCGCCCGACACCCATTAAGTATAAAGTTCTTGTCACGGCCAGGTACATCAGTGCGACCTACTTGGGTGCTTCTTTGTCATGGGCCTTAATCATGACTGCGGACATTTTGCCCGTAACTTTAGTTGTTAAACTCTCTGGCATCATATTCACAGTAGATAAGTTATATTATTATCTAAATCTGAAATACTTGTGAAGCAAATTTCCTGGTAGGAATGTACATCTAGTTTTCTGATTAAACACGCATTGGTACACGTACGTTGTTACCTACTACATGTTCATATATTCGACAAGGGTAAGAATTGGTAATGTTGAATAATTTCAAGGGAAAAATTGTTCCGGGGCAGGATACCGATCTCGGGATCCTTCGCTTAGCGCACGAATGCTCTAACGACTGAGCTACCCCAGGAACTATATACGACACCGTCACAATTCCTCCCTTTATATCCACACAACTCAAACAGGCTGACAAGACGCCAGATCCCAACTTTGAGTGCACACAATTCGCATAATTCGTAATGTTGTTTACATTTAAAGGGACGTGGACTCCGGGAAAATATGATTGCAATAAAAGAATTACCTTCGTTCTTTTTTTTCCCCGCCAACTAATGCCATGATTTCTTGCGAACTTCCTTGAAATATCTTCTGGAGTCGGGTAATTTGTTTGGGGGGGGGGACCAGAAAGTTGCAAGCCAAAAGCCGACGCGAAACTGGAGCAAAAGGCTTTTGTAATTTCATCAACTTCATCTCGCCGTGAATTGTGTAAAATGCTCTTAAGACGCAAAAATGCATTATAATTTATAAGACCTACGTAGTTATTAAACATTTTATAAGATGCAATTTGTCATGTTTTTAAAGAATTAATCCTGTAAAAGTAACATTGCAACATGTCGACACATACAAAAAAAAAAGATAAGTCAGGAAGTATGATTCCTATAGGTATAAAAGTTACGTACTCAAAGAATCAAAGGCTAATAATAATAATAATAATAATAATAATAATAATAATAATAATAATAATAATAATAATAATAAAATATTATAATAATTAAGTAATAATTATTATTATTATTAAATATTATTATAATAATTAAATAATAATTAAATATTATTATTATTATTATTATTATTATTATTATTATTATTATTATTATTATTTATTCAAAGATAAACCACACATGTTGGGCCAATTATACAGTGTTCATAGATTTGATAAGAAACGTAAAAAATTATATATTACAGTTATATAAACACTAATAAATATAATATAATTATTTAAAAAATTAGTAAAAGTCAGACATGTTTCGGAGATGCTTCTCCATCCTAAGTGACTTTACCACGACGGCTGGTTCAGGTGATCAGGCTTAAAGCCAAGCAACAACGCGGTTCGATCACCTGAACCAGCCGTCGTGGTAAAGTCACTGGGGATGGAGAAGCATCTCCGAAACATGTCTGACTTTTACTAATTTTTTAATAATTATATTATATTATATTTATTAGTGGTGATCATATAACTGTAATATATAATTTTTTACGTTTCTTCTTCTTCTTCTTCTTCTTCTTATTATTATTATTATTATTATTATTATTATTATTATTATTATTATTATTATTATTATTATTATTATTATTATTATAGACAAAATAAAGTTAATTACATTTCGCCAATTGGCAAGAATTTTAAAATTGAGTTAAATTTGTGCCTTTACGAGATGAATTACGAAGTTAAAATAGCAGTAGGTGAGTGGAAGAAATTGTCGCCTGATCTTTGTTAAATCCGCAACCAGCAAAACGAACTTGTAACTGAAATGGCAACGGAAGCAAGTCGTAGAGAAATATGAAATAAATAAAATCAATAACAGCGCTACAATATCTGCCTTTAATTTGGAGTTACGCTAGGATGGGTATTACCACAATGAGCACTTTGTCGTATAGTATTGGAGAAGTTTCTTAACTTACGAAATAACAGAAGAGTGTGAATTGCAACGTTAACAGCTGCAGAGTTTTCTGTGAGAGGATAGAGGAAACGTTAAGGAATTTCATATTATTTGGCATTTCAGTGTGACGATAGCAAAAGACTCGAATTTATTGCTTCGGGTCACAACAGATTTCCGAGCAGTGGCAAGCAAACTTTTCTTAATTTTCTCCGTGACACCAAACGTTGTTCATATTCCCTCAGTTAAAGTTACTCGAAGAAAATAAATAAATAAATAAATAAATAAATAAATAAATAAATAAATAAATAAATAAATAAATAAATAAATGAATGAATGAATGAATGAATGAATAAATAAATAAATAAATAAATAAATAAATAAGTAAATAAGTAAATAAGTAAATAAGTAAATAAGTATATAAGTATATAAGTATATAAGTATATAAGTATATAAGTATATAAGTATATAAGTAAATAAGTAAATAAGTAAATAAGTATATAAGTAAATAAGTATATAAGTAAATAAGTAAATAAGTAAATAAGTAAATAAGTAAATAAGTAAATAAGTATATAAGTAAATAAGTAAATAAGTAAATAAGTAAATAAATAAATAAATAAATAAATAAACTCTCCAGCAATATTCCTTATATTTGCGACTTTTTTTTTAGACATTGAATAATGTTTACGTTGTCAAAAATACTTAGACTTGAACGTTTTGTAACGTAATACCTTAAGACTCGTCCACAATAAACCGGGAACGAGAACGTGAAGCGAAGAACGTGAACTTGAATATTTTTGATTCACAACAAAACAGAACGGAAACTGCTATTCATATCGATATGTATGTCAACGATATATAAAGTCGATATTACGCATTCTGATGTTGTTTGTGTATACCTGACAATGACATTCTCTCATGAGTACAAGCCCGCCAACATGAACACAGGTTAACCAACTTCGAAATTTAAGGCACGAAATATTAAGGAATTCAATTCACATGGTAGTCTGGTCACATATAGGCTACACGTAGTAGGCCTATAATTATATTGAAAGTGATTCTACTGAATTTCTGCGTTAGTTACAAGCAATGAATGGACAAGAAATTATGTCATGGCCTCCTTGGTACAAAATATATGACGACCAATTAGCTTTTTGATGACAACAGAATGAATCTAGTAGGCTGTGATCGGAAACGAGATCGGCGGAATTAAAACATGGCCAACTCTCACATTTCACAACAATAGACCACATTGTACTATATATATATATTTTTTTTTTAGACTCAAACACATTCTACTAAATCGGCGGAGTATTGTAATATCCTTACTGCTTGAAATACTCCCTAGTTGCACTCGAAACCATGGCGTGTGCATATAATCTAGCTTGTGTTAACACAAATTAGGTATTTGCGGCTTTCTTGTCAACAACTATAATGGACTTCCGCTATCAGATACCTATCTATAAAGATTCTGATGGATAATATACACGATACAGCTGAGGGTTGGCTTTACCACGTGAATTATGATGTTTCGACATGCACAACGCCAAGAAATTGCTCAGTAACTAAACCAGCACTCAATGCGGTGGTCGTGCAGAGGCGGCTATTATTAAGTTGGTGGTTTTATATATATATATATATATATATATATATTTACTGACTTGCATAATAAATAGGAGACTGGAGACTTGACTGGAAGGTCCGGGGACCAATCCTGGATGGTGGCGGAATTTTTTCCGTTCTCAAAACTTGTAGAACGACCCCGGGGCTCACTCCGGCTCCCGTCAAACTGAGTACCGGATTTTTCCCGGAGGTTAAAGGCGGTTGGAGCGTGGTGCCGACCACACCACCTCATTCTAGTGCCGAGGTCATAGAAGCATTTAGCTGTATTTCCATGTCCTCCATGCACTTTGATTTTTACACAATAGAAAACGAATTATTCACTATTCTGCTTTGTTATCGATTTCAGGAGCTTTCGTACTACCGCTAGAGCTTACGAATATGTGAATAAAATTTGTTTTATGATTACTGTTGAGATGTGGTAGTTATTTTGAATTTGGATGTCCATGAGATGCCACTATGTCGCAAACCTTGAAAGTAGCCGTTGAAACAAAATTGATTTAATGTAGTATTACACGGGATGCTTTCAGACTCGATGAATTTTATAAAAGAACAAAGATAGAAAGACGCATTTCTCGATCCGCGGTATGGTTGCACATTCTCTATTGCTCTCTTTCCAGCGCTCTTTAGTCTCCGTGCTTCGCTTTATTCAGTTCCACTTTCAATTGATCGATTTTTTTTTTTTTACTTTTCTTCTACTCAAACATCCACATCCATGCATTTTTTCAGTTTAATTTCAACTTCTGGTTCCTTTTTCATTTATTTTTTATTTATTTACTTATTTATGTATTTACATATTAATTAATTAATTAATTTATTTATTTAATTATTTACTTATGTATTAATTAATTTATTTATTTATTTAGTTATTTATTTATTCATTTATTCATTTATTTACTTATTTACTTATTCATTTATTCATGTATTTATTTATTCATTCATTAATTCATTTATTTACTTATTAATTAATTAATTAATTTATTTATTTATTTATTTATTAAATTATTTACTTATTTATTTATTCATTATTTCATTTATTTACTTATTCATTTATTCATTAATTATTTTATTTTATTTATTTATTCATTTATTCATTAATTCATTCATTTACTTATTTAATTATTCATTAATTCATTAATTTATTTATTTATTCATTTATTCAGTAATTCATTTATTTACTTATTCACTAATTAATTAATTAATTTATTTATTTATTTATTCATTAATTCATTTATTTACTTATCTACTTATTAATTAATTAATTAATTTATTTATTCATTAATTCATTTATTTACTTATTTATTTATTTACTTATTCATTTATTCATTAATTCATTAATTTATTTATTTATTCATTTATTTATGTATTTATTTATTTATTTACTTATTTATTTATCTATTTATTTATATAGTTATTTATTTATTTATTTAGTTATTTATCTTTTTATTTATTTAGTTATTTATTTATTTATTTATTTATTTATTTATTTATTCTGGTGGAGTGTTAAGACCATGACGCCTTCTCTTCCACACCACCAGAAATGCAATACAACTACAAGAAAAATTATACATCAATGCAATTAATCTACACTAATAACGAGTGACAAATGAATATAACATAAAAAGCAACTGAACATACAAATAGAAATTGAAAATAATAAAAATCGTGTAGTTGCAATTCTCTTTTGTTAGTTCGTTGATAATATCATCTTCTGTTCCTAGTTTTTTATCACTCACGTGGATTTAGCTGTTAATAACGATAAAATTTATTTTTCCTGTTACTGTTAATTTTTTCGTGTGGACATGAAAATGTATCCAACGTTGTGAACATTTTATATTACATTTTATTTTTTAATCTGGAATGAAACAATAAAGATTGATTTAAATCACATGCACAAAAATATACACTCAGTTACGGTTCATATAAAATTGATATTTTCATCTTCTGCCTTTTCTAGTTTTCGGTTGGTAGTTTATCTTTTGTTATATTTTTTAACATTGAAATTGGAAATTTATCTTTTGAAGAGGTGGAAAAGTTCAAATATCTTGGAGCAAAAGTAACAAATATGAATGACACTCGGGAAGAAATTAAACGCAGA
The DNA here is from genome assembly GCF_040183065.1 of Periplaneta americana. Classification (NCBI taxonomy): domain Eukaryota; kingdom Metazoa; phylum Arthropoda; class Insecta; order Blattodea; family Blattidae; genus Periplaneta; species Periplaneta americana. Next base: position 12,580,808 of record NC_091127.1, read on the forward strand.
ATAAATATGGGAAATGCTTGTTATTATTCTGTTGAGAAGCTTTTGTCATCCAGCCTGTTCTCAAAAAAAACTGAAAGTTAGAATTTATAAAACAGTTATATTACCGGTTGTTCTGTATGGTTGTGAAACTTGGACTCTCACTTTGAGAGAGGAACAGAGATTAAGGATGTTTGAGAATAAGGTTCTTAGGAAAATATTTAAGGCTAAGAGGGATGAAGTTACAGGTGAATGGAGAAAGTTACACAACGCAGAACTGCACGCATTTTATTCTTCACCTGACGTAATTAGGAACATTAAATCCAGACGTTTGAGATGGGCAGGGCATGTAGCACGTATGGGCGAATCCAGAAATGCATAGAGAGGCCGGAGGGAAAGAGACCTTTGGAGATACCGAGACGTAGATAGGAAGTTAATATAAAAATGGATTTGAGGAGGTGGGATATAATGGTAGAGACTGGATTAATCTTGCTCAGGATAGGGACTGATAGCGGGCTTATGCGAGGGCGGCAATGAATCTCCGGTTTCCTTAAAAGCCATAAGTAAGTAGGCCTAAGTAACAATAAATTCTACAATGGTTGATGGTTTGTGTACTTCGTGAATTTATTTACTTAAACTAATTAACCCTTAAATTTACAATGTATCCTATAGGATACAACAGGTAAATAGGCTATATGCTATAATTTTAATAGAAAATAGAAAAAAAAAATTGGTAGGAAAATTAAAATTTCACAATACTATAATATTGTACAACATATAAAAATATGGACATTGCGATAGTTGTTTTCTTTACGGTCCGACAAGGTTTAATAAACTAGTGTGAGAAATGAAGCTTTGCCAAATTAAGGATTAATCGCTTGTATCACGTCTAATGTATTAACGTTTTCAAAGAGATGGTATACCAGCTAGCACTTCCATTTAATGTCAGTATTGGAGGATAATAGCCTAGAAGTTAGCTCGAAACTTCGTGTGTTCTGTACTCACTTTCTAAAATATTACATAGACGGAATTACCAACCACTCGAATAGTCCGTGCATTGCTGCTTTGGAGCATCGTTTTCTCCAGTATTCCATTCACTTGTAGAAGAGAGATGAGAGATCCCTGTGGAAAAGTTTATAGAGCCTTCGAGACCTCGTGAAACGGCTAAACCCAACAATCCGGAAAGAGAAATTATTACTCTGTTTTCAGGTAAATCACTGTAGATTAGGAATACTCGAAGACTTAAGAGCAAAATCTAGCCATTATCTTCAAATTTATAACGCAATTCAACTGTTACAGCAAACGGAGGCAGTGTTATAAAACATACGAACAACGCGAAATCTTCATGTCGCTACGATTTGATGTGAATTTTCGATAAAAAGTTATGAATTTAGATATAACTAGTGGCTTATGCAGCAAGTGCTGCAAACTAAGTTCATTAGACGTTCAAATAAACATTTTTCAGATATATTTTCAATGAAGAATACCAGACATTCTGAAAGTTATTTGCTTCCATAATAATGAAACATACTCCCTCTCTATCCAATACTGAAGAGAATCACGCATATAAATATCTACACCACACCGCAATTAAATTTATGAAAAAGACCCAACCCCACTTGATTAATAACTATAAAAATATTTGATTTTTAATAATATTATTATCTTACGTAAGTTTTATAGCTTTCAGTAACATATACTAATTTAATTTAATTTAATTTCTTCCTGTAACCACTACAGGTTGCCGTCGACAAAGAGTACCATGATACAATAGAGTAAAAGCCCTGAGGCTTAGTGATAAATTGTTAGAGTGAAAAAGAAAGAATTTGAATTATATTGAAACACATGATGTTAAACGAAGTAACGTCAAGGAGATGCGAATTAGTCATGGTCCATATGTATGATGCCTGAAAATAGCTATTGAGCCTTTGAGTGCTGCAATTGTTAGATCTCTTAAAATACTTTTATGCAGGCCAAAAGATTTACAGAAGTCGACTAGGAACCGGGGTATGGTCCCACGGGCTCCTATCATTAGTCCCGTAATGACGATGGATTCCAGATGGTATTTGTCCTTATAAAAACTGATGGAAGGTTCATATATATTCCTTTTTTTCTCGTGTACTTCTTCTGGCTGGTGTTCGTGCGATTCGAATCTCACAGTAGGGTCTATGATGTAACCTTCAAGAGAGGGAGGTTTAAATGCAATTATGTCAATTCTTCGATTACTGCCCTCACTGGATATGCCGTGTACTTCTTCATATACTGAATAACCTTTGTTCCTTAAGGCAGTTGCTATTATAGATCTTACTGTATGATGCCGCGTATTTCGTAGAAGTTCACCGTGTGGACAGGCCCCCAGGACATGGGCAAGGGTTTCAACCTCCCTGTCGCAACGTCGACAGAGGTTACTGCCCGAAGACCTGCCAGGTACACTACGCACAGCTGATACGTTCGCATTCATCTAGATTGCTTCCCTCCACTCACTACAGGAAAGACCCTTGTGATTCCGGATCCACTTATTGGCCGGGGTATATTGTTGGTATAAGAGCACGCCTTTGCCTTTATGTTTTTTCTGGCTCCAGTTCTCAAACGCTTTTTCTCTTAATACTTGCCTTACCTTTCGCGTATCTACAGTGCCGTACTTGTCCAAAATATTTGCTGATTCGGTGATATTGAGTGCTGTGAGACTGGATGTAATTTCTTGGGATAATTTCCTTGTAGCATGTAGGAAGGAATTATTGGATTTAAGCAATATATTACATGCGTTTATATTTTGTAAGTGTAATTCCCATGCTGAACAGAATAAACCTAATCCCTTGAATTTTGTGTCAGTATACAACATATCTGTAGGAAGGTCATTAGGCAGTTGCAGTATTTCTTTCAGCACATCCTTTATCATAATATCTGCATCCACTATGAATTTATTAGACATTTTTTTTGGAGGCACTGTCTGAAATGGATATATTAGACTAGGACAGATTGAGGTGTTAATGATGTTGTATTTTTGATCCGCTTGTAAGTGTGGTGAAGAAATAAGCAATTCTACATTTGTTCTTAGTTTAGACAATGTTGAAAGAGGATCAAAATTAATCTCGTCATAAAAATTGACTCCTAGATAGCGAATGAAGTCACCTCTGCAAACCAGCTATTCCATTATATTCCTACTATATAGCCGGCACTCAGTAAAATATAGAAATCAAAATCTAATTTAAGTCATTCTCTACATCTACTTATATAACCCCAAAACGTTTCACTTTCATATCATCAATATAGCATTAATATGCATAATTAATGAAAAATAGTCACATCATGGCATTAACTACAATAATATTTCATTTCTAATGGTAATAATATCATCAAACCACCTCAAGTTTTGTAGTTTTTAATATCCAATACACAGCTGTACCCAGAAAATTACACACCACAGACTCGAACCTGTAAATTATTTTTAGTAAATTTTTTTTTATTCAAATCTGCTTTACAGGGAGCTTCACCTGAAAGACTAGATTTGTATTTTTAGTAAGTTAAGTTTTTAATAACCAATTTAATTTGAGCTCTAAATATGTCAGCATTCTTGCAGATCATGGCCTTCGTGTAATATTGTTTACTGTAGTGTGTGTTTCGTTTTATTCTGAAATGCAATTAGCTAGTTTAGCTAGTTCTCAAAACTGACGACAGATGGATTTTGGAAAATATGAAAATTATGTTGAAAAATTGACATTTCACTGAAAATTACTATTTTTCCGAAAAACTTTGATTTCCAAGCTTCAAAATGAGGGGTCAGTTATTATAATCCATTCAGCTGTTTTCCCGTAATTTCCATTTCAAATTACATATATATAGATATGAAGTTGAACAGGAGTCAATTTTTGTAATATTTTCGACATTTTAAACGAATTGATTAAATTTTGAAATTACTTATTATCTAAATGTATTTTGTTACGATTTTTCTACATAGTTTTTGAAATGTTATAAATAGCAGCACATGACACACATTATGTCCAAAGATAACACTTTCAACTTATCAGAAACATTACTAATCTTTTAGTTGGTTACCGGTATTTAACGACGCTGTATCAACTATTCGGTTATTTAGCGTCGATGAGATTGATGATAGCGAGATGGTATTTGGCAAGATGAGACCGAGGATTCGCCAAAGATTACCTGACATTCGCCTTACGATTGGGGAAACCTCGGAAGAAATCTAATCAGATAATCAGTCTAAACGGGGATCTAACCCAAGCCCGAGCGCTGTGGAGTAACAGTTAGCATGTCGAACCGTGAAACGAGCGGACCAGGTTTCAAATCCTGGTTGGGAGACGTTACCTGGTTGAGGTTTTTCCGGGGTTTTCTCTCAACCTATTGTGAGCGAATGCTGAGTAATTTTCGGCGTTGGACCCTGGATTCAATTCGCCTGCATTATCACTTTCATTTCACTCAAACGCTAGATGACGATCGCATTTGATAAAGCGTCGTAAAATAAACCAATTAAAATATTAAATGGTATCGAAATTTAAAACGTCGGCCTCGGTAGCGCAGTCGGTATAGCGCTGGCTTTCTGTGCTCGAGGTTGCGGGTTCGATCCCGGCCCAGGTCGATGGCTGTGTGTCACTAAATAAATGACAGACTCACATACCTAGCAGAGTATAATAATATTTCATTGGACTGTTCTAAGTCTTACGAAGGTCTATTAAACTTGGTAATTTCAGGTCACTTATCGAAATATTTCAAAAGTAATATTTCCTTAGATGTGAAACTTCACAATAAATTGCCTGAAGAATTAAGAATTATACTAATGTTAATAATTTTAGGCGTTTTGTGAAGAACATTTTAAAAGAGAATAATTTTTATACTATCGATAATTTTTTAAAAATATAATGGTATGTTAACCATTATCATTATTATATTGTTACATATTGAGTGGTGAATAAAATAAATAGTTGTTGTTAATACTTACTTACTTACTTACTTCCTTACTTACTGGCTTTTAACGAACCCGCAGGTTCATTGCCGCCCTCACATAAGCCCGTCATCGGTCCCTATCCTGAGCAAGATTAATCCAGTCTCCCTCAAATCCATTTTAATATTATCTTCCCATCTACGTCTCGGCCTTCCTAAAGGTCTTTTTCCCTCCGGCCTCCCATCTAACACTCCATATGCATTTCTGTATTCGCCCGTACGTGCTACATGCCCTGCCCATCTCAAACGTCTGGATTTAATGTTCCTGATTATGTCAGGTGAAGAATACAATGCGTGCAGTTCTGTGTTGTGTAACTTTCTCCATTCTTCTGTTATTATTATTATTATTATTATTATTATCATTATTATAGAGAGAAAACAGTAGGCCTACATGTTTAGGCCTCTAAAGTTGTTCAATTTAGAATTCGACCTTCGAAAACTCTTTTACAAATTTCATAGTAGTAATAAAAGTTTTTGTATATGAATAATTAAGGTGGGAAATTTTTCTCAAAATCGGGAATTTTTCAGAAATTTGGAGGGAATATTCCTTTACTGAACCTGTGAACACTGACTTTAACAAGAACGCAATTATTCCGATTTGTTCATTATTTCATCATTTTCCGGAGGGTTCGGATAGTACACATTTTTTGGGTTGTTGATGCATATGCCCTTGTTTTAAATCGCATAATTACATACATATTTTTTTACTTTTTAATGCATAGTGTGAGCCTTAATGATAAGCTAACCATTTTCGCGAAATGTTCAGTCTGCTGTCTCTGTCACTGACCAGACAGACGATCCATTTCAACTGCCTATGTGTAGAGTCCACCGACGTAGAAAGTGACAAGGTTGCTGCCAAAAATAGAAATGTTAATTAAATCCTGCGTAGTTTTAATTTAAGCAGGCTACCGTAGATTCATAATTACTTTAATTAATTTCTCAGAATTAAGCATTATAACATAAAGTGCTCATATTCGGTATACGTGTATGTTGGTTCGGAGGATTCTACGTATTCTAAATTAGAGAGCTAAACTACGAGCCTGGTGACGTGATATTGAACTACAATGGCACTACATTCAGAAACGTTTTTCCATCTTTTTAAAATAACCTACATAAATAACGCTCATAAGAATCAGAGTGATTATGATTACCAAAAAATGCACAATAATATTACAATTTTTATAAATAAATAACGGAACTATACGTGCTGTACATCCTACACATGAAACGAAATCTCACACAATCCATTTAGGATATGTTTAATAATTTAAATGCACATCTAAAACTTCATGTAAACAATGGAGGAGCAAAGCAAGAGAGGGGAGTAATGGAGACTTTAATCCTATGAGGAATATTCGTGTTTGTGAGAGAGGAGAGAAAATGAAATTATGTGTGGGATTTTATTTTTCCACATCTCATTGATTTCGCGCGGAGAGTCATGCAAAAGCGCTCCTGTAATGAGAGTTGGAGGAAACAATGAGTGAAGATAAATAATCACATTAGCGGCTGTCTGTAGCTTGCAGGGGGCTTTGGCTACACAAGGATGATTTATAGTGGCACATGAAATTGTGTGCAGCTTCAGACCAAGCTATGTATTAGTGCCTCCCTTTATACCAGATGATTGCGGTGTGGTGCAAAAAACATTAATTAATGAAGATGTCTTAATGGGAATTTGTCTGACATAAACGTTGCGTAGAGATACAGGCTAGTATACATACAGTACTAACAAGCTCTAGTTATTCTCGCTTTTATTATCTGATGTATTTATCGTCGTACAAAAATCCAGGAAAGATAAATACGATGATGATATGATATGATATGATATATGATATGATATGATATAATATGATATAATATGATATGATATGATATGATATGATATGATATGATATGATATGATATGATATATGATATGATATGATATGATATATGATATGATACGATATATGATATATGATGTGATGTGATGTGATATGATATGATATGATATGATATGATATGATATGATATGATATGATGATATATGATATGATATGATACGATATGATATATGATATGATATGATATGATATATGATATGATACAATATATGATATGATATGATATGACATGATGTGATATGATATGATGTGATGTGATATGATATGATATATGATATGATATATGATATGATATAATGTGATGTGATGTGATATGATATAATATGATGTGATGTGATATGATATGATGATATATGATATGATATGATACGATATGATATATGATATGATATGATATGATATGATATGATATATGATATGATATGATATGATATGATATGATATATGATATGATACGATATATGATATGATATGACATGATGTGATATGATATGATGTGATGTGATATGATATGATATTATATTATATGATATGATATGATATGATATGATATGATATATGATATGATATGATATAATGTGATGTGATGTGATATGATATAATATGATGTGATGTGATATGATATGATATGATATGATATGATATGATATGATATGATATGATGGTGGCCACTTAGAATTTTCTGTATAAATCATTATTACAAATTATGATAATAAGGTATTATATATTTGTCTAATTATTTATTTGTAAGTAGCAACTCAAACGAGAACGTTTTTATTTAGCTATACCGAAAGGAACCAAGTTAGATTCCCGGAAGAGAAATGTAAATTTATTTTGCTTTCACAAGAAGAGTCCTGAACAGTCTTAAGCGGAGGACTTACGTCATGCTGATGACATGACCATGTCAGTTTCAGTATTAAACAACACCTTCACCCCCTCTATCTTCACGAAATAGATTAAACATTTTGTAGTTAGCAAATTTGTAAAATTTTAAAATATCATCAATCTGAAAATATTCTTGTATGCATATTATAGAAGGTTTTTTGTGTAAAATTCTCTGGAGGTAAAATAGTCCCTCAGTCGGATCTCCTGGTAGGGACTGCACTGGGAGTTGCCAAGAATCGTACTAAAGTACTTATTTCAGTATTGAAAAATGTAATAATTTGAGAGATTTTTTGCAGTTGTAGATTTTGAATACATTTATGTAATAGACCTAACTTGTACATTCTTTGAACATTTTAGTTTCTTTTTGGCTTTCAAATGGATATGTGATAATATACGTAAAACGTACACATGCCAATTTTTTTTATCGAAATACTCAGAACAACTTCAGTTGGACCACCTCTGTGGTGTAGGGGTCAGCATGCTGGTTTCTTACGTAGAGGGCCCGGGTTCGATTCCTGGTCGGGTTGAATTTCCTGGTTGAAGTTTTTCAGGGTTTTCCCTCAACCGTAAGGCAATATCTAGGAAATTTGGACCACAATTCCCCGGATATCATTAGCTTCATTCATCACCAAAATCATATTCATAACAAATCAGTAATAGCTTACATCTACAGACGCCGTCTAGTTCATAACAATAGAACCAGTCTCAACAACAGTACACAGGCCTTCGGATTTCACCCAAAAGATTAACTCGCGATATGACTAAAAATGTTAAAGCGAGTATAAAAAAAACTTTAATTGTTAGATTTGTTCATAAAAGCTGATTTCTGTCACAATGGAATGTTAAAATTTCTGAAAATGAAACGTGTTATGAAGAAGTATGTTGCAAAGATTACAAATATTCGTACTTCTTCATACATTTACTACGTTTTCATGAAGTATTTAAATCCATTTGAATCCATTTGAATACTCCATGAAAACGTAGTAATTCTATGCACTTCTCAACAACTGAGGAGCTTATTTTCAAAACGTCTCTTGTCCACCTGATAACGAAAATTAGCTGTGTTCATGCATTTTTCAAATAAAGATGAAAAATCCAGACATTTGAAATGAGCAGGGCATGTAGCATATATGGGTGAATCCACAAATGCATGTAGAGTGTTAGTTGCAAGACCTGAGGAAAATCTTTCTTTAACAAACTACCTGGCGCTCCTGGAGCTGTGACATATAACATTGGAGCAAGATCTTGTCAGCCATCTAGACTTTAAAGGAAACTACCTCAGGACATCTTTCTTAGTGATACTGATGACCTTTCATAAATTTAACACAGAAAATCATCATCATATTTTTATTCTCATAGTTCACAAAATGATTAATTAATTAATTTAAAAATAAATTTAATTAGAGGAGCCTTTACAGCCAACCTCATCACGATATTCTGTATGGGATATTCCATAATTTAACAGTTTGCTGGTCGACCAATAAATAAATTAAAAAAAAAGACCTGAGGGAAAAAGACCTTCGAGGAGGCCGAGACGTAAATGGGAGGATAATATTAAAATGAATTTGAGGGAGGTGGGATATGATGATAGAAACTGGAATAATCTTGCTCAAGATAGGGACCAATGGCGGGCTTATGTGAGGGCGGCAATGAACCTCCCGGTTCTCTAAAAGCCGTTTGTAAGTAAGTATTAAAACTTCCCAACTAATTAATTTTTTTGCAATACGAAATAAGGACTGCATCATCAGATGGCACACTGTACAGCATACTTGGGCATCGTGCCTCACTTGAGAATATGTGCCTCACTGACCTTCACAGAGCTTATCGCTCTGAGTGACATCATCTTCACAGACCCCCTTCCTCCCTCACGTAGCTCCTAGGCGTGGGCAGGTTCTATATCAGTTTCATAAGTAATATCAGTGGTGGCATAATGACATTATCAAAGCAGTGTGTACGCGTTAGAAAACGATTATTTCATGAAAAATGGGAGGAAGAGTTTTTTTGCTGTTTAGATACGATGTATGTTATGCTCGAAAATCCTATTAGGCATTAATAAATTTAATATACAACGACATTACTCCTTATGTCATAAAGAACATGCTGAATTAGAAGGTAAGACAAATTAAATGTTATTTTTCGTACTATTCCGAAGAAAATTTATGATCTTAACATTTGCATAGTATACTAAATACAACATTATACCATAAACATTCTGCATTAAAAGGTACGAGGAATTAAATGTTGTTTGTACGTATTATTACCAAAAGAAATTTATTTAAAAAAATCTAATGTGCGTAGAAAACGAAATATGATTTTCTGAAATTATTTTAGGTCGAGAACGTGCAAATCTATTAAGTAATCTTGATAAACGCCAGAATATTCAAGAAAATAAACGTAGACAACGTGATGGAATATTATTGGCTAGTTACGCAATTTCTCGCCTGTGCTTTAAATCAATTCAATGATGGAGAAATAGTAAAGAGGTTTATGATTAAAGCTGCCGAATTAATTTTCCAAATTGAATAAAATTTTCGAGTCTCTCACGTTAACCAAGCGCTTTTTAATAATTCGCCACTGACCGCCTTAACGATTACGATAAGGTGACGCAGGTCACAGCAGTTTATATTTCCCATTCTATTCTGCAGTCTCCTCTCCTAGTAAACAAACTATTTCAAATCGAGTGCCTCACGTAACCGAAAATTGTGCCCATGTATTCTGTACAGTATAGGTTTACATACATTTCTTATCCATTCTGTATCGTCTGCTTTAGTTTTTAATTATTTCGTCTTTGATGAAATTAAAAAATATGCAACTGGTAGAGTCACTTTGGCGCCTGAATTAAATGGAAGCGCTGAAGCCTAAAATATGGCAATCCCCTGCTCGAGCCATTAATGTGGCCTGCAGGAGGCTGTTTTGCCGCAGAGCCATGTTGCGCTTAGAAGTAACTGCAGAGCGTGCGATAAAAATTAGTGGCGGGATGTATACCTCCCCCTCGGGTGAGATTGGGGTGCAGTATCCACTCCATTCCCATAGACTCCCCCATTTTAATAATAGCTTCAATATTTGCAAACACTATCCACTTCCTTCCCCGCCAGCAACGCATGTGGAAACGTGCAAATTCCCATATCCTCTACTTACTACTCCTTTTCAGGTGGTATTAATTCTTTTATCGAGTTACAGCTTCAAATACCAGTTCTAAATGTGTAGAATTCTGCGTTTCATACGATACAACAACGGTATTCATTGTGTGGGCAAAGTGGAATATACTTACTTACTTATTTATTTACTTACTGACTTATTTACTTACTGGCTTTTAAGGAACCCATAGGTTCATTGCCGCCCTCACATAAGCCCGCCATTGGTCCCTATCCTGAGCAAGATTAATCCAGTCTCTATCAAAATATCCCACCTCCCTCAAATCCATTTTAATATTATCTTCCCATCTATGTCTCGGCCTCCCCAAAAGGTCTTTTTCCCTCCGGCCTCCCAACTAACACTCTATATGCATTTCTGGATTCACCCATACGTGCTACATGCCCTGTCCATCTCAAACGTCTGGATTTAATGTTCCTAATTATGTCAGGTGAAGAATACAATGCGTGCAGTTCTGCGTTGTGTAACTTTCTCCATTCTCCTGTAACTTCATCCCTCTTAGCCCCAAATATTTTCCTAAGAACCTTATTCTCAAACACCCTTAACCTATGTTCCTCTCTCAAAGTGAGAGTCCAAGTTTCACAACCATATAGAACAATCGGTAATATAACTGTTTTATAAATTCTAACTTTCAGATTTTTTGACAACAGACTGGATGACAAAAGCTTCTGAACCGAATAATAACAGAAATTTCCCATATTTATTCTGTGTTTAATTTCCTCCCTAGTATCATTTATATTTGTTACTGTTGCTCCCAGGTATTTGAATTTTTCCACCTCTAAAAAGAATAAATTTCCAATTTTTATATTTCCATTTCGTACAATATTCTCGTCACGAGACATAATCATATACTTTGTCTTTTCGGGATTTACTTCCAAACTAATCGCTTTACTTGCTTCAAGTAAAATTGCCGGGTTTTTCTAATCGTTTGTGGATTTTCTCCTAACATATTCACGTCATCCGCATAGACAAGCAGCTGATGTAACCCGTTCAATTCCAAACCCTCTCTGTTATCCTGGACTTTCCTAATGACATACAGTACTCTAGAGCAGTGGTCGTCAGCACTCGCTGAAATGTGCAAAGGGTATGCGGTGCCGTCCCGTGTGCACTGTCGTGCAACAGGGAGAGATAGAGAGCATACCCGCTAGCAGCTATGGAGTGCACCCTAGTGCACTGCGTTTTCCGCGGGTAAGAGAAACTAGTCCCAGCGTGCTCTGTGCTGACGACCCCTGCTCTAGAGCAAAGAAGTGGAATATAACTATATTATATTTAAATTAATATTTATATTTAAAACTAGCATTAGGTCCAGTATTTGTTTCACATAGGATTAATGTCACAGACAAAAATAAATAAATCCTTTAAATTAATAGGAAACATGTCTGATTTATAGCACTTGATCTATAAACCGACAGAAAAATCAACAAACAAAACAAAGGAAAAACAGAGCTGAGTCGTGCATAAGAAATTCGTTAACTTGTAAACCGAAGTTCTCACGGAATCAACCGAAGTCTCCCGAAGGAAACTTAACATATGGCAGCCGATCATTTTTTTTCTAAGATTATACATATTCGCATATACAGGGTGTTAAAAAAGAACGTTTACAACGTTTCGGGGATAATAGAGGAGGAAGTAAAAACAAATATCATTTGTAAGTGACGTGAATATGTTAGGAGAAAATCCACAAATAATTAGGGAAAACGCGGAAATTCTACTTGAAGCAAGTAAAGCGATAGGGTTGCAAGTAAATCCCGAAAAGACTAAGTATATGATTATGTCTCGTGACCAGAATATCGTACGAAATGGAACTATAAAAATAGGAGATTTATCCTTCGAAGAGGTAGAAAAATTCAAATATCTCGGAGCAACAGTAACAAATATAAATGACACTCGGGAAGAAATTAAACGCAGAATAAATATGGGAAATGCCTATTATTATTCGGTTGAGAAGCTTTTGTCATCTAGTCTTCTGTCAAAAAATCTGAAAGTTAGAATTTATAAAACAGTTATATTACCGGTTGTTCTGTATGGTTGTGAAACTTGGACTCTCACTTTGAGAGAGGAACATAGATTAAGGATGTTTGAGAATAAGGTTCTTAGAAAAATATTTGGGGCTAAGAGGGATGAAATTACAGGAGAATGGAGAAAGTTACACAACGCAGAACTGCACGCATTGTATACTTCACCTGACATAACAAGGAACATAAAATGCAGACGTTTCAGATGGGCAGGACATGTAGCACGTATGCGCAAATCCAGATATGCATATAGAGTGTTAGTTGGGAGACCGGAGGGAAAAAGACCTTTGGGAGGCCGAGACGTAGATGGGAAGATAATATTAAAATGGATTTGGGGAGGTGGGATATGATGATAGAGACTGGATTAATCTTGCTCAGGATAGGGACCAACGGCGGGCTTATGTGAGGGCGGCAATGAACCTCCGGGTTCCTTAAAGCCAGTAAGTAAGTAAGTGACAAAACTTTGGCAGATGCGCCGTTTATTGTGTACGTAAGTATTAGTATAATCCATAAAGAACAAGACCAATGTCGTTTTAGAGGTGGTGTTCAAACTGCCTTCCATTGAAGGCATTGCACAACTGGTACCTTCGTACTATGGAGTGTGTGCAACGCTCAAAAGGCCAACATTGTCTCTAATAACATATACAGCTTCAACAACGCGAGCAACTAAGTCTTCTGCCGTATCGATCGGTGTCTCATACACAAAACGTTTCACGTCTCCCCACAATAAGAAATCCAGTGGGGATAGGTCCGGTGATCGAGGTGGCCACGGTACCGGCCCACCCCTGCCAATACAACGATCGGGGAATGTAGCATTTAGGTGACACGACTATCAAAGTGTGGAGGGGCACCGTCATGCTGAAACCATATTCGCTCTCTGATGTTCAATGGGATATTTTCTAAAAGTTCTGGTAGGACATCGCGTAGAAAAAGAAAATAATTACCACCACGGAGAGTGTTAGGCAACAGATAAGGCCCTACAAGATGGTCGTGCACAAACAGAACTAACCAGTGTGTGTTGTGACGGAAGTCAAGTAATCTATACTTCAGGCATTCTTGCGGCAAAACGGCGCATCTGCTAAAGTTTTGTCACTTAAAACAGATGTTTGTTTTTACCTCCTCTATCATCCCTGAAACGTTGTAATAGTAATATGCGTTACAAGAGCGGTATGTTGACGTTTTCATGTTCGAGGAAAAGATTGAAAAAGAGAAACGTAGTTGAGCTTTTTTAATTTCCGAGAATTTAAAGAAAACATGCCGCTCGTGTATCGTACATTATTTTGTGCGAAGATTGTTTATTACATACCTGAAAGAGGAATTTCTAATTAGTAGCAATGAAATCTCCATCTTGGTTTCTGTTCAATGACGGCAACTTTGGAAAACAAATATCTTCAACATTGTTCCAATAAAATATTTTCTGTGTTTACTATACTGCAGCAGGCCGTGATATACGTCTGTCTTCCCCCCCCCCCCCAGTCTATGTTGAGTCTGGAATCTTGTTGATTTTTTCACGGCTTTCTTAATGTTACTTGCATTACAAATGCAGTAACTTTTGTGGTGTTGTAGAGTTTACTTAATTTTTGAAAATATTTAAAAACAATAATTAACAGTGCAATTTAGGTGAAATTGCAGTGGTAAGTTTCCAATTTATAATTATTACTATATTGAACGTCTTTAAAAATAATATGTTAAAAGCCTAAAGCAGTAAAATGAATATGGCGCTTAAGCGGTAAGAATAGGGAAATTATGTGTGTTACGTTGGGAATACTGAATGTGGTATTTCACACTTACCGCGTATTGATTGTGTGCGGAAAGCAAGCAAATACGCACGATCTCGCACAAACGTTATTTTTTAACACTCTGTATACTTCAATATTTGTTTAGCAGTCAGTTTTAGTGTTGTGTTCTCGTAAGTCAGAAATATGTTTCTTTAATCAATTCTAACAACATTTCGTTATTATCGGTCTGATGGTTTTATTCTCTGTATTCGAGGTACTGATTCAATTACAGAGCCTTATTAATTTCTGTCATGTACAGAAATACTGAACAAGATTGTTGAAAACAATAGAATAATGGCCAGCTATGCTGAAGGAAAATGGGACAGTTATGAGCACAGGAACAATGGTGAAGGATGGCACATGGGCGCCCCCACGTGACCCCGTAGTGAGTAATGTCGGACGTTTGCCTCGCAGATATACGACGCAAGTTTGCACATAGTTCCCGCGTCACGCGAACCTTCGCGATTCTCTCGTCGGCCAGCAATTCAAATGCCGTTCTTTGGTTATTATTGGGATTGGCGTTTGCGATCAGTCCTGTTTATTGTCTTTGTTAAAATTGAACTTTTTCGTCTGATATTTTTATGGTTTATTGTATTGTGTTATATTTATTTACATTCCATGGTATTCGTACATCGCTTCACAGCTAGAATATGGAACATGTCAAAAAGATCTTAGTAGTACTACAAAGTTTTAATTATAGTAAGAGTCTAGTTGAAATATAGAGGCTGTTAAGGGTTTGAGTGCACAAATTTTAACCGAAGGTTCTTTGTGTGAAATAGAATCAATACTTCTCATGAAATATTTTTCTGCAACGCCTAGTTCAACCAATAAAAATTAAATTGTGTGGAACATTTCGTTATCGATGTTTTCATATCTCTTTAAAATTTTAAGGTTTACAATGGATGTCGCGATAGATATTAAAAAAATGAACATTTCATGTCTTTGTCTTTTTTGCATGCCAGGATATTTTATTTATTTATTTATTTATTTATGTATTTATTTATTTATTTATTTATTCACTTATTTACTTAGTAATTTATTTATTATTCCTTATTTTCTTTATTTATTTACTTATTTACTTAGTAATTTATTTATTTATTTAGTTACTTGTTTAGTTACTTGTTTAGTTACTTATTTACTTATTTACTTATTTATTTATGTATTTATTTATTTGTTCACTTGTTTATTCATTTATTTATTCTTATTTATTTATTATTTATTTATTATTTTCTTTATTTATTTACTTATTTAATTAGTATTTTATTTATTTATTTATTTATTTATGTAGTTACTTGTTTAGTTACTTACTTGCTTATTTATTTATTTATTTATTTATTTATTTATTTATTTATTCACTTGTTTATTCACTTGTTTATTCATTTATTTGTTCATTCATTTATTTATTCTTATTTATTTATTTATTATTTTATTTATTTATTTATTTATTTATTTATTTATTTATTTATTTATTTATTTATTTTATTTACTTAGTTAGTTAGTTAGTTTTGTTTGTTTGTTTATTTGTTTATTTGTTTGGCTGCATTGCGTTACAATGTAGAATGGCAGCATTGACGTCCGTCCGGTCAGAAAGTCTCGCATATGAATGTGTTTAATGTTGATTCAATGAAAGGAGAAAACATCTAAGAAGATGATGTAGCGCCTCAAAAAGAATAAGAAGAAGGTTCTAAAAATCTCGAGATTAGTCATCATTATTATCATCATCACAACAATCACCTTCTTCTTCAATTAAATCGAAATTTCTTTCAACAGCTTTGTTGACGTGAGGATATACGTAGATATTTGGTAAGAGACGGCGTTGTAGCTCGTAAGTATGGACCAGATTTTTAGGTTTTTAAGAAATCCATTTTAGGTTATTAGAATAGGTAAAATAGGTTTTTAGGTTTTTTGTTCAAACTGTGAAAGAGGCCACAAAAATTGCTTGATTGTTAAAAATGTACGCTTATAGTCAATTTTAAATAACATAACTTTTCCCTCGGTGGTAAAGATGGAGTCATTTCCAATCCAGTGTCGTAATAAATGTGATTTCACTTGTTTTGGCATAGCTTAATACAACACAAAATATAACAATTTATGTTAACAGCAGAATAAGACAGACTGCACAGAGACCTCAGAAAAGTTCACAGCTCGTATCCGCACACGCAAGATCAGAGTCTTCTATCAGCGAACATGCCCGAAAACTTCACGAATTTCAACAATGCGATTCTTTTACAGTTCATTCGCCTCAAGACAAATTTCAGTCACTTCATGCCCTTCTACTGGCATGTCATATCTGCGATCAGTGGAAATTCCAAGATTCATATAGTCCTAGTCAGTGCCCTTGAGAGGTGAAGCCTCTTAAGGACGGCCCTCTATACAAAAAAAAACGGAATTCGCTGTTAAATATTTTATGCAAAACAACAAAAAACTCAAGGAATAAAGACCGCAGATTGGGTCTCTTTCTCCAGTGCAGAAGAGAATAAAAATTATAAGATTTACTGAATTTCTAAATAGATACATATAATTTGAACTGGTAATGGAAATTACGGGAAAACGGCTGAACATATTTCAATAAATGACCCCTCATTTTGAAGCTCGGAACTCAAAGTTTTTCAGAAAAATAGTAGTTTTCAGTGAAATGTGAATTTTTCAACATAATTTTCCTACCCATCTGTCGTCAGTTATGAGAACTAGCTAATTGCATTCACGGCCGACTTGATGTTACCTTCGCTTTTTTGGAGAAACGAAGCGAGCATCAAGTCGGCCGTGTTGCATTTCAGAATAAAACAAAACACACTCTACAATAAACAATATTACACGAAGGCCATGATCTGCAAGAATGCTGACATATTTAGAGCTCAAATTAAATTGGTTATTAAAAACTTAACTTACTAAAAATAATTTACAGTTTCGATTCTGTGGTGTGTAATTTTCTGGGTGCAGCTGTGTATTGGATATTAAAAACTACAAAACTTGAGGTGGTTTGATGACATTATTACCATTAGAAATGAAATATTATTGTAGTTAATGCCATGATGTGACTATTTTTCATTAATTATACATATTAATGCTATATTGATGATATGAAAGTGAAACGTTTTGGGGTTATATAAGTAGACGTAGAGAATAACTTAAATTAGATTTTGATTTCTATACTTTACTGAGTGGCGGCTATATAGTATATGTTACTGAAAGCTATAAAACTTACGTAAGATAATAATATTATTAAAAATCAAATATTTTTATAGTTATTAATCAAGTGGGGTTGGGTCTTTTTCATATATTTAATGGCGGTGTGATGTAGATATTTATATACGTGGTTCTCTTCAATATTGGCTTGAGAGAGAGTATCTTTCATTATTATGGAAGCTAATAACTTTCAGAATGTCTGGCATTCTTCATTGAAAATAAATCTGAAAAAGGTTTATTTGAACATCTAATGAACTTAGTTTGCAGCATTTGCTGCATAAGCCACTAGTATTTATATAAAATGCAGTAAATATAGAAGAATACATGTTAATTATGATTTAGGTTATTTTAGTTCTTAAGATTCAATTTAGGCTTTTTTAGGTCCAACAGAATTTACATAGCCTATATGAATCTTATGACCATGACTCGGAATATTATCTAAGAAATTATGAGTTTAGAAGGAAGGAAAAAAATAAGTAAAACCCATAATTCCGGTCCCTTCTTATAAGAAATGTGAGAAGCAGGGGAAATAAAACTAATCGATGGAAATCTGCCCCAAAGCTATATTTTCCATTCAGACTTAGCTGTATCTGTCAGGCCCCTGCTGCTGCCTTCAGTTGTCAGCTGAATAAGCTGAACCTTGTGCCCGTTGTCGATTGAAACATTAAAATGAAAACAGAAAACAGTACGAGTTCGACGCAAATAAAGATTAATTTCCGGTTTAATCAGGGTAGTGGAATATAGCTGCCAACTGGGTCAAACTGAGACGCTGGTGCTGCAATATTCAATCGTCACACAATTGATTGATCAGGTCGCCGTGTCAAAGTGACTCACGGGGTCGTTCACAGAGGAAAGTTTTGTTAACTTTGCAAACGAACTTTTTCGTGCACGTTAATAGTAAAACCATATGTTAATAACTTTTCTGTCTCCTTTATCAACAACTTTTCGTTAAATTTTGTGAAAGGAACTTTTGATGAACATTTATAAGGTTGATCAACATTCCCAGCTGCACATATACTATAACAAGACACTTGTTTTGCACAAAGTTATGATTGTTATTTCAATCCTGTAAAATTCTCACTCTTCCATCGCTATATGTATTGCAGTGTTTGTTATATACCGAAGTGAACATTGATAATTTTCCTTTGAACTTGCATTTTCACGAACACCATATGAGAAGTTGTAACGATATAAGACTTGATTTATGCAGGTACAAGACTACACAAAACAGTTTTTATTATATGTCTCTGAAGTTTTATAATAGCTTACTTAACTCAACTAAAAATTTAAATTACGATTCATTCAAATCGTTAATTAGAAGAAAATTATGTGATCACAGTTTGTATAGCATTAATGAATATTTTAACTTTGCAAATAATTTTGTATGATTTTATTTATATTGACGTTGCTAATGCATAATGTATTTATGTCCAAGCAATAAAGTAGCTATCTATCTATCTATCTATCTATCTATCTATCTATCTATCTATCTATCTATCTATCTATCTATCTATCTATCTATCTATCTATCTATCTATCTATCTATCTATCTATCTATCTATCTATCTATCTATCTATCTATCTATCTATCTATCTATCTATCTATCTATCTATCTATCTATCTATCTATCTATCTATCTATCTATCTATCTATCTATCTATCTATCTATCTATCTATCTATCTATCTATCTATCTATCTATCTATCTATCTATCTATCTATCTATCTATCTATCTATCTATCTATCTATCTATCTATCTATCTATCTATCTATCTATCTATCTATCTATCTATCTATCTATCTATCTATCTATCTATCTATCTATCTATCTATCTATCTATCTATCTATCTATCTATCTATCTATCTATCTATCTATCTATCTATCTATCTATCTATCTATCTATCTATCTATCTATCTATCTATCTATCTATCTATCTATCTATCTATCTATCTATCTATCTATCTATCTATCTATCTATCTATCTATCTATCTATCTATCTATCTATCTATCTATCTATCTATCTATCTATCTATCTATCTATCTATCTATCTATCTATCTATCTATCTATCTATCTATCTATCTATCTATCTATCTATCTATCTATCTATCTATCTATCTATCTATCTATCTATCTATCTATCTATCTATCTATCTATCTATCTAAAAAAATAATAATAAATTAATAACCACCCGTGATGCGACAGCCCATGGAGGACTAAGCCTCATCAGTCGACTTCTATTCTCACGTCCGCATACCTTAGGCTGGGTGAACGATCATTCAACCAGTTCAGGGGTAACGTATAGTCAGCACGATGGTATCCACAGCCGTTTTAACTAGCTTACGAAACCGAATATCGCTACTCATTGTAGCTCTCCAAATTCATCACGATATTGGATGGACACCAGTCCCATAAATAATAGAGTTTCATGAGAAAATTTTTTATGCTGGAGATTGTGATGGTATAATTAATGCAGTATTAATATCCTTAACCCTTAAATTAACAATGTATCCTATAGGATACAATAGGTTAATAGGCTATATGCTATAATTTTAATAGAACAATAAAAAAAAATTGGTAGAAAATTAAAATTTCACAATACTATAATGAGAGAGAGAGAGAGAGAGAGAGAGAGAGAAACGCATCCGGCCTTAATTAAGGATGACCACGAGGATCCGGAAATGAATAGCAAACAAATACAATTAATTAAATATGAATAGTGTTATAAAAATAAAGTGTAATAATTAAGCACCATTGATTATCAATTGTAAAATAAAATCTTAGAAGATGACTAAATTATACTGATAAAAAAAAGATTTTATTTAAAATTAGCATATCCTAAATTAAGGCCTTCTGAGTGGTATAAGTGAAATTGTATAATCTGCAGGGAATCTTTGAGAATTTGCGAGATGATTTTTTGAATTTCAAAAGATGATATTGATAATTGTTTTAAAAAATGATATGTAAATTTTGGTAAATACAAATATAAATATAAATACAACATATAAAATATGGACATTGCGATAGTTCTTTTCTTTACTGTCCGACAAGGTTTAATAAACGATTGTGAGAAATGAAGCTTTACCAACTTAAGGGTTAAGCTTCTTCTATATCTTGTCATTTTATTTCTAATAGTTTCGCCGAAATTCAGTTCCGTCTCCCCCATGTTCATAACGTCCTCAGTACGTAGACTGTCCCAGTACCAATGAACTTAAATCATTATAAAGGGTGATTCACGAATATTTACCGGCACTTACGGAGCTTATTTCCGAAGACATTCTGAGCAAAAAATATCATATAAACATTGTCCTAATTTCAAAGTTATCACTAATTTGAAATTGTTTGTAAAATACCTTTTTTCTTTAGTTCTAAGGATAAAAGAATATCACAAATAGAGGATGATCTATTTAGAAGTATATAATTTCTTTTCCTAGTGTTCTGAAACTATTGCGATGTACCGAAGTACATATGATATTTCCGTGCAGGAATCCTGCTCTATCATATGATGAAGATCGGTGGAGCGGAGAAAAATTCTCTCCGTCACCGGGAGGAGGATTCAATCCGGCATCGAAATTGGAATCCGGTGTGGTTTAGTGGATAGAGCGTCAGCACGTAGAGCTGAAAATCCGGGTTCGTATCCCGGTGTCGGATAGAATTTTCCTCCGCTCCCCGATCCTCCATCATAGTGTTCTGAAGCTAAAAATGTGTTGTCATTTCCTTTCTTCAGATTTTGTTTCTCAATTTTTAATTATTGTTGAGGGGGGAGGTGGTACGATCATCCACTCCTCTTTATCTTTCTTATATTGGCTGCTTTCGCCAGGTGGACGGCACATTGAAAGGATTGGGTGTGCGCAGTGGAAGACTTTTAGAATGAATAGTGTGAATTTGTAAAACAAATATAATTAACAATAATAAATAACAATGTACATAAATGAAAAATGAAATAACAATAAACATGAAATAGATGAGTGAAAATAGAACAAAGTAATCTGAAATTATATCCCCAGGATATGTAAATCATGTAAGTATCACAAGGCTGAGGCCAACACACTTATAAGTGATTAAACCATCTAATATGGCCGTCTCTCGACTATCAGTGACTAACCTATTAACCATATGTTCATAAACCACTCTCTAAATATATATAACTATCTGAGTATGAATCTGAACACAACACCCAGCCAGCACATTAACTTAATACATGATCCATTCGACCATAGATACCACTCAGTCTGACTAACCAAACTAAAAATACATGTACACTCAATAAGAGACAAACTCTACCCAGCATAAGGCATTACATGACAGATCACTATACATTACCCATTGCACATAGTGCTCAGATAAACTGTGCAAATAGCACTAGCACAAATCTCTGCACTTTACAAAATGAATACCCAACGGAGAGAGAGAGGGATGGAGACTGATGCACGTAATAAGTAACGGACGATAATTCCAATTTCAAGGATCGTTTAAATAGCAACAAACACGACACATATGATAAGAAAATAGCGGCGAAGGAAAGCGACAATCAAAATGGAGCAGGAAAAACACTAAAACCATATGTGAGACCGTAATCGCTGCCTTGTCACTCTAACCGTCTCGGAACATGAACTCACATTTCAAATCATATCTCCTTACATAATTCCCAATACAATTTACCTCAAACACATATATCTCACAAATATGTTACTCGATGCAAATACTAAAACTTGCCCCCAAGACGTATCACTAGCAAGAGATATTTCAAACTACGATCCACTAAAATCCCAAACACACAGGACGCAATTTAACTACTCCACAGATCTATCTCCAACACGTACAAAGCCCGAGTCACGTTATCTATATCTGCCGCGTACCAAAATGCTAAGTCTTGTTAAATGTTTCTGTCGCGTACGAGAGCTTGAATCTGAGCCAATTGTTTCCGAATATCTCCCGCGTACGAGAGCCCAAATCTTGTTAAGTGTATCTGCCGCGTACCGGAACCCAAGTGACGTTCCGTGTATCTCCGTTAAAACAGGTAAACTCTCTCCCCCTCTATCCTCGTGAGACGTAATGACCCGGCCAATAGGGTTATTTGGAAATAACAAATTAAGGGATTGATAGCGCTATCTATTCCGTGACGTCTGAGAGCGCTCTGACGGATGAAGTGACGTACTAGGTAAACGGCCGTGGTAGTAGGCACGGCTCATTAAAAATGACATCATTCTTATAACAAAAATTGTTACAAATCATATGACTTTAGGAACTTGATTCTTTACAGTTTAATTATGCATCCTAATGTACAGTCTTGGGGAATTTACAAGAGTGGCTTGATTTGTAACAATTGTTGTGATAAATGAGTAAGAAAAATTTAATTTTGTAGTTAGAAATCGAAAAAAAAAAATCTGTATGAAGCAACTATGGAATTCACAACACATTTTTAGCTTCAGAATATTAGCTAATTAAAGAAATGATACTCCTGAATAGTTCATTCTTTATGTGTAATATTCTTTTACCCCTAAAACTCAAGAATAATGGTACTTTACAAACAATTTCAAATTAATGTAACTCTGAAAATCTTGAGATTAATACAAGTGTTTATATGACTTTTTTTGCTCAGAATGTCTTCGGAAATAAGCTCCGTAAGGGACTGTAAATCCTCATGAATCACCCTGTATGTTAATGATTATACAAATCGTCCGATCGTTTACTCCAAATGGTTTCTAAATGTTCTAAAATATCAGTTACTTATTATGCAATATTATGCAATTAGGGAAAACCCGGAAATTCTAGTTGAAGCAAGTAAAGCGATAGGATTGGAAGTAAATCCCGAAAAGACTAAGTATATGATTATGTCTCGTGACCAGAATATTGTGCGAAATGGAACTATAAAAATTGGAGATTTATCTTTCGAAGAGGTGGAAAAATTCAAATATCTTGGAGCAACAGTAACAAATATAAATGACACTCGGGAGGATATTAAACGCAGAATAAATATGGGAAATGCGTGTTATTATTCGGTTGAGAAGCTTTTGTCATCTAGTCTTCTGTCAAAAAATCTGGAAGTTAGAATTTATAAAACAGTTATATTACCGGTTGTTCTGTATGGTTGTGAAACTTGGACTCTCACTTTGAGAGAGGAACATAGATTAAGGGTGTTTGAGAATAAGGTTCTTAGGAAAATATTTGGGGCTAAGAGGGATGAAGTTACAGGAGAATGGAGAAAGTTACACAACGCAGAACTGCACGCATTGTATTCTTCACCTGCCATAATTAGGAACATAAAATCCAGACGTTTGAGATGGGCAGGACATGTAGCACGTATGGGCGAATCCAGAAATGCATATAGAGTGTTAGTTGGGAGGCCGGAGGGTAAAAGACCTTTGGGGAGGCCGAGACGTAGATGGGAAGATAATATTAAAATGGATTTGAGGGAGGTGGGATATGATGGTAGAGACTGAATTAATCTTGCTCAGGATAGGGACCAATGGCGGGCTTATGTGAGGGCAGCAATGAACCTCCGGGTTCCTTAAAAGCCAGTAAGTAAGTAAGTTATTGTGCAATTGAAACAGTTTACATCGCGAATATTTTTGAGAAGAAAAGTTCCGTAGATATAAGCTATAATTAAGAAAGGACTCTAATCAACCTAACAAAACCATTCATTCATTCATTCATTCATTCATTCATTCATTCTGTCGACCTGGTTGGCAAGTTGGTATAGCGCTGGCCTTCTATGCCCAAGGTTGCGGGTTCGATCCCGGGACAGGTCGATGGCATTTAAGTGTGCTTAAATGCGACAGGCTCATGTCAGTAGATTTACTGGCATGTAAAAGAACTCCTGCGGGACAAAATTCCGGCACATCCTGCGACGCTGATATAACCTCTGCAGTTGCGAGCGTCGTTAAATAAAATATAACTTTTTTTTTTCATTCATTCATTCATTCAATTATTCAGAATTAGTAATTTGAATAATTATAATATGTAGGCTATGTATTGTAAGTGCCTGTGCAACACCAGGAAATGCAAATGGCTTCGAGATTTTATGCATTCATAGCCTTTCTGTATATCGGGTTTACTATTGATGTTAAATGTTTGAATTAGAATATATATTTTTTTAGTAAAACGTCGTCGTTTACTCTTAAGTTTATGCAAAATATCTACCATTGTCGTCCACACCTGTGGAGTAACGGGTGACGCGTTTGGCCGCGAAACCAGGTGGCCCGGGTTCGATTCGCGGTCGGGGCAAGTTACCTGGTTAAGGTTTTTTCCGGGGTGTTTCCTCAACCCAATATGAACATGTGCTGGGTAACTTTCGGTGTTGGACCCCGGACTCATTTCACCGGCATTATCACCTTCATCTCATTCAGGCGCTAAATAACCTAAGATGTTGATAAAGCGTCGTAAAATAGCCCACTAATATAAAATAAAATCAATCATTTTCTTTGAGATACACTGAAAGAAGAAAGTAAAACGGAAACAAGATTACGACGGAAAATAATATTTATAATGCTGCAACAAAATGTCTAACGAAGCAGCGAGTGATGTTCTGTTCTCCCACGATAGCTGTCGAAGCAGTTACTGAAGCCTTGTTCTACCGCTGTAGAGTCTTTCACAACTCCGCAATGATTGATGGTTGTGATGGAACGGGTCTAAATCACAAGGGATGTGGGGGCTGAGAAGAATTCCATTACATAGCCTTCTTTTTTTCTTTTCGAGCTGGGTTGCTATTCAGGAGAACTTGGAGTTTGTGTAGATTTAGGAGGCCTTGGTATTATTTATTGCGGGTAGTCTATATTTCCCCTGCGGAAGCTTAAATTCTGTGGAAGTTTTTAACCTAATTCATGCTTTCAACCACAAAGCTATGTTCACATTTAATAAAGGCGGATATTAAATTGGAGAGATTTTAAAATGGCTTCAACAGGCAGCAGAAAGAAAGCTTCGTGGTTCTTCGGTGAATTCATTTCATTATCTCCATTCATACAACCTATATATTGATATGCTGTGTCATAATAGCGAATTTATCCCAGTTATATTCTACAATGGCGGTATGCATATGTCTGAAGAAACTGCTTTGGAAACTAGCTCGTGTATTTTCCATGAGAAAGGTTAATGAATGGTAGACTGGGCTGCAAAAGAAATGCTGACGATTTGATATATTATCGTGTTACTAAGACTTCGCTGTATGTATTAAAGAATTATGCAAACATATCTGAACTGGCCCAAATTTCGATGCAGAGGAGAAATGTGTAGTTAAGTGTTTCAATTAGATTCAGTTTTCAGTTCTGTATCTGTATTTATAATACAATTTCTTCTCAGCGAGTGACAAAACCAATTCATTTTCCTCTTCCTGATCGGCTTCAGCATCTTCTTCCAAATATACAGACGTGGACAAATTATTAGCAAAATTGAAGAATTTTATTATATATTTTTACAAAATATGATTCTTCAATTTAGACTACAGTTTACATTTTTGTGTATTTCCAAATTATTAGCAAAATTGAAGATTTGTATTGTATATTTTTCAAAATTTAACTCCTCAATTTGGACTACATTTGATATTTTTGCATATTTACAAATTATTAGCAAAACTGAAGATTTTTATTGTATATTTTTACAAAATTCGATTCTTCAATTTGGACTACAGTTGAAATTTTGGATATTTCCAAATTATTAGCAAAACTGAAGATTTTTATTGTATATTTTTACAAAATTCGATTCTTCAATTTGGACTATAGTTGACATTTTGGATATTTCCAAATTATTAGCAAAACTGAAGATTTTTGTTTTATATTTTTACAAAATTTCACTCTTCAACGCAATTGACATTTTTGCTAATTTACAACTTATTAGCAAAATTGAAGATTTTTATTATATATTTCTGTCTACTGTAATTATGTAAATATCTAAAATTGTCAACTGTAGTCTAAATTGAAAAGTCAAATTCTGTAAACAAAATATCATAAAAATTGTCAATTTTGATAATAATTTGTCCACGTCTGTATAATTTGAACTGGTAATGGAAATTACGGGAAAATGGCTGAACTGATTTTTATTAATGACCCGTCATTTTGAAGCTTGGCATCCAATCATTTTCAGAAAAATAGTAACTTTCAGTAAAGCGTTAGTTTTCCTACATAATTTTCCTATTTTCCAAAATCCATCTTTCATCAGTTTTGAGAACTAATTCCATTTCAGAATAAAACAAAACACACCACAATAAACAATAGGCTATTACAGGAAGGCCATGACCTGCAGGATTGCTGACATATTTAGAGTTCAAATTCAATTGATTATTAAAAACTTGAAGACTTACTAATAATTTACAGGTCTGATTCTGCGGTGTGTAATTTTCTGAGTACAGCTGTATATTGGATATTAAAATCTACAAAACTTGAGGTGGTTTGATGACATTGCTACCATTAGAAATGAAATATTATTATAGTTAATGCCATGATGTTTATATAACTACAAAACGTGCTTAAGATAATAGTATTGTTATTAAAAATCAAATATTTTTATAGTTATTAATCAAGTGGGGTTGGGTCTTTTTCATATACTTAATGGCGGTGTGGTGTAGGTACTTATATGCGTCATTCTCTTCAGTATTGGCTCGAGAGCGCGCAAAAATTGGGGTTCCTAAGGAAAGACCAAACGGTATTACTTACTGATAAAATAAGAGGCCTACAAAATGTTGTAGTCTCCCGATCATTTCAGCAGGATAAAATGATTTTACTCTCTACATTTCAAAGTAGTTTACGAAACATGCAGCAGCTATACCAAGATGCTATGTCTATTGTTCGAAAGCATTGCACACCTGACTTTTTTTAACTTTCACCTACAATCCACAATGACCTGAAATTGCTATTGCTTTACTCCCACATGAAAAACCCACTGACCGTCCTGACATTGTTACTTGCGTTTTCGCGTTGAAACTCAAAGTATTTGGCATAAAAACCATTGAGAGGGAGTATGTTTCATTATTATGAAAGCAAATAGGCTAACTTTCAAAATGTATGGTATTCTTCATTGAAAATAAATCTGAAACATTTTTATTTTAACGTCTAATGAACTTAGTTTGCAGCATTTGCTGCATAGGCCACTATTTCTTCCTTAATTCACTCTTTCTGGCACAGCTTCATTTCTTATTACGCTGCCGACTTCACACGTTCCATCCTTCTCTATATCCACATTTCAAATGCTTCTAATCGACAAAGCACTTCACTAGTTTACCTTCTTTATTTTTCTTCCTATGACCATGGTCTTCGCCTTATTTGCATTTATCTTAATCCCATACTGTTCACGGCTATCATATACATAATTTATATATTATACTATATGCTTAGATATTTGGACAATCTGAAGGAGGACCTACAAATTTTATAAATCCGTAGTAACTGGAAAAATATTTCACGATAGGATGCAGTGGTACTATATTGTAAATTCAGCACCCAAGATCTTTCATAGTTTATAATAATAATAATATAATAATAATAATAATAATAATAATAATAATAATAATAATAATAATAATAATAATAATAATGAGAGATTAACGATCTTTGTGGTCGTGAATAACATTCGACAGACCACAAGAGTAGCTATATCGCGATTAACTGTCGTCCGCGCACATCGTCGTACGCATCCACGGGTCAGCAGGTCGATCCTAATTCCGTTTATCAGTCACCCCAAATGAAATTAACAGCAGCAATCCATAACCAAGCGTCCTGTTATCTTTGCCATTGCGTGCTCCTAGCAGTTCATAATTCATTCTAACGAAACGTCTCGATGTGACAGTAATGCGATAATCGATTGCAAGTACACGGGTCACTTGCCTTTAAATAAAAAAAGTGTGCAAAGAACAGAATTGAAAGATTTTGTCACTTTCATAATGACTGTCTTCAGTCGTATCATCAGATAAACTGTACTTATTTATTTGTTTGTTGTTTATTTACTTATTTATTTATTTATTTATTTATTTATTTATTTATTTATTTATACATTTATTCATTTACTCATTTATTCATTCATTAATTCATCCATCCATCCATCTATTTATTTACTTATTTATTTTATTTATTTATATTATTCATTTATTTATTTAATTATTTAATTATGTATTTATTTATTTAATTATTTAATTAATTATTTATTTAATTATGTATTTCTGCAGGCTGGGGGCTAACTCAGTTGGTAGAGCAACTGGATGTGAACTGAAAGGTTTTAGGTTCAATTTCGGATGATGAGAATTTCTCGTTGCCAAAACTCTTAGTCATAACATGGCCAACATTGAATAAGTTTATATATAAATGCAAGTTTCACATTAGTTTAATATAACAGTTACATTTTTTTAAATATAATTCTGAACATGTACTTATATTATGCGATTATCAATATGGCCATGACTAGACCATGATAGCCACGTGACTCCGATTCGTGCCGAAGCCTGTCTTTCCTCGTTAGCCACGGAGCTTACACATCTTATAAATTCGTCACATTAAATTATTTGTTAATTTCTTTTCTGTTATTTATACTCGCATTGACATCTCTGATCATATCGCGAGTTAATCTTTTGGGTGAAATCCGAAGGCCTGTGTACTATTGTTGAGACTAGTTCTATTGTTGTGAACTAGATGGCGTCCGTAGATGTATTACCACAGTCTAGTATTGTACAGTCACAAAGCTTGAGTTGATGAGGTTGCTAGGAACAATAGACTGTGCAGGTACTATTTCGCATTGTCTGTAATGAGGCGATAGTAGCAATCCTAGTGGTTAGCAACTATCTATGGATGCATATTTATTACATGTTGAGCTTCGTGGCTGTATATACTAGACTGTGGTATTACTGATTTGTTATGAATATGATTTTGGTCATGAATGAAGCCGGTTATATTCAGGGATGTTATGGTCCGAATTTTCTGGCATTTGCCTTAAGGTTGAGGAAAAATTCTGAAAAACCTCAACCAGGAAATTCAACCTAACAGCCCTCTGCTTAAGAGACCAGCATGCTGACCCCTACACCACAGTTGTTTATTTTATTTGCTCATTTATTAATTTATTTTTATTTATACAATTAGTTTTTATATGCCGATATATATTTAATTATTTATACAATTACATACTTAGTGCGGAACTAAACAAAAAAATCTTAAACAAGTTCACAACTGAAATAAGATTCCACAACGCATCCTTACCACGGATTTTTTTTTTTTTTTTTTTTTTTTGTGATGATTCAGTCCTGTTCCGTTTATTTCTCCCTCTAGTCCCTCTGTTAAGACTCCAAGTATTTTCTTTCACGTCGCCACAAACCCAGGGGACGCCCTGAACGCATACGAAAACCACGGAAAAGGAAAGAGAAGATCGTTTGTGCGTAACAGGAAAAGCGGTGAGCACGTCACATCCGGACGAGCGTCAGTCAACTGTCGCCACACGACCCACATCAATAAGCCGCCATGGCCCACTGGGCTTCACGAGAGCTCAAAGCGTATCCAAGAAACCGGGAACCAAGTTCCTTGTGTTGTACGAAGTTTTTTGTGCTATGAATGACATGACAGTCAAACCTCTGTGTAAAAACATTAATGGGCCTATCAAGTAATGTTGTGGTATCGTAATTACGAAACTTCATGCATTTAAAAGGGAAAATCCTCGAAATATACCAAATAAAGTTGTCTTCATTCGAACGTAAAAACCATGATCGACAAATATACACTTTTATTTTTTTCAATGGGTCTATGCCAAATGAATAAAAACATGCATTGCATTAAGTTTCACGGTCTAGGAATTACCGGTATAATAATTTATTGTATTCTGACAAGGGAAGGGTTTCGGCTCGAACAGGAATTTTTGGTTAAAAATTTGTGCATAGGCTTATCTCACAAAGGTGATGAAGACCGTAAAAGCATTCATTTGTGTAACTCTCCGTTTGGTTGGTATTGGTCAATACACTTCTTTAAAAATGTACACGAGGATTCTCTATAAAATGCATGAAACAACATGGAGCAGAGCAATAAGCACAACACGCAGAAGCAACACCTGAACAATCTTCTGAACCACACTCCAGTGCTGAAAAATCAAATGCTACCTGAATTACATTTTTGAAGTCCGAGACTTGTTCAGGATTCACGTAACCGGCTGACTGCCAGGAATACTGAAGCATAGGGCGGTACATTGGAGCAGACAACTGGTTATGAATAACAGGGTGCATTTTCATTATAAACACTCGATTTCCCTAGTTAAGTTCTGGATTCTCAGCAAGAGTCCTTATGCAATCTGTTATCCTCCGAACATATATTTTGTATTGTCTAAGGAAATAGATATCCAGAGGCTGGAAATATTTAGTTTTTTTAGGTGGAATGATCATACATTCCATGTCTTAGCCTTGGAATGATTCATTTATTAAGGTTGTGCCCTTGTGCACATTCAATGACTCACACAACAGTGTACATTTTTGATTAGCTGCAATATTTTCAGACAGAACGTTGGACAAAAATGTTCTTAAATGGGCTCTAGACATTTTACCACTCGCACTAACTTCTAGGCTAAGTTAGGCTTACGGGTAAGGTGTCCCAGCCCCTTAACTTGTGCAGTGCTCTCCCCACCCCTCAACTTGTACAGTGCTCTAACAGACAAACCACACATTACACAAACGAATGCTTTTTGGGAGCTTTACAGAGAAGTAAAGATGGGCCTGTATGCAAATTTTAGATACGAAATTCCTGTTCGAGCCGCAACCCTTCCCTTGTGAGATATACTTTTATGAGGTGCTTCAATATCATCTAGGTCAGGCATGGGCACTACCGTTCCCACACAGCCATTGTATACATCACCCTTTCATTGCTCCCTCCACAAATATTCTACCTGTCTGCGTGTACATACAGTAAGCAGAGGCTGAACTCGGTACCATAGCGTTTTAATGAGTAAGTAAAATGTTAGAATATGACGAATAAATTGTATGTTTTGTATTAATTTCCAAGAAACATGAAAAGAAGACTATTTTGTTATTATGAATAGAGGTTAAGTTCAAAGCCTCAACTGTTCAGTTAAGATTAATACAGGGACATCATTTTATTTTTACTAACATTTGTAATATTAACCTAGCTAATGGTTGAGAACCGGAAACACAGTTTGATACCCCCTTCCCCGACTGGAGTTCGATGATACTGGCGTAAAATACAAATAAATCACTTTACAAGGTATAGGACGGAAGAAAAGTAGTTCATCCATTTAGGTAAACTAGGAAATATCGCGATTTTGAGTTTGATAATTTTCATTAGGTGTTTGTTTAATCTAAATACAGTACTCTATTGACAATAAGTGTTTTTACTCACGAACTGAGCTATCCATTCGGACGTATTCATTATGCAGTGTATATTATACTGTCTACAGCACATTAGCGTACAATTTAGAGAATGAAGTTAAATTGAAAAATAATCGCAATATGGATATTTAAACACAATTTTGAAAATGCTAGCCGTTCATTCAGATACAGGCTTCAGTTCTTTTTTTTCATATGATCGCACTATAGACTATTGTACCTAATCCCAATTACCAGTTTCGTTCTTCGTACTAGTAACTCATGTTGAAATAATTCTGTACCTACTCTATAAAAGAATATCTTACGTACTGTAAATGCAATCTTCACTTCAACCCGATCCGAAAAGATAAAATTACTCAGACATGCTATCTACTGTCCTTCCAAGTGGTTTTGTCGCAGGGTCGTAGAAAGGGGGAAATCACGTGACAGTTAATTACTTAACGAGGCCCTTTTATTTAAGTTATTTTAAACAGTTGTATAATATTACGTAGACGTCCAATTCCTAACAGAAATTAAAGTTTTCAGAAAAGACTTAAGACAGCCCAGCCACTAGCCTTTACAGAGGGGCGAGCAGAAGCGGGTTGGGGAAACCGGCGACGTAGGCAAACGGACGACAGTACCTGTGCGAAAATATGATTCAATATTGAAGCTCTTTAGTCACTGGAAAACGCAAACATATTTCTGGAACGTACTATACTCACTGGGCGGCCGGGTAGCTCAGTTGGTAGAGCAGCTGGCTACGGACTGGAATGTCCGGGGTTCGATCCCGAGTGGGATTTTTCTCGTTGCCAAACTTTCAGAACGGCCCCTCCTATAAAATTAAGTACCGGGTCTTTCCCGGGGGTAAAAGACGGTCAGAGCGTGGTGCCGACCACACCACGTCATTCTAGTGCCTAGGTCATGGAAAGCATGGGGTTCTACCTCCATGCCCCCCAAGTGCCTTCATTGCATATGACGGGGAAACCTTTACCTTTACCTTTTTACTATACTCACTAACTCAGTACTGTTTACTATGACCGTAAGGCGACTTTGACTGCATATGCGGCCTTGGTTCTGTGTGGAGGACGGTTGGAAGTTTACTAGTAGAGGGGGTGGGAGTGAAGTACATTAAAAAACTTAGATACAATAAAATTGAAGTAAAAATAAAATGATATCCATGTATAAAACATTATAATAATATGGGTGAATCTAGAAATGTAGAGTGTTAGTTGGGAGGCCGGAGGGAGAAAGATCTTCGAGAAGATCGAGATGTAGATGGGAGGATAATATTAAAATGGATATGATAGTAGAATTGGATTAATCTTGTTCAGGTTAGGGACCGATAGTAAATATCACAGGATCTTCTCGAAATATAAACTTGCCCCTATCATTATAATGCGTCAACTAAAAGACTAAGCTTCGCTTGGATATTGTGCAATGGGAAAACAAAGGCGTCATTTAATAAAAAAAACACCGCTTGATGCTAAACCCTAACAGCAGGTGGGTTGTTCGCAGCCATAGTCTGCCAGAAGCTGGTGGCGCATTAAGATCGTGTTCCATTATTAATGTTTGAGCTCTCTCACCCTCTCAGCTGCAGCTGTCTCTATGAATGGATTACACCCTTGTTACCTCCACAGCCTGACACTCTGCCACTGTTGCCTTGGCATTTTGTAGATAAGACCACCGATAATCTTGACACAGTTTTTCCGATGTTTTCCGCTTCTTCAGCAAGAAACTGTTTCCGGAGTTCTAAGATCCGATTACCGGTTTCGAATACGGTATACTTAGTTTTTGCATGATTTTACACTTCAGCCCTCGAGAAAAATTCTAGATCAGACTGACAAATCTTCCTGACTTTCTGTAAATTCATAATTATTTGAATACGACAATAACACAGGAACATGCACGAATTTTGCAGTCCGTCGAAAGTTGGCTCTTTCAGAGGGAAGTGTGTTATGGATTTGTAATAAAATTCGAAGAACTAAGGAAGTCTTATCCTCCCTGATTAAAATGAAAACAGAATATAACATAGGCGCCGAATTTTGAAATTCTTGAGCCATGTTTATGTTTAGACGTCGGATTTTTAGACTCGAATAGGATAGCTTGCAGCAATTTTATATATAAATTCCTAAATGTATGCAACACGAGAAACTCTCGAGCGATGATATTGCCTGAAACTAGATACATTAAAGAACGTATATTTCAACCTATCCTAAACTAACCTAAAAATCCGAGGTCCATGTTATCAATTGCGCTACTGATTAATATTTGTTATTTATAGTGAAACTAACATCTGTCCACTCTTATTATTACAATTAATTTCTCTAAATAGAATACAAAACCTCTAATGGCAAAATCCCATTACATTAATATTCTCATTATATCAATACATTTTGGATTTATATTTTGCTCCCTATAACATAGTTCTAGTAACTTCTATTATACTACTTCTCATCATTTTAACCAACTAGCTATCTCAACTTAATTATAATTCTTTTTGCATATTGGATATAGACTGAATTGAATTACATTAGCTCATAAATGAGTTTATTACTTTTTCTTATAGGTTTTATCTCAATTTAAATAAATATGTACTAGTCGTTAAAACTGAACTGAGGAATATTGCCGGAGAATCTTTTAAGTGTATTGTAAATATTAATAATTTAAATATGTATGTCAATATTGTATTGGTTAAGACTGGTTGAGTGGAAGAGAAGGTCTTATGGCCTTAACTCTGCCAGCGAAAATAAAACATTCTATTCTATTCTATTCTATCTACGTTTATAAATTCGTGATATAATTTTGTGTCCCGCGCCCCGTGGCGTCGTGGTCTAAGACATCCTGCCTAAAACTCGCGTTATTGAGTGCGCGCTGATTTGAGTCTTCATGGAGGAAGAAATTTTCTCATGAAATTTCTGCTAGTATATGGGACCGGTGCCCACCCAGCATCGTAATGCACTTGGGGAGCTACGATAGGTAGCAAAATCCGGTTATGAAAGCCAGCTATAACGGTTGGGGGGGATCATCATGCTAACCACACGATACTTCCATACCGGTTGGGTGATCGTCCATCTCTGCTTCGACATGTGGACGTGAGGCCAGCAGTCGGCTGGTTGGTCTGGGCCCTTAAAGGGCTGCAGTACCACGGATTATTATTTATTATTATTTTGTGAAAATCTGAAATAAATACTTAAAAACTTTACATAGGTTAATCACTCATCTACGATGATAGAACCTGGAAAGTGTTTCTCCTGATAGCTGTTTTACTGATGACTATTCAATCGATGTTAAGTTTACACCATGAAAATCGTCATCATATAGGTCTAGCTATAGAAATAATATAACTAGTATCTTCTAAGCCTTTTACAAACTGTTCCATTTTACGAGATGTAACATTGTTTTAGATGGAAATCTGGTTTTCAAGCTTGTTATTGTTTGATTCACTACAAGAAAAGTCCACGCCGATACCTATTCTATAGTGTTGGTGCTGAGAATTTCAGCAGATTCTTTTAGACGGGAGGTACACCTTTCGCTAGTATAATTTTGCTATAATTTAACGTCTATCTTCAGAATCTATAGATCCTTTAGAAATAAAATTTGGCATGCGTAATGTTTACTATCTGTACAGATACGGAATTAAAATTGAGTCTTGTTAGAGTCCACCTGTACCTCTATGTAGGCAACAATTTCGCACGACTGTGTACAAAGCATATATATATATATATATATATATATATATATATATATATATATATATATACACATGCGCAGTGTGTTGTATGCGAAACTTGTACTATAAGGGAGCTTCAAAATTGTATTTCCGTATTAATCCTTGTACAAACACTCGTGATGCCACACTTTGACTACTGCGATATTATGTTAAGTAACCTAAATGCAAATTTGAGCAACAGGCTACAACGTGTGCATAATGCGTGCGTCCGTTATATTTGTAATATTCGTAAGTATGATCATGTTTCCCCGTCTTTCCAAACTCTGTCTTGGTTAAGGCTAAGCGATCGACGAGCCCTGCATTCTCTTGTTCTCTTATTTCAAATTCTGCGCACCGCTACCCCAATCTATTTGGCTTCTCGTTTTCAAAATTTATCCGCATATCATCAGCTAAGTACAAGATCTCATTATAACAATTTACTCATTATACCCTACCACAAGACATCTTTATATTCTTCATCCTATACAGTTTCAGTTGCCAGAAATTGGAACTCGCTTCCGAGTGATATAAGGGGTTGTTGGATAATAGCTTCATTTAGGTCAAAATTACATAAATTCTTACTTAACAGATGAATTGCTGATTAATATTTGTTACTTATAATGAAACTAACATCTGTCCATTCTTATTATTATTATCTTTAATTTCTCTAAATAGATGTACAAAACCTCTAATGGCAATTACATTAATATTCTCATTATAGAAATAGAAATATATATATATTCTCCCTGTAACATAGTCCTAGTAAGCTTATATTAAATTAATTTTCATCATTTTACTAGCTATCTCAAATATTAAATTAATTATAATTCATTGAATTAAATTAGCTCATAAATTAAGTTACTACTTTACCTTATAGATTCATCTAAATTTAAATAAATGTGTAGTGAAGATTATTGCTGGAGAACCTTTTAAGTGTAGTGAAAATATTTGTAATTTAAATTTATGTATTGTATTGATTAAGGCTGGTTGAGTGGAAGAGAAGGCCTTATGGCCTTAACTCTGCCAGCGAAAATAAAACATTATTATATTATATTATTATTATCTGTACATAAAGAAACAATTTTAATGTTTTTTGAAACCTAACTGTTATTTCTTTCTAATTATGAAACTTTCTTGAATATTTTATTCAGTCCGGCATCTTCTATGGATGTTTGCTTAACCACTTGAGAAACGTGTGAATAAAGTCATTGTATGTAGGGAATCTCCGTTCTTTTATCACTTTGCTGAAATTTCCGAACACGTACACGTATAGATGTACCGCAAGGAACAATTTTGGGACCTATTTTATTTCTAATATAAGGTTAATGATCTGCTAAATATAAATTTAGAAAAAATTTAATGGATCTATATATTCATATGCGGATGATACAGTAGTTATTTTCAGTGGTTTTCTTGGCAGGAAGCATATAGAAATGCTAATATAGGTGCTAACATTGTTAAAAAATGGCTTAATTCCAACTTCCTTTCTTTAAATATATCTAAATCAACTTTAGTTCCTTTTTCGTTAACAGCTGCCAGTGTTCAAAATTAAAAATTTAGCGATAAATATAGACTAATAATACACAATGAAAATTGTTTAGATCCCAAAAGTTGTAAATGTCCACCTTTGAAAGAAGCCACGTATGTCAAATAACTGGGTATCATTATTGATCAGAATTTAAAATGGCCTCATCACATTACTTATCTTTGTAAGAGGCTTCGTAAAACAATTTATAAATTCGTTAATCTTCGATGCTACTTACCTATTAGAGTTCTACGAAATGTTTATTTGGCCATTATTCAGTCTATCATTCAATATGGTATAATTGTTTGGGGTGGAAGTACAAAAATTAATCTTAGTCCGTTAAATTTACTACAAAAACGAATAATTAAAATTTGTTTGAAGAAACGTTTCGATTATCCAACTAAATTAATTTATTCTGAATTTAATGTATTTAATATTGAACAAATTTATAAGTATACGCTGTTAAAATTTTATCATAAAAATCGTAATAAGTTTGTATTACAGACACACAATTATGACACAAGACGAAATATTAATTCAACATTAGTAGAACCTAAATGTCTCACATCTGCTGGTCTACAGCATAGCATAAATTTTGGCTCTCGGTTGTACAATGCTTTAACTAAATTACACCCAGAACTTCTAACATGTAACCCACTAACATATAACAAGAAAATTAGAAACGTGTTAATATCTTCAATTTGATTAAATAAATTTATAGCCTATGTGTATGAATTAATCAACCTATATTATATTTGTATTCTATAAGTTTGAAATATATATTAGTCCTGCTTTTCACGTGCGATATTATTCTTCTCTAGTGTTAATATTATATTATATAATTCCATTGCCGCTGTAATTATATTTTAGTTCCTATTTTATTTTACTTATTTATTTATATTATTATTATTTTTTTTATTTTAATATTATATCTGAACTGCGACCGAGCACGAGCGCTGCTCATTCGGTCTCAAATTTTGTTAATACTACTGTATCTTCTTTTTATATTG
This sequence comes from Periplaneta americana, assembly GCF_040183065.1. Lineage (NCBI taxonomy): Eukaryota > Metazoa > Arthropoda > Insecta > Blattodea > Blattidae > Periplaneta > Periplaneta americana. The sequence goes on from NC_091127.1 coordinate 12,619,161, forward strand.
CTTGTATTATTTTATTTGTATTTCTCTTTGTTTGTTTTGTAATTATATTTCTTTATTCTGTATATTTGAAATAAATAATTTAAATAAAACATTTAGCCAGTTTTGACCTTTAACATTTATGCTGTAGAATTTCCCAGTACATTCGCTGCGGAGTCTTCTGAATGTCACGTGCAACATGCCTAGTGCATATACTTTTATCGTTCAAGAAGATAGATAGGTCGGCCTGGGTAGTGTAGTCGGTATAGCGCTTGCCTTCTATACTCGAGGTTGCTGGGTCGATGGCATTTAAGTGTGTTTAAATGCGACAGGCTCATGTCAGTAGATTTACTGGCATGTAAAAGAACTCCTACGGGACAAAGTTACGGCACACCGACGACGCTGATATAACCTCTGCAATTACTAGCGTCATTAAATAAACCATTTTTTTTCAAGAAGATAGTATTCGTCGTTAGTTCCCCTGGTAATTTTATTCTTCACCGCTGCACGCAGGATGGTTTCACCTACGAATTTCCAGAGATCGACAAGTTACGATTGTAAACAATTGAATTTGCTTTCGTTGGTTCGTTTTGAACGTACTGCTAATCATAGTTTAATTTCCGAATAAGATTCAGTGGAATTCCTTCATTTTAGTCACTCCACTTTGTTTTCTTGATAACGAGAAATATCTGCTACAAACGAATTCGATAGATTCTAAGAAATTGAATTAGCGTTCGTTGGTTCGTTTTGAACGTACTGTTAACCATAATTTTCATTTCCGAATGAGATTCAATGGAATTCCTTCATTTTATTCACTCTTTGTTTCCTTGGTAACGAGAAATATCTGCTACAAACGAATTCGAATCGGATAGATTCTAAGAAAATGAATTAGCGTTCGCTGGTTCGTTTTGAACGTACTGTTAACCATAATTTTCATTTCCGAATGAGATTCAATGGAATTCCTTCATTTTATTCACTCTTTGTTTCCTTGGTAACGAGAAATATCTGCTACAAACTAATTCGAATGAGAAAAATTCTAAGAAAATGAATTAGCGTTCGTTGGTTCGTTTTGAACGTACTGTTAACCATAATTTTCATTTCCGAATGAGATTCAATGGAATTCCTTCATTTTATTCACTCTTTGTTTCCTTGGTAACGAGAAATATCTGCTACAAACTAATTCGAATGAGAAAAATTCTAAGAAAATGAATTAGCGTTCGTTGGTTCGTTTTGAACGTACTGTTAACCATAATTTTCATTTCCGAATGAGATTCAATGGAATTCCTTCATTTTATTCACTCTTTGTTTCCTTGGTAACGAGAAATATCTGCTACAAACTAATTCGAATGAGAAAAATTCTAAGAAAATGAATTAGCGTTCGTTGGTTCGTTTTGAACGTACTGTTAACCATAATTTTCATTTCCGAATGAGATTCAATGGAATTCCTTCATTTTATTCACTCTTTGTTTCCTTGGTAACGAGAAATATCTGCTACAAACTAATTCGAATCAGAAAAATTCTAAGAAAGTGAATTAGCGTTCGTTGGTTCGTTTTGAACGTACTGTTAACCATAATTTTCATTTCCGAATGAGATTCAATGGAATTCCTCCATTTTATTCACTCTTTGTTTCCTTGGTAACGAGAAATATCTGCTACAAACGAATTCGAATCAGAAAAATTCTAAGAAAATGAATTAGCGTTCGTTGGTTCGTTTTGAACGTACTGTTAACCATAATTTTCATTTCCGAATGAGATTCAATGGAATTCCTTCATTTTATTCACTCTTTGTTTCCTTGGTAACGAGAAATATCTGCTACAAACGAATTCGAAACAGATAAATTCTGAGAAATTGAATTAGCGTTCGCTGGTTCGTTTTGAACGTACTGTTAACCATAATTTTCATTTCCGAATGAGATTCAACGGAATTTCTTCATTTTATATTCACTCCACTTTGTTTTCTTTATAACGAGAAATATCTGCTACAAACGAATTCGAATCAGATAAATTCTGAGAAATTGAATTAGCGTTCGTTGGTTCGTTTTGAACGTACTGTTAACCATAATTTTCATTTCCGAATGAGATTCAATGGAATTCCTTCATTTTATTCACTCTTTGTTTCCTTGGTAACGAGAAATATCTGCTACAATCGAATTCGAATCAGATAAATTCTGAGAAATTGAATTAGCGTTCGTTGGTTCGTTTTGAACGTACTGTTAACCATAATTTTCATTTCCGAATGAGATTCAATGGAATTCCTCCATTTTATTCACGCTTTGTTTCCTTGGTAACGAGAAATATCTGCTACAATCGAATTCGAATCAGATAAATTCTGAGAAATTGAATTAGCGTTCGTTAGTTCGTTTTGAACGTACTGTTAACCATAATTTTCATTTCCGAATGAGATTCAATGGAATTCCTTCATTTTATTCACTCTTTGTTTCCTTGGTAACGAGAAATATCTGCTACAAACTAATTCGAATGAGAAAAATTCTAAGAAAATGAATTAGCGTTCGTTGGTTCGTTTTGAACGTACTGTTAACCATAATTTTCATTTCCGAATGAGATTCAATGGAATTCCTTCATTTTATTCACTCTTTGTTTCCTTGGTAACGAGAAATATCTGCTACAAACTAATTCGAATGAGAAAAATTCTAAGAAAATGAATTAGCGTTCGTTGGTTCGTTTTGAACGTACTGTTAACCATAATTTTCATTTCCGAATGAGATTCAATGGAATTCCTTCATTTTATTCACTCTTTGTTTCCTTGGTAACGAGAAATATCTGCTACAAACTAATTCGAATGAGAAAAATTCTAAGAAAATGAATTAGCGTTCGTTGGTTCGTTTTGAACGTACTGTTAACCATAATTTTCATTTCCGAATGAGATTCAATGGAATTCCTTCATTTTATTCACTCTTTGTTTCCTTGGTAACGAGAAATATCTGCTACAATCGAATTCGAATCAGATAAATTCTGAGAAATTGAATTAGCGTTCGTTGGTTCGTTTTGAACGTACTGTTAACCATAATTTTCATTTCCGAATGAGATTCAATGGAATTCCTCCATTTTATTCACGCTTTGTTTCCTTGGTAACGAGAAATATCTGCTACAATCGAATTCGAATCAGATAAATTCTGAGAAATTGAATTAGCGTTCGTTGGTTCGTTTTGAACGTACTGTTAACCATAATTTTCATTTCCGAATGAGATTCAATGGAATTCCTCCATTTTATTCACTCTTTGTTTCCTTGGTAACGAGAAATATCTGCTACAATCGAATTCGAATCAGATAAATTCTGAGAAATTGAATTAGCGTTCGTTGGTTCGTTTTGAACGTACTGTTAACCATAATTTTCATTTCCGAATGAGATTCAACGGAATTTCTTCATTTTATTCACTTCATTTATACTTCATATATCTAAAGTGATGTACAAACTATGTGCTTTTTAAACAGTTTTAAACAGTGTTTTTTAAATAGTGTTTTTAAATAGTGTTTTAAATATTAACTGAAACATTCTAATTTAATTTTGATAATGTGTTGTATCAGCAAATAGTATATAAGAGTTAAGGTAATCATTCATGTAATCATGGCAACACTTCACCGACATAGCACAGTATGCACTGTGGGTGGAATCGTTGTTGGAGCCCCACGCTGGGCGCCATTTGTGGGTGGAATCGTTGTTGGGTTCCCACGTTGGACGCCATTTGAGGGTGAGTGGTTATTGTGACCACACGTTGGGCGCCATTTGAGGGTGGGTGCGTCTCGATGTTGCGTGAGATTCACTCAGGGTAGCCGAGGTACGGTTGTGGTGTAGGTTGATGTCGGGAATAATACCAAGCCGGCTACTTAAATAAAAGGCAGCGTAAACTTCAAAACTATAAGTTTATTGTCGTATCCCCTTGGTAAACCCTAGAATATGTATTTCCGGCTGACATATAATTCAATCGTTGGTCGCCTTTTGTATCGACTCTATGGCGGCTCTGAATAAGCTCTATCCGATACTACAAATTCAATACTCTGTCCAGTACACTATGACACGAAGCGAAATAGTAGTCCTGTCGACACCAAACGAAGTAGTTATTCTGCCCTGTATGTAGGGCCGCCAACACGATGTAAAGTTGTTTTGATGATCTCCGCTCCGAAGCGGAATAGTAGTCGTTGACACCAAACGAAGTAGTTATTGTGCCCTGTATGTAGGGCCGCCGACACGATGCGAACTCGTTTTTATGATCTCCGCTCCGCGGCGGAATAGTAGTCGTCTTGATGATCTCCGCTCCCCGTCACCCTTATTTATAAAAACCTATCCTACGCTAAAACTAACTATCCTATTGGTTAAAAACTACGTCACTAACTGGCCTAAAATCTATTCCCTATTGGTCCAAAGTGACCTCATAAGCTGGACCAAGATCTCTTCTTATTGGGCGCGAAATATGTCATCTCTAAATTTAAACTTTGGATTTCCCATAACATCTAATTAGTTTGTATATCTCACAAGAATACCCGTTCTTTGGAAAACCCAAGCTTGGCAGTATCTTTCCCACGGGTCTAGTCCGACTCCGGCTTTTATGCTTCATCGAGTCTATACGAAACCCCGCTCAAGGTGGCCCTAAATCTGTCCGATGCTGACAAGTGAAGAAACACCTGTGTGAGGTAGCTAATTCTAACGAAGTCGCCAGAACATCCCCGCGAATACATGTAATAAAAATATGGAGATATCACTTCGCTAATAAATCGGTCTCTCCCTCTCCTAATTACTGCTTCAAATGCCCATCTACATAACCATTGGAAATTCCCGAAAGAGTTTCCAATGTTATGAGATGTCCCCGCTTTCTGCCTATAACTAGCCTCACAGTTCCCCTACGCTATCAGCCGGTAACACATTATTTACAATACAGTGAGATTACAATGTCACTACAAACAATTACAATAAATATTACATATATCTTCACAAGCCTTTCTATGTACACAACTCTTACACAATAAGCACAACAATGTACAATTTATATCCACATTTACATATGTACAATACCATTCATTCACATATTTACATTTATTTATTAATTGATCAATTACACACTCTGCGTGCTTGGTTGTACCAGCCGCCCTGTACAGGTTCACCTAGCTGTACGCGTGAGACTAACCATCCTACTCTTTCTCATTCCTGCCTCCTAGCCTCTCCTGTTTGAAAGGCCGCAAGAGTTGCTTGTGGTACCTACCAACAGGTTTACTTTTTCCCCTTTCTACCAATTCGAAAGTATGGTCTCCGTATTTACTCTTAATTTCGTAGGGCCCCTTGTACAGTAGCTCCATGCGTGAGTAACGTCCTCTAAGGGCGGAAGATAACTTCACGTCCCTTAGCAATACCAAATCGCCGGGTGAGGGCTCCCATTTGTGGCGATATCTTTTAACTTTACCGAGTCTATACTCAGCCTTTTTCCTGATTCGGTCGAAAGCTAGTTTACACAGTAGTTCATCACTAGGAGGCTCACCCTCCTGTATTGCCTGCGGCAAACTCTTTATCATGGGATCGGGATCGATCCCTAACATAAGTTTGATCGGAGCTATTCCGGTCGTTGGATTGATAGAGTGGTTCATGACTCTCTCAATCACCTCACATTGCCTAAACCAGTCCTTATGGTTTCGGTGACACAGAATACGGAGGTACAATGATATATCCCTAAGCGCTCTTTCGCAGGGATTACCGCTGGGAAAGTATGCGGAGCAATTGTATAGTTTCACGCCCGCATCTTCCAGCCTTTTGCAAAACACTTTCGATTTATGTACCGACACATTGTCACTGAGCACCGCTGTTACCGGGCCGTAAGTCGGTATGTAATCTCTAACCAGCTTGTCAGCACACAACTTACTAGAGATATTTCTTAAAGGGTAAATCTTTACAAATTTTGTGAAGACATCGTACGTAACAAATATGTACCTGTGTCCGAAGGACGATGTGGGCATTGGACCGTGTTCGTCCACTGCTACAAGTTCATTCTTTTTACCCCTGATAATGACCTGTGGTACATTGTCATACCTTACATTTAGAGGTTTCGCCCTCTGGCAGACCTCGCAACGAGATATTACCCTTCTAACCTTCTTTGACAGTTGCTTAATATAAAATGATCCTGACATAGTTAAAATGATCCTATCACTCCCAGAGTGACACATAGATAGGTGAAAGTTGTTTATAAGTTCATTCTCCATACTCGCAGGTATGTATATCTTCCACTTCTGGATATCCCTACCATGCAATTTATACAAGATACCAGAGCGCAATCCATACACTTCGTCTTTCACCTGTGAGATTTCTCTAGCTTTTTCCATTAAGGCCCTTATCGTGGAATCCTCCTGCTGCAAATCTGCAATTTTCCGAAATTTTCCCGTCAGAGCTCCATTCCTCGTGGAATCAATTTTCATCACGGCAATTTCATACGCGGGGGCGGTGATAGTTTCCGGTAGCCCCGATTTGGAATTCAAACGAGAGAGACAATCACCAAAGATATTGTCTGCCCCCGGAATATGTCTAATCGTCACATCATGAGCCAAAATCTCGTGCACATATCTAGATATTCTAGAGTTCGTCAATTTGCATCTACTCAGAAACGCTAGGCTTACATGGTCAGTAAATATGATGATCTGCCTATTAAAGATATACTGACGGAACTTCTGTAGTGCGAAGTACACAGCAGAAATCTCAAGTTCCGTGACTGATGCGTTGCTTTCGGTACGCGACAGTCCCCTAGAAGCTGTGGCAATCACATGTCGCTTGTTATCTTCATCTGTCTGACATAGAATTGCTCCATATCCATATGAAGACGCATCCGTATAAATCTGAAAAGGTAGGCTGTCGTTAGGCCTTTCCAACAGAATTGAGTCGGCAAAAAGCAGTTTCGTTCGATCGAATGCTTCCTGCTCTGCCGACCCCCACCTGAAGGGTGTATCCTTCTTCAACAATGCTCTGAGTGGGGCTACATGCTTAGCATAATTGACGAGAAACCGATTCTGGTATTGTAGGATACCTAGATATCTACGAACCTGTTTCCGGTTCCGCGGCGGCGGGATCCTCGAAATGCTCTGAATTCTCTCTTGGTCCGGTCTAATTCCGTCAGACGAAATTACGTAACCCAGGAAAACTGTCTCAACTTTAAAAAATTCTGTTTTCCCCAGCTTGACTGTCATACCAGCCTCTCTCAATTTAGTAAGTACAAAATCAATATCCCTAATATGCCTATCAACATTATTGCCATATATAAGAAAATCGTCAATGTACTGTGCCAGAAAACCTTTCGTCGAATCACCAAAAATTATGTCAAGTGCTCTTAGTAGCGCAGATCCAGAACTCGCGATGCCGAATGGGCATCGGGTATACTGATAAACTTTCCCGTTATGTAGGAACGCTGTGAATTTTCTCGAGTCCTCGTCCAGCGGAATCTGCCAATACGAACTGGTCAAGTCCAAACTAGTGAATATAGAACAGTCACTGATACGGCCTAACAAAGTGTCCACTGACTCCGTCCTGAAATTATCTTTAACTGAAAACGAGTTAACGTGTCGGGCATCGATCGTTACTCTTAAGCTTCCATTGGGCTTCCTAACCCAGCACAATGCATTTACGTAAGGCGAGTCCGATACTTCTATAACTCCGTCTTTTAACATATCATTTATGACTTCGTCTGCCTGATCCCTTAAAGATAGGGGGATGGGTCTACATTTATGCCGAAATTCCTCCATTCCTACCACCTTAATTTTGTGTGTATACACTCTACACAGACCCGGCGCGTCTGAAAAGACATTTAAATGGCTACCTACAACATCCATTAAGCGTTTTCTTTCACTCTCACTCAGGCCGTGTGCCTGGCTAACTTTATCTCTCACTATTTCGAAAGTATCTGTCTTCCTATTGTTATACGCGTCTACCTGCCTAAGATCGCCCGGCGAAATCTCATTACAATATCTGGCCCTACCGCTAACGAGATTACGTCCTAATTGTCTCGCCTGGACTAATTCGCCGATACACAACTCGCATTCTCCGCAGCCTACTTGACACACTCCCCTAGTTACCTCGTTACCTTCCCACGGATTAACCTCTATAATTACATTCTTACAAATTTTGAGGTGCTCTACAAAAAATAACTCTTCCTGTAATTCTATCTCTCCCGCGGTTCTCTCATCTAACTCAGCTCGAGCGTTATTGCTACTGAATGGGACATGGCCTACACTGCCGTTACCTGCCGTAACCCCTAGTCTGTTTTCCCTGAAATCTAATAGCGCGTGCCATTCATAGAAGCTTTCTACTCCAATAATGATGTCGGTAGTCAACCTTTGTATCACAAGAAAAATAGCATTTAATTTCACTTCTCCGCACTCTAACTCGAACCATACTTGATATTTTACCTTTTCCTTCTTCTTGCTTAGGGCGCCTGCACAGTACAGTGAACAAATGGGTAACGTTTGCAGTTTTATTCCTGAATCCCTAACCTTTTGAAAAAATTCCAAGCTGCATACATTATTTGTGGAGCCCGAGTCCAACAACACACAACACTTTATCCCAAATATTTTAGCATCTATATAAGGCAATACATAAGTCCCATTATTTTCTAACTCTGGGTTAGTAATCTCGCTCTGTCTCTTCACGCTTACCGCGTTGGTGGATTCTTTTGACAGTGGCTTACTGCACTTAGCTACAGAAATCTCCGAACCCTTGAGACTTCTGTCTAGCAGTTTCCCGAGTGCGATGCAGTCGGTTCCACTGCTACCTCGTCTCTATTTCTACAATTTATAGGCTCCCGGCCCATATTCATTCTGACCGGACTTTGCTGACGTCCGTTCATGTCTCTATTCCTGCTTTGTCCCACGTTACACTGTGTAGGTGGCCTATTGCACCCTTGTGAGGCCATTTCTTGTAGGACGCCTCGCCTATCTCTCTCCTGCTCCTGTCTCCTCCAATCACCTCGATTTTGCGGTCCCCTGCTAAAATTAGGCTGCCAGAATCCCTGTCTGTAATTTCTGTTCCTAAGCCAGTGTGGTTGGGTTCTAAGCCTATTATTTCCATTTTCTTGTCTTCCCGTGTACCATCGTATGTGGTTAACCCTACGCACGGGACCAACACCTCCTCTATCGTTCCTCATCCTGTTGTGGCTGCTCTGGTTGTTCCTAATATTATTGTAAGGGCCCCCAAAGGGCGGGTCAATCCTTCTCTCCCTGTTGGGACTATTCCCTCCGTTCTGGCCATTATGGTATCGACTATATGCATTGTTGGGGCTCCTATCACAACCCCAGCTACTCTGATTTTGGGCCCCTGTCCTTGGGGATGAAAAGGCCGTACTTGCCCCCTTCCCCGCTTTCTGGTCGGTGAGGCTTGAACCCTTTCCTTTGCCCTGTTCATAATCTGCCTGTCCACTACATTCATAGTGCGTGGCGTCCGAACCATCCAGCGCCGTCAATAAATCTATTGTTTCCCCGAAGTCTCGGGGCCCTGCTACGATCAGATTATATCTTATGTTCTCGGGATACTGCGAAATCACAGTTTGGATCAGCTCTGAATCCGGTATTGGCGGATTGAGGCTTTTCCCTTTCTTAACAATTTCAAGAAAATAATCTATCATAGAGACGCCTCTTCCCGCGTCAAACCTGCTCTGATTAATTTCCTTCCTAATTCTTTGTTGTTGTCTTTGTCCCCAGTATCTCTCCGAAAATTTTTCTCTGAATTCCTCATAAGTGACATTATCCCCTAGGGCCACTAGCGCCCAGTTGAGTGGTCGGCTCTTTAGGCTCTTTCGTACGACAGTCATTTTTAAGTCGTCCGGCACCCCTCTTACTCTAAAGTACGTTTCTAGCTCACTTATGTAGTTATGTGGGTTTGAAAATTCAACCTCATCAAAAATAGGGTAACCAATCTCATTCAAAATGTGAGTGGGGTACTGGGGACGGCCTAAATATGCCTTGTCGTTTACACTTTTCAACTCACTACGCACGTCATCACGTGAGGTCTGACATTCCTCACTGACACTATTGTTGACATGTCTTACATTTATGTTACTACCTGATGCCGGGCTCTCACTTGTGCCCTCTTGTCTAGAAACTGCACGGTCCGAGCTGCTATGTCCGCTTAAATTTGCGGGACTACCCCCATTTAGTACGTCGTTTATTGAGTTTAATTTACTTCTTAATTCTTCCAAACATTCGTTATCCGCCCTTTCTTTATTCTTTATGGCTCGCTTGAGACCGTCCACTTCCTGATCCATCTCACCTATTTTCTCTTCTACCGAATTCTGAATTTCTCGAGCCTTCTCCACTATCGTTTCCTCAACAGCTGATTTTAGGTCGCTATTCTCTCTAGTAGCGCTATCTCTAACTCTAACTTCTAAATCCTTCATACTTTCTGACATCCTATCCATAGCTATCTTCAATTGGTTCTCCATTCCGATCCCATTCTCGGTTAATTTTCCCTCTAGCTTCTCTATTTTGTCCTCCATCTTGTTTCCTCTTTCCGCTAATTTTGCAATATGATCTCTAATCTCTCTCGAACTTTCCCCCAATCTATTTTCCATTTGTTTTATTTGTTCTCTACTTTCCCTCAGAATCTGCTCTCTACTTTCCCTCGAGTTATTCTCTAATTTAGTTTCCATTTGTTTCATTTGTTCTCTACTTTCCCTTGAATTGTTGTCTAATTTATTTTCCATTTGCTTTATTTGTTCTTTACTTTCCCTCGAGTTATTTTCTAATTTAGTTTCCATTTGTTTTATTTGTTCTCTACTTTCCCTTGAATTGTTGTCTAATTTATTTTCCATGAATTGTCTCATCTGCTCCCATAACTGTTCTAGCGTCATTTCCCCTTTGCCACTGTCTCTACTCTGTTGCTTTTCCACCGTTCGCTCTCCCTCTATTTCTTGTCCTGCGTTATTCTCGACCTCCTCCCTAATTTCCATAATTTCCTCGTCCTTCCTTTGCTCCATGGTTCCCTTGTTTCTATTTCCTCGTCTTTCTCGTATTTTCCTAACTACCTTACTCCTATGGCTACGTAGTATCATCTATATGCTACTCTGTCATCTATCCGACGCTTGCTTTCCCAATAATAATCTAACTAGGCCTGTATTTGCACTCGACTCACTTCCAACAAATTACGCAATACATTTATTTCACTCTTTCCCCCAAAATATCACACACACAAAAAAAAATACATATATATATATATATATATATACACCCAAAATATCACACCAGAAATTGAAACATATACACTTTATAATTATTCCCCCAAAATATCATATACATATATACACATTTGTACGTCTTCTATTCATACTTGCCACAGCCTCTCCGAGTCGCCTTCTCTGGTGGTCCCCGTGTTGTCTTCTCTAGTGTTGTCGTGATGTCGCGATGGCTTGGTTCTCTTCCCGCCTTCCAGCGTCGTTCCTCGGCTATGCAGGGCTGAACTGCTCCGTCCGGTCCTCCTCGTGGTTTGGTGCTGTGTTCGCACCCGGGGCCGGTCACTGGAACAGCTGTCTTCCTTCGAGCCCCACGTTGGGCGCCATTTGAGGGTGGATTCGTTGTTGTTGCCCCACGTTGGGCGCCATTTGTGGGTGGAATCGTTGTTGGAGCCCCACGCTGGGCGCCATTTGTGGGTGGAATCGTTGTTGGGTTCCCACGTTGGACGCCATTTGAGGGTGAGTGGTTATTGTGACCACACGTTGGGCGCCATTTGAGGGTGGGTGCGTCTCGATGTTGCGTGAGATTCACTCAGGGTAGCCGAGGTACGGTTGTGGTGTAGGTTGATGTCGGGAATAATACCAAGCCGGCTACTTAAATAAAAGGCAGCGTAAACTTCAAAACTATAAGTTTATTGTCGTATCCCCTTGGTAAACCCTAGAATATGTATTTCCGGCTGACATATAATTCAATCGTTGGTCGCCTTTTGTATCGACTCTATGGCGGCTCTGAATAAGCTCTATCCGATACTACAAATTCAATACTCTGTCCAGTACACTATGACACGAAGCGAAATAGTAGTCCTGTCGACACCAAACGAAGTAGTTATTCTGCCCTGTATGTAGGGCCGCCAACACGATGTAAAGTTGTTTTGATGATCTCCGCTCCGAAGCGGAATAGTAGTCGTTGACACCAAACGAAGTAGTTATTGTGCCCTGTATGTAGGGCCGCCGACACGATGCGAACTCGTTTTTATGATCTCCGCTCCGCGGCGGAATAGTAGTCGTCTTGATGATCTCCGCTCCCCGTCACCCTTATTTATAAAAACCTATCCTACGCTAAAACTAACTATCCTATTGGTTAAAAACTACGTCACTAACTGGCCTAAAATCTATTCCCTATTGGTCCAAAGTGACCTCATAAGCTGGACCAAGATCTCTTCTTATTGGGCGCGAAATATGTCATCTCTAAATTTAAACTTTGGATTTCCCATAACATCTAATTAGTTTGTATATCTCACAAGAATACCCGTTCTTTGGAAAACCCAAGCTTGGCAGTATCTTTCCCACGGGTCTAGTCCGACTCCGGCTTTTATGCTTCATCGAGTCTATACGAAACCCCGCTCAAGGTGGCCCTAAATCTGTCCGATGCTGACAAGTGAAGAAACACCTGTGTGAGGTAGCTAATTCTAACGAAGTCGCCAGAACATCCCCGCGAATACATGTAATAAAAATATGGAGATATCACTTCGCTAATAAATCGGTCTCTCCCTCTCCTAATTACTGCTTCAGCACAAAAACACTGATCATTTAAGTCTACGATACATGTACCCATAGGCTTGGTTAACAATTAGCATCATATACATACATCTGAAGATGGTACAATTTACGTACCGAAAACGTTAATGAAAAATATGACTAATTAATTTATTCATTTAATTGTATGATAAGCAAAGGCGGAATACACACACATAATTATAGTCAAATTGTGATAGCGTATCGGTATACCTTCAACATGGAGGTAAATTGGGTTTAATTGAATTTGTCCATTATACCATTTTCCTTTTCTGGAAACTAATGTAAACATTTATTGCCTCTTTGTGTGCTAATAATAAATTAGCAGTGAATTGGGAACTGCAAAATATGAACATGCGTTTTGGGTGATAATGCCCTAGCCTTCTTAATGTACAGTCATTCGTTTTCAATTTCACGGTTTCTGCTTCCCTTGTTCTCTCCATCCTACTCTGCTTCACTTCGACCTGAACAAACTTGGAAGTTTGTAGGATTTGTTAAACTTTCCGCTTTTCTATACATCTGAAATGCGAAATCCATATTTCATGCAGTCCGTTTTCCACTCTCTCTCTCTTTCTCGCTTGCAGCCGCCACAGTAATGCTTTAACTCTATTGAGAATTCAGTTGGCTTACAGACTTTTGTAGAATCTGAGTACATTGCATGCTCACAAAGTGTATATAAATTGTACTAATATTTATTTATTTAGCTATAGTGAGGATCACGTAAGTGTAGTTCCTAAAATCTAATTTGGCTGTCTTTCCAGTGTTGCCAACTAATACCAGATATCACCAAAGAGGGGTAAAACACAACACAACGTACTGAAATAATTAATAATAATAATAATAATAATAATAATAATAATAATAATAATACAGGATTACAATAATGTCTTGCTTATTTACCACATCTCATTTTTATGTTGCGAGGTATTTCCTAAATGGTACAATATAATATGATACAGTATATTTTTCTCCTGGACTTCTCGCATATTATGTTGGTAATTATGATTAGTATAATCTAATATTAATAGTAATATACGTTACAAGAGCGTTATGTTGACGTTTTCATGGTCGAGGAAAAGATTGAAAAAGCGAAACGTAGTTGAGCTTTTTTAATTTCCGAGAACATGAAAAACATACCGCTCGTGTCTCGTACATTATTTTGTGCGAAGATCGTTTATTACATACCTGAAAGACGAATTTCTAATTAGTTGCAATGAAATCTCCATGTTGATTTCTGTTTAATGACGGCAACTTCGGAAAACCAAAATATCTTTCTTCAACATTGTTGCTATAAAATGTTTTCTGTGTTTACTATATTCCAGCAGGCCGTGATATACGTCTGTCTTTTTTTTCCCCCAGTCTATAAATGCGAACTTAAAACAAACGGTAAGATTATGTAATGATTAATTTTTCATTTTAATATTTTAACAATATTATTTATATAACATATTGCAGTAATAACATCGGCATCTGGAATCTTGTTGATTTTTTCTCGGCTTCCTTAATGTTACTTGTATCAGGAATGCAATAAGTTTCGTGGAGTAGTAGACTTTACTTAATTTTTGCAAATATTTAAAAACAATAATTAACATTGCAATTTAGGTGAAATTGCAGTGGTAAGTTTCCAATTTATAATTATTACTATGTTAAACGTCTCTAAAAATAGTATGTTAAAAGCCTAAAGCAGTAAAATGAATGTGGCGCTTAAGCGGTAAGAAGAGGGAAATTGTTATGTGTGTTACGTTGGTAATACTGAATGTGGTATTTCACACTTACCGCGTATTGGTTCTGTGCGGAAAACAAGCAAATACGCACAATCTCGCACAAAATCTATTTCGTCTGGCAATATGAAATTCATTGCTTTGACTAAACAGTTTATGATTCATGAGACCTAACCTAAAAATATATTTACTTGTTTTCATTTTTATCAGTTTCCTTTACTGCAAACCGAAATTTTTCCTGCCAAAATAACAGTTAGAAAATAACTACCAGATGTAGTATTTGTCAGTACCCGAAATTGGAAACGAAGTTGGTAGAAGGAAATTCAACCTGAAAGCTAGAAAATCAATATAATCCACTAGCATATGTAGTAATAGGGGAAAAATGGTTAGGTTTCACCCTTAGGATATTAAGTAAGGTGATCCGCACTATACAGATACTGCTACCAGATACGTTTAGTGAAATGTAGGATACAGTGGTTCAAAATGTACGACATTATAGGCTAGCGTAGGAAAATTGAACACCAAAATATGCAACTAAAAATATGGTTGCCTATCATGCAGATATTTCATATTTTATTATTTTCAAACACACAAAGAATTATCAATGAACTTCTTATATCTCTGAAGAACTAATCTTATGCAATACATCAGGCTTCTTTTAAATATAACCATGAAACTCTGCTCAACTGAAGTTTTAAAAATATTTCACTAAAACAATCGTTTTCATCGAGTGAATTGAGAATTTGTTCCTCTCGTTTGTCCACTGTTCTGATATCAGTAAAAAAAAAACCTTCTCCTCAATAGCGTTCTGTATAGGAATAGAATAAAAATACTTCAGCAGTTTTTAAATGTCAGTTTTAATGCTTACTATCACCATCATTACAGTATTGTCACAAGAGGTCTGAGATTTATTAGGACTATTTCGTGAATGAAATAAAAATTTATAAATAATGTATCCGTAAAATTCTCTTACAAAATGTTAATTAATTGTATATTTATGAATACTTACCTCTTCAGAAAATGTTAAGTTGAAATAGATGAATATCGATTACTGCATTAAAGAAATTGAATGTTATTCATTAATGCCAATTGGAAAAAGCGAAATACAGGTTTAACAATGTTATTTACATGTACTGCGTTTTTCTCTTGTTATTGTAACATAAATACATTTTCATTATCTGCGGAAAACATAATTGAATTTAAACATTTTATAATATAATTACAAATAACCTGATTAATATATTAATTCAATGAAGAAGTGTTGGAAAAACTAGTCCTGTCCTTTCATAAAAATGGACTGAACGCATTTTTCAAATTTTTCTGTAGGAATACATTTTTTATTCCTATACTTCCATTACAGCATTGCCACTGTAATATGTCACGCACCGTTAATTATCTCTGTAATATAGAAGGGACATTAGGGAGTGATTTATATAGAACTGACACATTTCTTTCATTAATTGTTTCAAAACGAATTGTGCTAGCGACAACTTATTATACTTAAAATGTAGAGGAATTTTGGGAGATTATTTACCTCTATAGCAAATGTTGCCCGGCGTTGTCAAATCCGGATATCTCGGTGGCCACAGGTCCCTGGAAATTATTCCGTCGTCACATAACCGGATAAATGGAACCATGCTTCATCTGTGAACCATGTGATGGACAATATGGCAGGATTTTGCACAATGAACGTCTGAAACCAACGACAGTAATTCAATCTTTTATCCTTATCTGGTTCCTGTAGCTGATGAACAACCGTAACCCTATATGGCTTTAGGCCTGCACTTTTCGCAGCTCTCTGACACATTGAGTAGGTGTACCCTGTCTCCTGCGACAAACGTCTTAATGATTTTTTGGGTGACTGCTCCAGTCGTGCTCTTACGTCAACAACAGCCGTGGGAAGCCTAGATGAACGATTCTTGCCCTTTTCACTCACCAGAGATCCAGTTGTTTCCAATTTGTTTACCAGTCCCAGTATTGTGTTTCTTTTGGGAGGATTGCGAACATCAAATTCTCTCTGGTATGCCCTTTGAGTAGCTGTAATTGAATTCGTAATCCAGTATTGCTTCACAAGGAAGAGTCGTTGATTTAATATGTACTGCATTTTCACGTTGACACAAAATGTCGAAAACAGCTGCCAACGATAGGAATAAAACATAAACATCTGCGCATCTAGTGCTGCCAACAGTAGGAATAAAACATAAACATCTACGCATCAAGTGACAAGGAATCGAAACTCCAGAACATTCTGCTTAATTTGGTGCTAAAATTGGGTCAGTGCTGCCAACAAAGGAATAAAACATAAACATCTGCGCATCTAGTGACAAGGAATCGAAACTTCAGAACATTCTGCTTAATTTGGTGCTAAAATTGGGTCATTGAATGAATTTCCAACGGAATAATTAAAGAAAGAAATGTGTCAGTTCTATATAAATCACTCTGTACAATAAAGAAGTACCTGTCTGATCCTCCGGATGTAATTATTCGCGCCTTAACCGAAAGGTTACGAAGACGACTAATTATGGATCTTACAATACCTTAAAAGTTGTGAACATTTGTTTAAAGTACTAATTTTGATGTTAAAAGCGGGCGTGTAGCTGAATAGCTTTCTATGCCGCGTACTGTAGAAGGAGAGAGGACGCAAAGAGTTATGGTGGTACAGAAACAATAAGGTCCGCATTACACTGGAAAGACGCTTTGTTTTGTAAAGGTGGTAACAATGCAGTCTTTTTATGCTCCCCTGTTCTGTATAAAGCAACAGGAAGAAGCCGCGTTGTTTTCCGTGGATTAGTTTAGAGAATTATCTCTTGATGACGCAGAAACTTTAACCCTTAGAACCAGAGAGGTCCTAGATTACCTACGCATACATACATACATAGATTTATTTATTTTATTTATTTATTTATTTATTTATTTATTTATTTTATTTAATCTGGCAGAGCTAAGGCCAGTAGGCCTTCTCTTCCGCCCAACCAGACTCTAATTCTAATTGAATACAATTTTATTGGCTTACAGTAGTGGTTACATTAATATCTAGATCATAAAACTACATGAAAGTAAAAATAAATAATGAAAGTTAGAGAAGTAATGTTAGTGAGACAATGACCCACAATGTACGTACTAAGTGAAACTTCCCTTAACGGACACTTCCCAATAGCGGACTCCTCTGAATAGCGGACATTTTAAAATTCCCCTGCAAAATAACATTGGCCCTTATGATAAAATTCTTCCAAATAGCGGACATTCTCAATAACGGAACCGGTCACTGAAATGTATCTCCCAACAACAATTAAAACTTCCAAATAACGGACAGCGTGAAAGAAAAAAAAAAGAAAAAGACGGTTGTAAATTAAACGGAATTCTAACGGAATTCTTTACAACAATCATTACCGTGCATTTGAAAGTTCTTGTACTTTATTGAAGGTAAGCTGCACAGTTGTTAGTTGTGATACTGTGCGTGAGCAGTCCGTACTTTTTTAGTTTGTCAAGTTGAGTGTTCGGGAGTACAGCACATTAAAAATGTCACAACAACGTGAACGTTTGTCACTAAAAGAGAAAGTGGATATTGTAAAGCATAGTGAGAAGGAGAAATTAAATGTTCGTGAGCTGGCCACAAAGTTTAATGTGGGAAAAACTCAGGTTAGTGAAATTTTGAAAAACAAGGATGTTATTTTAAAATCATACACTGAGAATGCAATTCTAGATTTCTTTGTGTAAGGTGAAGTGGTACAGTGACTGATGTTTATTTCATTTACAAAACATTTACTGGTACGATTTCTCTCTGGACGAATACTGTAAACAGTCTCGCTGTCTACTGTACTGTACTGTAAAATACAGTGTTGAAATTGTATGAGAAATTTTAATGTACTGTATACATACTAACGATTTTCTAAATAGCGGAGACTTCTCAATAACGGACATTTAATTTTTCCTCGGCGGTGTCCGCTATTGGGAAGTTTCACTGTATATATTAAGATTTTTTAAAATATTATTTTCAGAATATACTATCGTGCAAAAAAATACTGTACAAAACATGTTTGTGAAGTGCATTACAAAATCTCGAAAATTAAAAAACGAGCACAGCGTGTTTTTCAGACTTTTCCTCGATTTTGTCAAAAGTCCTTCCCAACCTTGTATCATAATATAGGAAACAGACATTGAGAAACGAGGCCGATACTGCCTCAAGACCTAAGTAGCTAACACAAATGAAGTAGCTATTGAGAAATAGCCAAGGTTCCACAATCTCCGTTCTGTGTTACACCTCACCTCACTGAGGCGCAGCTAATGAGGGATCTGAGACAGCTGCTGGTTATTAAATCAATGACGTCACTAACAATGTTATTTGCGTGGCCTGTGGCACACTTGGCCCATCACGGCGCTGACACTGATTAGCAAATAGTGCGTCACGAATTGCCCTTTCGCAGATGTGACGATCTACCTGTGCTATGGGAATCTGGAAGGAATTTGTGTGAAAGTTTGAATTTTACCGCGGATATTTTTCAGTAAAATATCACTTTAGGGGAATTTCTGGATAGCTAGTTGCAGATACGCATTTATGTGTGTACTCTTATGAGATCTTGTCTTCGTTATAGAACGGACCATTAAGTCCTATTATGCCAGTAGAATCGAGATTGTCATGTGGCCCAGGTGGCCCGGGTTCGAATCCCGGTCGGGGCAAGTTATCTGGTTGAAGTTTTATCCGGGGTTTTCCCTCAACCCAATACGAGAAAATGCTGGGTAACTTTCGGTGTTGGACCCCGGACTCATTTCATCGGCATTATCACCTTCATATCATTCAGACGCTAAATAACCTAGATGTTGATACAGCGTCATAAAATAACCCAACATAAATTGTCATGTGGCATATTATGCTTCTGGGAGCAGTGCCGGATTTAGGCCTACGCAACCTAAGCAGTTGCCTAGGGCGGCAATTTCTAGGAGGGGGGCGGCATTTTCTCTCTATCTTCCTTTTTTTTTTTACAGTGAAATTGTAAATCTTTTCTGAAGTTTGGTCTTGAACATCTTATGGAAGTTGGATATTGTTTTGTTATTTTACTGTCTCGGTCGCGGCGAGAGTAAAAGAAAAGTGTGCAGCTGCAAAATTATATTATAACACCGGTATCACGTTATTGTACTATGAAACTGCTTAAATTTAACTCTTTGTAAAAACAAGAATGAATTGTTGAAAATCAAATTGGATGTGTGTTTATTATTTGTCGTTACGAATAGTAGCCACAATTCTGAGCTAAATTTCGAATATATACGTATCGTCAACAATACTATTTAATCACTTTCCAGCATATGCACTATATAATTCGATATGAAATGTTTATTCGGCAAAGAGCTGGAATTTATTTTTCAATTTACTGTTATACTTCGTATCGAAATAAGAAATACTCGTAAGAAACTACCAACAAAACCAATGTTTAAAAATAAACCACAACCTGCCTTTTACAAACCAATTTTGTTTCAACAATGAATAAATTTGAATATGAAGCGATTATTTTTGAAAGGCCACATGTCCACTTTTGTCAATTTTACAGGAGAAGCAAAAAACTGTTTATTTTTTATAATGGTACTTTGTAGTGTAATCAGATATTTTTTATTCGAGGACAAAGGTATAAAGTTACATTTACAAGCATAAACTAATAGTAACATTATTAAACTTAACTGTAAAAAAATAATATTTATGATGGACTTGTGCCCTTTTAATAATAAACAGTAAGTAAAACATATTCAAATGAATTTTTATGTTCTTAAATGTATTTTAAAACTATTACTGACTTAACAAATACTTAAGAATTTAACTGTTTAGAACATTATTTAGCTAAGGCAAAATCTCTTAAAAGCATAAAACTTTCATGTTTCTTCATTAAACACTTCCTCTGAAGTTTTCAGTCATCTTCATTTTTTTCTTCTATAGACCACTGGAGAATTTCATCATAAAATTGAAGATGATCAGGAAGTACATACTGCATGAGTTTTCTGAAATCTTCAACTTTCTTCTTATTTATTGGAATTTTTCCATAATATGATTTACTATAAAGTAGTTTCAAGTCATTAGGATACATCGCATTAGTTCTATGAATTAACTTGAATCGATATGTTCATATGCAATCACTGTACTAGGTCATGTTTAGTTTAAATTAATTTTAAATGAAATGTTACAATTCAGAAAACAATAAATTACTGGAATCAAAATGCATGCATCTTACTTGTGACTTATAAACATTTCATTCGCACTTTCTTCATAGAGAAAGCATTTATGATGTCATCAAAGTCGATCTGACGAAACACATCAGACTCGATGCAAAGAAATACGAGTATATATGAATCGATTATTATAGCTGCTTATAAATTTTTGTGGAAGTTGGTGGGGAGAGGCTGCAAATTTTAGCATTGCCTAGGGGCGGCACTATACTTAAATCCGGCCCTATCTGGAGGCAAGTCAAAAGACGAGTGATGTTTTTATTGCTCTAAAGCATGTTGTGAGATACATGGCAGTGGGTGAGTCGAGAGTGTGTGAGAGAGGAACAGCGAGAGATTGTATCTTTGACTTCTATCGCTTTTACGGTAATTGTTTAATGCTCAATCTTGCGGCATAATGGGAATATTAGTACGATCTCTCTCTCTCTCTCTCTCTCTCTCTGTCTCTATACCACGCATTCTCCCTCTCCTAATCGGCCATCTCCTGTTATTGGGGGTCTCAAACTCCGGCGAGTTCATCTCTGCCAGAGATCTAAACTGCTTTGGTACCATATGGTACCTTTCTCCTCCTTCAATTAGAATCTTGGGCTGGACTTAATTGCTGTTGACCTTGACCCCCGCAAACTTATAGATTCCCACCCAAATCTAAAGTGGAATATACAGCAATCTCGGGTACTCGTATTTATATTTTTCGATGCAAAGTTTTACGTATTTTTTTTTTATAGAACGTTGTTTTTTTTATGTATGCGTGGTCTTGTACATCAATTGAGACTTACTCGACATTAAATATGTGACTTTTTTCCTATTTTTAAGTAGGTTATTTTACGATGCTTTATCAATATCTTAGGTTATTTAGCGTCTGAATGAGCTGAAGGTGATAATGCCGGTGAAATGATTCCGGGGTTCAGCACCGAAAGTAACCCAGCATTTGCTCATATTGGGTTGAGGGAAAACCCCGGAAAAAAAAACCTCGACCAGATAACTTGTCCCGACCGGGCCACCTGGTTTCGCGGCCAGACGCGCTAACCGTTACTCCTATTATTATTACTCGAGAAGAGTTCGGGACAGTAGAAGATATCAGATGATAGACGACATTAAGATACATGGATCATATGCGGAGACTAAGAGGAAGGCAGAAAATAGGAAAGACTGGAGAATGCTAGGTTTGCAGTGAAAGACCTGCTCTTGGGCAGAACACTATGAATGGCTGAAATCTTATAATAACAGATGTTTTAATGTAAGTCTTATTGTATTTCAGTATACAGTATTAACAGTATGTTGCTCTTTTTTTACTTTTTTTTTAAACCTATAAATTCGTAAATAAAATATTTTAAATCCTGAAACAATCTAAAACGTGGATTGAAAATTCTTTTTTTTTTTTTTTTTATTTTAGTTGGTTATTTAACGACGCTGTATCAACTACTAGGTTATTTCGCGTCGATGAGATTGGTGATAGCGAGATGAGGCCGAGGATTCGCCATAGATTACCTTACATTCACATTACGGTTGGGGAAAACCTCGGAAAAAACCCAACCAGGTAATCAGCCCAAGCGGGGATCGAACCCGCGCCCGAGCGCAACTTCAGACCGGCAGGCAAGCGCCTTAACCGACTGAGCCACGCCGGTGGCTTTGAAAAATCTTAATTTTAGATTTTTTTTAACCTAAAAATTCCGGGGCTTGGTTATCACGGTAAGGAGAGAAAAGACTGGCTGTTTCATTGTTAAAAATGTGACAAAAGTTTCTAGTTACCCCTGTCTCACAGAAATATGAATTAAATACATTATTCGGAATTCAGAGGTAGAATATAACTATTTTAAAATATGTACGTATATTGTGTTTTCAACATTGTGTTCAGTTGCCATTGAGTAGTAACGCAACATTACGTGCTTTTGCATTTTCTGCAGTAGCAACAGTATGTTATGGTCGCCGGGTTACTCTGTCTGATAAAAAGTATTTGAATTATAATTATGCATATAACTGCGATATTTCCGTGCTCTCAAACATTACTTAAGCTTTCCAAGAATGGAATTTGCGCAGTTCTACATCTGCAGTGTAGAATAAAACCATCAGATAACGTGGGCCCTGCATTACACGCTGTATGAAGAACGCGCTTGCAGAATACTTAATACTGAAACTAATTAACAGTGGTAAACAAGGGCACGGCCTGTCTTGAGACATTCTTCTGTCGCATTAAAGGTGAAGTCTTAGAGTCCTTTTAAAGTATGCAGCACTCAAAACGACAACTTTACGCTTTCCATGCCTGGATAGGCCCAAGCGTATACATTGCAGCCTGTTAAAATGTTATGTTTTATTTAACGACGCTCGCAACTGCAGAGGTTATATCACCGTCGCCGGATGTGCCGGACTTTTGTCCCGCAGGAGTTCTTTTACATGCCAGCAAATCTACTGACATGAGCCTATCGCATTTAAGCACACTTAAATGCCATCGACATGGCCCGGGATCGAATCCGCAACCTTGGGCATAGAAGGCCAGCGCTATACCAACTCGCCAACCAGGTCGACTTTCAGCCTGTTAATGGCTCCTTATGAAAAAAAGACCTCTCCAGTTCAGAGCAGATCCTGTGAGATTGGTGACTGATAAAGCGGCAGAGGATGAAATTTTCTACAAGTAGGCCTACTTAGGATTTCATCTTTGTCATTTGATCATTCTCCATTGTCACAAGCCACCGGCGTAGCTCGGTCGGCTAAGGCGCTTGTCTGCCGATCCGAATTTGCGTTCGGGCGCGGGTTCGATTCCGCTTGGGCTAATTACCTGGTTGGGGGTTTTCCGAGGTTTTCCCCAACCATAAGGCAAATGGCAGGTAATCTATGGTGAATCCTCGGCCTCATCTCGCCAAATATCATCTCGCTATCACCAATTCCATCGACGCTAAATAAGCTCGTAGTTGATACAGCGTCGTTAAATAACAAAGTAAAAAAAATCCATTCTCACTTTCCATCTTGTCAACCTCTGTAGCTGAGGCGTTGCATAAAGAATTAACGTTTACTAATTGAACAGCAGCTTATTATTATATAGGACTTTAATTTCAAAACTTTCCAGTCTAAATAACTATACAGGGTGGAAACGAAATAACCCTGCAGATTTTTGGAGCGAATAGCTCATGATGATCTATGTAATAAAAAGTGTAATACCATATTTGTGGAAACTTCAGTTTTTTTTTCTCAGAAAAAAAAAGTTTCTTTTTATTTTCCAAAATATTTAACACCCTCTTATTCGGTAACTGTTGCGAGTAGGATCGTGATTTTTGTCCATATCGGTAGAAAATATAATAAAAAATAATTTATCCTTCTGGCGTATTTCAGTAACGTGGACGGTTTGCGTGTAAATTTAATTTAAAAATCACTAGTTCCAAGCCACTGAACGATACGAGCAGATTGCAACATCGTAGCTAGAGAGGGAGGTGGGATTAGTTCACCTAGGGAGACATCTGAGTTCGTTGACCTCTTACATCTGTATTACGAGAAGAGAGAAGAGTTATTAGCGGCGATGTTGCCAGACTGCTGAAAGTTCCAACTTAATTTTCTAATTAACTGTGCATTTATTAATTTAGGTGTACCCTATTGTCCTTTTCGATCTGCAGGATTATTTCACTTCCACTCTGTATTATATTTATTTTCAATTAAATTAAATTTAAACAAAAAAACATGAATTTAGATATTGAGGGGAAGTTTAAAATTACATTTTAGGTTCCATCCCCTCAATCCCCCACTCCTGCTTTAAAATTTCAGATGGCACCCCTATATTGTGATACATAAATTTAAAAGAGTATTCTATTGTTTATACATCACATTCATTTGTTCCCACGTTTTTTGTTTTCTATCTTTCCTGCTCGCTATTCATCCTTCAAGGATTTTCTCACTTTTTAAGTTACTCTATAGTAGATAATTTCAGATTAATAACTTCTAAAACATTTCAATGGCGGAAAACGCTAAAATAAACTAAAACATGCTCAGTTAAAGTGCAGTACACACCTCTGCATGTGCAGTCTTGGTTTCTGTGATGCTTGAATTTGTCTCCATGTATTTATTTTCTCTCAGGTATATTTCTTTCAATAGTCTTTGTTACATTTTTAATTTCCTGTGCTTTTCTATTATTAATGGCCTATGATATTTTTGCATTTCCTGTGTTACAATACTTCCCATAATGTATTTTGTTTTATTTTTTCGTTGTTATCCACTTCCTTTCTTTAATGTATTTTTACTTTCATTTTCTCAGTTTCATTTAATCCTTCTTCAGCTTTTTCTTTTTACCTTATACGCCTATATTTAACTTTACTATATTAATTGTTATTATTCGGTTGAGAAGCTTTTATTATCCAGTCTACTGTCAAAAAAATCTGAAAGTTAGAATTTATGAAACAGTTATATTACCGGTCGTTCTGTATGGTTGTGAAACTTGGACTCTCACTTTGAGAGAGGAACACAGGTTAAGGATGTTTGAGAATAAGGTGCTTACGAAAATATTTGGGGCTAAGAGGGATGAAGTTACAGGAGAATGGAGAAAGTTACACAACGCAAAACTGCACGCATTGTATTCTTCACCTAACATAATTAGGAACATTAATTCCAGACGTTTGAGATGGGCAGGGCATGTAGTACGTATGGGCGAATACAGAAATGCATATAGAGTGTTAGTTGGGAGGCCGGAGGGAAAAAGACCTTTAGGGAGGCCGAGATGTAGATGGGAAGATAATATTAAAATTGATTTGTGGGAGGTGGGATATGACGATAGAGAATGGATTAATCTTGCTCAGGGTAGGGACCAATGGCGGGCTTATGTGAGGGCGGCAATGAACCTCCGGGTTCCTTAAAAGTAAGTAAGTATATTAATTGTCTTTCCTTTTTTTTTGTTTTCACGTTTTCTTTCATTGTCCTTTCCATTCCATGTTTGTTTTGTTCCTAGCCATGCAATATAAGACGATCAGTTGTCTGTAATTACGGCGATGCTAAAATTACAAATTTTCACATAAATATTCATTCCTTGAGGATTAAAAGTAGATTCTGCGGTCAATGGAATACCTTCTATGAAAAATTCATGGCGCTCACTTTTTCCAAGCTGGAGGAACAGGAAATAAAGCTGGAGGTCGAGCACGCGTCCATGTTAAGCCGATGCTCTTCGTGTAGTTCCAGCTGTCTTAATATGCAAATTATAGCGCCGGGCTGTTGTTGTGAACTCCATATGCATTTCCAAGCAAACCTTTTCCCCGTTGTCATGATTAACTTTCATTATAATTAAAATCTATCAAGCAGTCCGGACAATGAAGAAAGTAGTTAATTTTAACCAAATCAATATTTGTGAAATTTTGGTATAAGGACTTAAAATTTTTCTCACTTCGCTTTTAATTAATTAATTCATTCATTCATTTATTTTATTCCATAGATCTTACATGAGCAATGAAGCTTTAAGATGTGGAACATGTCAACATTTTACAATATTACAATTACAATTTTTACAAATTTTTATAGTTTTACAATTTAGTAATTTTCTACAATTTTTACAATTTTGTACAATTTTTTTACATTTTTTTTACATTTTGGCGAGATGTAGTGAGATGAGATGAGGTCCGAGGATTCGCCAAAATATTACCCGGCATTTGCCTTTTCGGTGGGGGAAACCTCGGAAAAACCCAACCAGGTAATCAAATCAAAGGGGGTAATCAAATCAAAGGGGTTGATGCCAAGGACTCGCCATAGACCATCCGGCTTCAGTCCCACGGCTGGGGAAAACCTCCGAAGAAACCAAAGTCCAAAGGGGGATCCAACCCAAGCCCGAACGCAGCTCCGGATCAGCAGCCCAGCGAGTCTGTCGACTGAGCTACATCGTTGGCTCTACTAAAAGTATACAATACATAGCCAATCAGATTATTAAATTTGCAAACGCAAACGATCATTCATAAGTTGAGCTATATTATAATACAAAACAATTTAATTAAATTTAAGGCATAAACAATTCAACCAGTTGTGATATACAGAAATTGATAATACATATCATGCAAACTACTTCAAATTACAAACACAAACAATTTATCAGTAGAGCTATATAGATTACTATTCAATTTAAAGCATATACAATTCATCGGCCAAAACTATACAAATATATACAATACAAAGTAGCATACTTTCATTAAGCTATACAAATTTGTGCAATTAATATCAAGTAGATTAATTCAATTTATAATCATAAACAATTCATCAGTTGAGCTATACATATTACCATTCAATTTACAGTAGGTCTATATACAATTCATCAGTAGAGCTACACAGACTAGTAATCATTTTAAGAACATATACAATTCATCAGCCAAACTATACAAACATATACAATCAAATTAGTTCAATTTACAAACTTATTTTCGTTAAGCTATACAATTCATATGAAGTAGATTAATTCAATTTATAAGCTTAAACAATTCATCAGTTGACCTATACAGTATACTATTCAATTTTCAGTACATACAATTCATCAGTTATGCTAAACAAAAAATACAATACATAGTAAACAGATTAAGTCAATATAAAAATATATTTTAGTTGAGCTACATAAAATTGTACATGTCATTTAAGTAGAATAATTCAATTCACAAGCATAAACAATTCATCAATTGTGTAGAAGGTATGAGTATGTAGAAATTTGGTTAATTCTTTTCTGAACCTTTTCTCGTTGTTCTTCAAATCTTTAAGATTATTAGGCAGTGCATTGAAGACTGTTATACATGAATAGCGAACTCCTTTTTTAAAACAGCTTAGACTAACAGAGGGTAGATGAAGATCTGATTTATGTCTTGTATTAAAGTAAAAATTATTGTATTTCTTGTGCTTATTCTTTGATTAATTAACTACCGGTATTAGATAGATATTGAATATAGATAAAATTTGTTCGTTAGTGTAAGAGTTTCCAGTTTATAGATCTGTATTTTACTTTTTGTATTGTGGTATTATTTTCATTTTGCATTGTCTCATTTAGCCTAATATTACTCATTGTGTATTTTGTGACCTATGGAGTGTAAGAGAAGGCCCTATGGCCTAAACTCCGCAATTATAAATTATTATTATTATTATTATTATTATTATTATTATTATTATTATTATTATTATTATCATAAGCAATATCAGTCTTCGTATTCCTGCTAAGGGTTTAAGATTTCATAACATTTTTTATAATAGAAATTCAAAATCTCTCTCTCTCTCCGGTCTGCAGATGTATAAAATATGCTAATTTGCATGAATTAAGCTTGGATCCATTTAATGTGTAGTAAACACCTTTTGAGTTCATTATGACAGATCCTTACTTGTTGTTATTGTCAGATATTGCTATTTATTTTGTTGCATTTGGTCAAAGATTGTATTCCATCTCACTGCCATTTCTATC
Organism: Periplaneta americana; assembly: GCF_040183065.1. Classification (NCBI taxonomy): domain Eukaryota; kingdom Metazoa; phylum Arthropoda; class Insecta; order Blattodea; family Blattidae; genus Periplaneta; species Periplaneta americana. Next base: position 12,647,177 of record NC_091127.1, read on the forward strand.
ATTCATTCTCATAATCATTTCTTCTGTTTTGTTTTGTTTTGTTTCTTGTGCTAAACTGTAATTGGCCTTGTGCTGTTGTTTTGCACGTTAATATTCTAAATAAAGTATTATTATTATTATTTCGATCCATTTAATGTAGCTATAGTAATGACTAATTGACAAATGATTTAATTGCATTATATAATCTTTAAATTTTGGCATTTTATGTTTTTTTTTGTTATGTTTTTATGATTCTTTATTAATTTAACACTGACCATTTTAATCGTTATTAATATTACATCTGTATTTAAGCTGTAACATACAGAGCCCCAACAAAAGACCTTTCCGGTTTCGAACACATGTAATTTACGTTCTATGAATCTGAGATGCATGCAATAGTACCAATGTAAAGAGAAACTCAAAAAAGTTTAGTTCCTTACCTTAAAGATGTTCAATGTGTCCCCCCTTGGTAACACAGCACACATCAAGCCTATAGTCAAGTTCCACGTAAGTACGTGTATTTCCCGACCCCCAGATTCTGAGGTTATGTCTGTTCACCTTACCAGAAAGATGAAAAGTGTCTTCGTCAGAAAACATCACTGAACGAATAAATTCATCGTAGTTTTCAATTAAAGTCTTCATACTTATGCAGAAATTTCTTCGTAGCACTTTGTCCTCTGGTTTTAAGGTTTGCACCAACTGTAGTCGGTACGGATGAAATCACAACCGCTTGCCTTAAAATTAGCGTATCATTTATGAATTCTAGACCCACTGAGTGGATCTGCACCAGCGAATAAGAATTATAAAGAATGGACACCGCGTCGGTACCTTTGATGTAGCCGGACTGATTTCAATGACCTTCAAGCCAGCTAAAGCGTAAGATTCTGCTTTCTCCTTAGAGTTGGCGCTGACATCACACCAGCTAGCAGTCGACACAGCGGAAATATAACACATATAATTAATACATCTAGGTACATTATGTACTCAAATAAAATAAATTGGATCCATAAAATAATAAATCCGTCATTAACTGTAATGTCTAGACTCTAGAGTTCCTTTATAATGAGAGTTCAGACGTTGACCCCAACAACAATTAAAATATGTAATGATTTGATAGCGCTGAAAATGGAAAAACAAAACTCTTACGAGAAGTAAAACCATATACCTATATTATATTATATACAAATATTAAACGAATTCGATACTTTATTTTATAATGTATTATATTATTTTATAATATAATTTATGATATCTGAAATATAAAATATTATTGTTACAACTAGTATATCACTGAGAAATAAGGAAAAGCTGTTAACTTGAATTTATTTGAAGCAAAGCGTTACTGGATTATGCAATGAGGTAGGCGATGTTTTGATCCTGTGTCTCAACTCTATTCTCAATTATTATCTTAGCGTATGCTCGATTACACTAACCTCTAGCGCTTGAAAGTGGAACTATACGCTGGCGCACAGAGAAACAAAACACAGGAAAATTCGCTCAGTGTCCATTCTTTATAATCCCTATTCGCTGTCTGCACCAAACTTAGTTCGGTAATGCCGTTGCACATTAATAACCGACTGGTTCATATGAAAATCAAGCCTCTATAGCAGCCATTTCGCTTCAACAATGAACAAATTTGTTTATGTGCGCTATTATGAGGCATTGTTACCAACTAGGAAAACAATGTTGCCACAACTTAACTTTTTGAGTTTATCTTTCCATTGGTGCTATTTTGATGCACCTCAGATTCGTAGAACGTAAATTACTTGTGTTCGAAACCGGAAAGGTCGTTTGTAGGAGTCCTGTACTAATAACATTTATATTAGGCCTATTTATTTTTATTGTACTAATGTGTTGGTCTATAATTGGCCAACGACTGTTGACCAGCACACAAATATCAATAAATAAATAAATAGTTTATTATTATTATTATTATTATTATTATTATTATTATTATTATTATTATTACCCATCTAGTTTGCTGTCAAAAAATCTGAAAGTTAGAATTTATAAAACAGTTATATTACCAGTTGTTCTGTATGGTTGTGAAACTTGGACTCTAACTCTGAGAGAGGAACATAGGTTAAGGGTGTTTGAGAATAAGGTGCTTAGGAAAATATTTGGGGCTAAGAGGGATGAAGTTACAGGAGAATGGAGAAAGTTACATTGTATTCTTCACCTGATATAATTAGGAACATTAAATCCAGAGGCAGGGCATGTAGCATGTATGGGCGAATCCAGAAATGCATATAGAGTGTTATTTGGGAGACCGGAGGGAAAAAGACCTTTGGGGAGGCCGAGACGTAGATGGGAGGATAATATTAAAATGGATTTGAGGGAGGTGGGATATGATGATAGAGACTGGATAAATCTTGCAGAGGATAGGGACCGATGGCGGGCTTGTGAGGGCGACAATGATCCTTACGGGTTCCTTAAAAGCCATTTTTAAGTATGTTTGTTTGTATTATTATTATTATTATTATTATTATTATTATTATTATTATTATTATTATTTAGAGGAGGAGGAGGAGGAGGAGGAAAGATTGTAATAGACGAAAAAACGGACGGATAACTCACTGACAGGCAAAAGGCGTGCTAAAGATAGCTTTTTAGATTTCGGAGACTCTAAATATGTATTTCCACAAACAAATTTCTAAATAAATATTGCAACATTGCAGTCTTCGTCCATACTTCATATTATAACGAAAAATGGATAAAAATTAAATATTAATTTGATACAGTATTTCATTTGTGTGTCATAATTTGCTGCACACGACAAATCCCTCATGTGAGATATAAAATTTCCCTCTTTCTTTCCTGCAGATGCCATGAGGGCTAGCACAGCGCTCCAGTTCCACCGCTCTTGTCATATTACTTTTCCGGCGCCCCCTAAAACTCGTATTTCAGTTGACATTCACGCGAGTTGAACTATCGCACTCTGGTGGCGCTTTTGTGAGCGATAGGACGCTCTGTAATGCGGTCTACCATGCATCATGTGTTTGTGAACCGTTTATTGAATGGCCGGCTACACGTGTTTTCAGCTCTCGACTGTAGACATCGCTCGGTATTATTCCTGCAGTGTAAACTTTGAGGTCTACATGTGTTTCCAATGCTGGCACAGAGGCGCTCTTTGTCGTAAATATACCCGCTATTACGTGACATACGAGAAGCGGCAAATATATTCACCGATCTATGGCAGATGGCAACAATAGAATACGTAATAGAGAGTAGAATGTAAATGGAATTAATTTTTCTGATGAGAGATGGTCGTTATACAAGCGAATGGTTTATTTATTTCTATTTATTTATTCATTTATTTCTATTTTTATTTATTTATTTATTTATTTATTTATTTTTATTGTTTATTTTTTATTTATATATTTTAATTGTTGTTCTGTATGGTTGTGAAACTTGGACTCTCACTCTGAGAGAGGAACATAGGTTAAGGGTGTTTGAGAATAAGGTGCTTAGGAAAATATTTGGGGCTAAGCGGGATGAAGTTACAGGAGAATGGAGGAAGTTACACAACGCAGAACTGCACGCATTTTATTCTTCACCTGAAATAATTAGGAACATTAAATCCAGACGTTTGAGATGGGCAGGGCATGTAGCACGTATGGGCGAATCAAGAAATGCATATAGAGTGTTAGTTGGGAGACCGGAGGGAAAAGGACCTTTAGGGAGGCCGAGATGTAGATGGGAGGATAATATTAAAATGGATTTGAGGGAGGTGGGATATGATGATAGAGACTGGATTAATCTTGCACAGGATAGGGACCGATGGCGGGCTTATGTGAGGGCGGCAATGAACCTTCGGGTTCCTTAAAAGCCATTTGTAAGTAAGTAAATATATTTTTAATTGTTTTATTTAAATAAATAAACCTGGAGATGTAAATAGGGAAAAAAACGACATCTATGTACGTACCGTTCCATATTTCTTAACAACACGCTAATCCCTTACTCATCTGTCGTAAAAAATCTTGGCTTCTTTTTTGATAATAATCTAAGTTGGAATTTTCAAGTTAAAGAAATTATAAAAAAATCTGTTCCTCCATTCACTCTTTGAGTCGCTTGAGAAACTTCTTGCCCCAGCAACTAAAACTTACCCTAGTAATGCCGCACTTCGATTATTGTGACGTTCTGTTAAGTGACCTAAGTTCTGAACTGTCAGTCAAGTTACAGCGAGCTCAGAATATGTGCGTCAGATAAGTGTGCAACATCCGACGATATGATCACATATCACCGTCCTTCGCAAGTCTCTCGTGGCTCCGACTTAAAGAACGCAGGACTTTACACTCTTTGCCTTTACTCTTTCGAATTCTGCACACCTCAACACCAAATTACCTTTCGTCTCGTTTCTCTTATCTATACTCTAACCACGACGTAAATACCAGATCACTTATCTGTGGCACGCTAAATATACCTCTTCATAGAACATCTTGTTATTCGTCATCTTTTACAATATCCACCTCGCGTCAATGGAATTCCTTGTCACAAAGTATTAGGGGCTGCAAGACAACAAACACCTTTAAGAACAACTTAAAAGATAACCTTATTAGCATTTCATTCCAATCATACTGATTTTAACTATCACTGACTACACTGTTGCTTTTTTCTTTAGACATCATCCTGATTGGGCTGTATTTTCAAAATTGTCGCATAATAATCTCTTTCTATTATCTAATATTATTTGAAATATATTAACATTCTATGTATTTTAGTTTAATTCTGCTGCACATTTTATTTCAGTGTTTAATTAATAGTTCATAGTATTTTGTTGTTTAATTCGTAAATAACTCTTGTATACATGTAACTCTCATCTAAATCAAATTGTTGAATTCTTTGCAAGTTCATGCATATGTATATACACTTTTTGCTGGTTGAGTGGAAGAGAAGGCCTTACGGCCTTAACTCTGCCAGTTAAAATAAATCATTATTATTATTATTATTATTATTATTATTATTATTATTATTATTATCCAGGTGGTGACAGGATTTTTTCTCGTTGCCAAACTTTCAGAACGGCCCCAAGGTACACTCAGCCTTCTATAAAATTGAGTACCGGGTCTTTCCCGGGGGTAAAAGGCGGTCAGAGCGTGGTGCCGACCACACCACCTCATTCTAGTGCCGAGGTCATGGAAAGCATGGGGCTCTACCTCCATTCCCCCAAAGTGCCTTCATGGCATGCTACGGGGATACCTTTACCTTTTATTATCATTATTTCATGGACAAATACGGTCTACAACAAATTGAAGTAATAGGCCTTATGGTTGGAGCGCGCGGAACTATTCCCGGTTTCTTCTTCCAGACCTGGCAACGTTTCGGCCTACAGAGGAAAGCAATTGATGACATCGTTCTTGCAGCTCTGAGAGGATCAATATTTATACTCCGCAACCATCTCTACGGTTAACAATGATCTTCAACTAATTAATTAGCAGCTACTTATTTATTCAGTCATTTCTTGTCGTTGTTGTAAGACGCCCTTCAACTGAAACATATGTATGTTATTTATACTTCCAACTGCCTATTGCTCAATATGCTCTGTCTTTGTGGCAGCCTGTTAATACAGGGAGCTGTTATCGTTTAGGTAAATGAATAAATTTCTTCGTTTATTTATTTTTAATTACATATTTTTATTTTTTATTTATTAACTTTCTTATTCATTTATCTTTTATTTTTTATTATTTCATTTTTTATATTTATTTTTTATTTTTATTACTTATTTATTTATTTATTTACTAGCCGTACCCGTGCGCTCCGCTGCACCTGTTAGAAATAAATATAAAGTAATTACATAATTAAAATAGGACGTTTGATCCAGGGAACAACTTTTACAACAGCGCAAGATAATCTGCTTCGCTCATTACCCAATTTTTTTTGCATTGCATTTATTGCATATATATTTTATGTATTTTAACACGATTCAATTGAGCATAGTTAAAATTTGGATTATAAAATAATGGATTGCTAAGCTAACGTGCTATTACTGCATACTAAATCAATACACTCTCGTTGTTCGTTAATTCTCCGAGATTAAAATGAGTGTACATAAATATTATTTTAAGAAATACAGAAAACGAATGTACAGAATAGCCTATCAAATTTTCTGTGCATAAGAAGCTATTTTAATCTTACCTGTCCTCGGTTTACTCAGACGTTACTGTAATAACATTATAGCATTATGTCAATCTAGAGAAACTACACTTTCCAATGGTGAAATAATAATTAATTATGTAAATCGGTTAATTTAGCTTTTGATATTACTTCATACAAACACAGAAACATTCTCTGCAGGCTATGTTTAATAGCTTTCGATTGTTGATGTCCAAGGCCTCTGTTTCGATTGTTGTCCAAGGTCCCTTATAGACGAAGTCATTTGTTCTTAATTCATTGCACCGTCTTAGATGGCGTTATTTTAATTTTAAAACTCATTTATCTCATTAAATATCAGTCCTATCAAAATTTTTCAAGGAATAAAACTTATCGAAAATTATTTTTAAAGAAACTTTTGTTATGTAATATTTTTCACAAAAATCAATAATAAGCGAGATATTTCGATTTATTTAATTCAGGTCCCCTTATAACCCCCCTTTTAAATAATGTATTTTGAATGTCATATAGCCTAAGATCTAAGTTACAACGAAGTTAATTTATATTCCAATTTTCATCGAAATCCGTTCAGCCATTATCGCGTGAAAAGGTAACAAACATACAGACAGACATACAAACAGAAATTTCAAAAATGCGATTTTCGGTTTCAGGGTGGTTAATTATATATGTTAGGACCAATTATTTTTGGAAAATCGAAAATTACCAGAAAAATTTCGGCTACAGATTTATAATTAGTATAGATTTATTTATTTATTTATCTATCATTCCTCTAGTTTATTTTTTATTTATTTTTATTTACCTGTTTATTTAATTTTTTATTCTTTATTTTTACTTTTTTATTTACTAATTTATTCATTTACTTATTTACTTACTACTTACTTATTTACTTACTTTTTTTCTTACTTATGACTCCTCCTGCACTGCGAAATGACACAGTTCATTTCAATGTGCAGATTTACACCAGCCATCTCCTCCTCGTCCCGTCCTGTGATCACTTTGATCACAATTCCGTCCCCTCGCGTATGTGGTACCTAAGAGGTTACGTCCATTTTCGGCTTTTCCCCTTCAAAATTTTCTAGAACTCCTTCAGTGGAGCAGCGTAAACCGGAATGAGACTAGTGGCCAACAGGTTTGGAGCTCACATATTTAGTTTCTTACAGCCCCGAACCCCTTGCAAGGACTCGTTTGCGTACCTTTTAAATTTGTCCTCCAAATTCTCCTCTTTCAATTCATTTCAGTCACAGGATCAGTTGCCTCAGGTACGCCGAGAAGAGTTTTGCGGCCTCGGATACCACTCCACTGAAGATGTCTGCCGCAGTTGCAGACGAAACGTCTGGTAGAAAACCAACCAATAGACCACGGCCTCTCAGCCCGGAAAATGAATCTAGATCTCTCCTATGAATCTTATGATATTCTGTGAAACTTTTGTTTCTTATTTTAAGATTCTATCCCACTGCAGTATTGTATAATATTATAATGTTTCAAAACGTTTTGCACTGTCTCACATTTTGCACTTCATGGGATGAATGACGTAATCCGGTTTGTGACGTATTCCACAAATGACGCCCAGTTTGTATCCATGGCCTACATCATGAGATTTTTGTGAACTGCAACTCATTTCTATTTTTAGACATGGATTCTTATGCTTGAACTTCTCAACAATAAAATGTAAGTTTAATCTCATCTGGCAGTAGTAGTATGTCAATAGAATGTTATTAGCAAAGAGAGCATTTGGTGTACGTAAACCATTGAGTTAACTGCTACACGCACTATATCGTAATGTATTAGGGAGCATGGAAGGGAGGGGGGGATGTCATCGTGTCGCTACAATAACGACGACTAGAGTACAGTTCCTGCAGCAAATTATCTTTACTATTCAGTAATTTCACTTTATAATATTAAATAACCTATTATTTATATTTAACATTTAATTACAACATACATAGTTCTGTGTTACATGATATTAATGTAGCTACATAAGAATAATATATTGTATATAAATACAACGACGATCAGGTTATTATCGCTAAAACAGAGGATGCTTTACAAAGAGCCATTTATAATTTGCAACTAATCGCCTCTGATTTCAATATGGAAATCTCAAAAGAGAAAACAAAAGTCATGGCATTTTCGGGAGAGAACCCAATTCCAAGTAAGATCATGATAAATAATACTTTAATTTTAGCATGCAGGCTTTCACGGCCGGTGTCTAGTTGAAACAGAGCTTCCGGGCTAAGATGCCGTGGTCTACTGGTGCTGACGTTACCAGACGTTTCGTCTACGTCTGCCGTAGAAGTAGACGAAACGTCTGGTAACGTCAGCACCAGTAGACCACGGCATCTTAGCCCGGAAGCTCTGTTTCAACAATACTTTAATTGAACGTGTTAATTCATTTAACTATTTAGGTTATAACCTCTCTTACATCACTGATGAAGATATGTCAAACAAAATATCTAAATTTATAAAAATCACTGGCGTCATTAACGCCGTCTTCAAATCCTCCCATGTTCAGAAACATACAAGGCTAAAGGTATATAAAACACTAGCTCGGCCGGTCCTCACTTACGGTAGCGGGATGCTCTTTGCTAGAACACCGTAAAAATGTGGACATATTGCAGGAACTAAAAATGGATCCTATAGTTAATTTTGTTCAACAATATCGACTTCAGTGGAAAAAACATGTCGAAAGGATGGATCGCACTAGATGGCCTAAACAGATTCTTACTTATGTACCAAGAGGAAAGAGGAAATTGGGAAGACCACGAAAGCGCTGGCATGAGACCGTAACAGATCCTGTAGGGTCTAATACGTGAGGGATATGATGATGATATAAATACAACAACATAGAAAACAAGGTATTTTACTGTGTACTACTTTGCTCTTCTTCATGACTGCATTTGTTACAGTGCATGGCAATATACTTCATTAAGCTTTTCTGCTTTCATTTCGTCAGACCACAATAATCGCATTGATTTTTCAAACAGAGCTGCAAAGGTAACATGATTTACTTTCTCTAGCTCTTCGGATGTCAATAGAAACATTTTGCCCACACCTTCAGTTTGAAGTGCCCCAACAATAACATTAGCAACGGATCTGTTTGCAGTATTTGTCGTTTCGTCTATAGATACCCACAATTTTTCATCTTTTAAGGTTTCTCTAATTTCACGTAAGACATCTTCATAACATTTTGCTAAATAACCCGTACGCAGAGTAGATTGTCGGGATAGTGTTCTACCTGTATATTTTTGCAAAAATGATCTGACACATGGGTGTTTCAGTTTTTTTAAATGGAATATTTGCCCTAACGAACATGTGGCCCAAGTCTTGGTAAAAATCACATTCCATATTTGAACTCGTGGGAATAGCTTCGACTTTCTTCAAATTCAACAACTTAAAACATTCCTTGTGTCTTTTAGAGTTGTAGTGTTTTTGTACATCGTGTCTCTTGTTCCCCAGTAGACCGACTTTACATACCATGCAAAGTGCTGCGATCCGAACTCCTCAACAAATCGCTGCAATTGTACATGCCGACGCTTCTTTTTTTTTCAGGATATCGTAAACTATGTTGTAATGTAAAGGCAAACAAATGCTTTGCACTTACGGTAAACACAAGTAGAACTAATTAGAAGGACTGCGATAGGAAAAAAGTAAATACAGGAAATAGTGTAGAAGGACCAATAAAGAAGAATATGAAGAAGACAGGAAATTCAAATACACCAGGAAAGCACAGGTATTGAAAACTATCTAAGACAGCACATACAACATCAGAGAGCTCTGTGCGTACAATGACTGTAAAAAGTTGCCTCGTTTAATCATTAGGCAGCGGCATTCCTTTTAAGATTTGTAGGTCTTTATTGCATGCACCGATAATAAAATGAAAATGCGACGTTGTCACGTCTTGTTTGTTGCTGCTATATACAGGGACATCATTTTATTTTTACTAACATTTTTAATATTAACCTGTCTATACCTTTAGAGAACCGGAAACACCGCTTGCTCCCCCCTCCAAGACTGGAGTTCGATGATACTGCGTAAAACACAAATCACTCTACTAGGTATAGGAAGGAAGAAAAGTAGTTCATCCATTTACGTAAACTAGGAAATATCGCGATTTTGAGTTTGATAATTTTCGTTAGGTTTTTCTTTAATCAAAGTACAGTACTGTATTAAGAATAAGTGTTTTTACTCACGAAGTGAGTTATCCATGCGAACGTATTCATTATGCAGTGTATATTATACTGTCTACAGCACATTAGCGTACAATATAGAGAAAGAAGTTAAATTGAAAAATAATCATAATATGAATATTTAAACACAATTTTGAAAATGGTGGCCGTTCATTTCGATACAGGCTTCAGTTCTTTTGTGCATATTATCGCACTATAGACTATTGCATCTAATTCCAATTGCCAGTTTCGTCCTTCGTACTAGTAACTCATTTTGAAATAATTCTGTACCTACTCTACGTACTGTAAATTCAATCTTCACTTCTGCCCGACCCGAAAATATAAAATTACTCAGACATGCTATCTACTGTCCGTCCAAGTGGTTATGCCGCAGGATTGTAGAAAGGGAGGAAATCACGTGACAGTTAATTACTTAACGAGGCCCTTTTATTTAAGTTAAATTAAACAGCTGTATAATATTACGTAAACTTCCAATTCCTAAGAGAAATTAATGTTTTCAGAAAAGAGCTAAGACAGCCCAGCTATTACAGAGGGGCGAGCAGAAGCAGGTGGGGGAAATCGGGATGCGACGTAGGCAAACGGACAGTACCTGTGCGAAAATATGATTCAATATTGAAAGCTCTTTCGTCACTGGAAAACGCGAACATATTTCTGGAACGTACTATACTCAGTAACTCAGTACTGCTTACTATCTGCGGTCTTGGTTCTGTGTGGAGTTGGAACTTCCTTAGTAGAAGGGGTGGGAGTGAAGTACATTCAAAAACTCAGGTACAATAAAAATTGAAGTAAAAATAAAATGATGTCCCTGTATTAATATAACATGGTTATGGGCTAGGCTTAATTGCTCAAAGCATGAGTTAATTTGAAGATTATTTAAATTATTTAGATTATTTATTTTAAATTAATTGTTTAAAGAAATAATTAAATGTTTCTCCATAAAGAAAACCGGAAAGTTTGACTTTTTGTAATAATTCTTTTATTGTTAAGGATTGGCCCTTATTGTAAGAACTATATATTTCACGGCGAATGTAATCACACGTAAAACCATCTACTTTATTAAATTTTGTGACTTTGTGTCCACGCTTTTTAGGTGTCTTAGGTCCCTTTTTTACAATTTTACTTACAGTATTTCTATTTAATTTAAGAATTTTAGATGTCTCCGAAATTTTTCCTTGACCTAAATTGTTTTTCAGAACGTACGTGTGAGCATTGTACACAAACGTTTGACACTGCTTACATAATTTTGGTCTAGCTTTTGAATTTGAATTGTTATTTAACTCTGATATATTATTATTATTATTATTATTATTATTATTATTATTATTATTTTTATTATTATTACCATCGTCGTTGTTGACGTTCATGGGTATCGTTCCGACACTTCAGTCGCTTCCCACGGCCTCCACATTTGTATTATACACTGAACTGTAATATAATTAATTTTCACTGTGAACTAGAACAAGACACACTGCTAAAATTTGCAACTCCGCGTGGAGTATTGGAGCGGCCTTCAAAAGACTTGACGACAATGGACAGCGACATAATTAAAATTATTGAAACTACAAAGCTTCCGTCCTCTTTGACACCGCTAGCCTACTAATTGAACGTGGCTACTTTACCTTGTAGGTAAGACCCCTTCCCCCACCTCGTGACGTAGTCAATGCTCTCGGTATAGTAAACTTGTGTCCACTGATAACGTACTCCATCTGCTCTCTTTGGTTATTAGTGCATATTTATTGACACGCTTTCAGTCAATATGAAATAGAGTCAATTCTGCACTTATTTGCAGGGTAACGAATACAGATTATGCCTGGGGAAAAATATCATTGAGAAAATGGCCATAACGTGTTCATGATAGCTAACATTTTCAGTGGTTTTCACGGCATATAAACTTCACTAACAAAACCTGCAGTGGGACAGGCTAGTTCAGTGGATCGATGTCATCCGTGTTGTCCATTCAGAGGGCTTTAGTGAAAGAAATTGTGTCGAGAGAGAAAAAGAGAGAGAGAGAGCTGTACCTCGTGGCTCTTTCCCGCGTTCTGTAGTGATGTGTGGACTGATGACAAATAGCTCTCTCCCTTCTCCTACTTAATCCCCTTTCTCATCTTAATCCGTCCTGCTTAATATAGACGTTCGACGCGCGAGTGAAGTGCCAAACATTACGACTATGTCTGTCCGAGGCCGTCAATGACACTGCGTCATCGTAGTAGAGTATTCTGCAGGAGAAAGATTGTAGCTTGTAAGATTTCAAAATAAAACAATAAATAATTTAAAATATGTATATAAGCAATTATTACCATTACCGCTCCCCACTACTTTACTATTAGTCCTACTAATATATAGGGTATTTCAAAAGTCAGTTCAAATATTAAACCGCTATAAATATTACAATATTTGAGATAGGGAAAAAAACAAAAACATCACAATGTTGAGCACACAACGGGGTTTACAAAACATTGAGATGTCCGTCGTTCTCTTGTTCAACCTACAGCGTTGTCTGCGACACCATGCACAGCATTTTGCACATAATGTAGCAGCAGCAGCAACAGTAGTTAAATTTAAATTTAATGTTTTATTTAGCGACGCTCGCAACTGCAAAGGTTATATCAGCGTCGCCGGATGTGCCGGAATTTTGTCCCGCAGGAGTTCTTTTACATGCCAGTAAATCTACTGAAATCAGCCTGTCGTATTTAAGCACACTTAAATGCCACCGAGCTGGCCCGGGATCGAAACCGCAAGCTTGGGCATAGAAGGCCAGCGCTATACCAAATCGCCAACCAGGTCGACTAGTAGCAGCAGCAGCAGTAGTAGTAGTAGTAGTAGTAGTAGTAGTAGTAGTAGTATTTTGCCTGGCAGAGTCAAGACCATAAGTCCTTCTCTTCCACTCAACCAGTGTTCAATAATATACATATGTCTTGGAATATTGGCAATTTCTTGCGAGATGGCATCTTTCAATTGCAGTAGGGTTGTTGGATGTGTAAGGAAAAATCGTTCTTTAAGGTAACCCCACAACCAAAAGTTGGCCGGATTTAAATCTGGAGATCGCGGAGGCCACATTGTTGGATAGTGCCTACTGATGACACGATCGCCAAACATCTGCGTAATTAATTGTTTTGTAGGGATAAAGATGTAGGGTGGAAAGGCATCTTGCATGAAGATTACGTTTTCCATATCGTGATTCCTCAGTCTAGGGATGACGAAGTTCTGTAATATGCTTTATTAGCGCTTCCCGTTTACTGTAACTGTCTTATTCCATTATTGTCCACACCTGTGGAGTAACGGCTAGCGCGTCTGGCCGGGAAACTAGGTGGCCCAGGTTCGATTCCCGGTCGGGGCAAGATTCCTGGTTGAGGTTTTTCCAGGGGTTTCCCTCAACCCAATATGAGCAAATGCTGGGTAACTTTCGGTGCTGGACCCCGGACTCATTTCACCGGCATTATCACCTTCATCTCATTCAGACGCTAAATAACCTAAGATGTTGAAAAAGCGTCGTAAAATAACCTCCTAAAAATTATGATGCAGTTAACACGCCTAATTGAGGTTCGTTTTCCGACCAAAGTCATCAGTAGGCACTTTCCTACAATGTGGCCTCCGCGATCTCCAGACTTCAATCCGGCCGACTTTTTGGTTGTGGGGTTACCTTAAAGAACGAGTTTTCCTGACACATCCAGCAACCCTACTGCAATTGAAAGATGCCATCTCGCAAGAAGTTGCCAATATACCAAGACATTATCTGCAAAATGCTGTGCATGGTGTCGCAGACAGAATTCTGTACGTTGAACAAGAGAACGGCGGACATCTTCCCAATGTTTTATAAACCCCGTTGTTTGCCCAACACTGTGATGTTTTTGTTTTTGTTTTTTTTTTCCTATCTCAAATATTATAATATTTATAGTGGTTTAAGTCGACCTGGTTGGCAAGTTTGTATAGCGCTGTCCTTCTATGCCCAAGGTTGCGGGTTCGGGCCAGGTCGATGGCATTTAAGTGTGCTTAAATGCGACAGGCTCATGTCAGTAGATTTACTGGCATGTAAAAGAACTCCTGCGGGACAAAATTCCGGCACATCCGGCGACGCTGATATAATCTCTGCAGTTGCGAGCGTCGTTAAATAAAACATAACATTTTTTTTATAGTGGTTTAATGTTTGAACTCGCTTTTGAAATACCCTATACTACAGTACGACCCCAATTTTGTAAATGGTTGTAACTGTACCGTGGCTTAGTAAACAATGTTGATGCCAGTTCAGTTCAGGCTCTGGCACAGAGCATACCACAGATGGTAAGAGATAACTGTCAAGTGAACGTGTATTCAGTTGCGATGCGTTGCGGTACCCAGATTTTGCCATGTGCAAAAGTTCGTAATGCGAAACAGCAAGATGTTCCAGTAATTATCCCCAACCGTTATATTTCGAACATAGATGATCAGGTTAAAGCGATGTAATTTAACAAAATTATATTATCATGAAGTATTTTGCATTCATCCTGAGACACCCTGTACAATATGTTATTCGTAATTTGATTTTCAATGTTGATTTCCAAATCTGTGGCACATCAAACATGTTGAAATGTCTTAAAGCAACAAGCAGGTCCCTACTTTCCACGAAAAAGCCTTGGGTTCGATTCCTGTTAGGTATTATTTAGCTTTGCGTTGGACATGCAAGTGCTGTAAGTCAAGTTTTCCCCGACTTGGTCGCTCTCTTCTTCCACTCTCTTTGCGCCATTTCTCCATTTTCTGCGTGTTGTTATCTCATTCTCGTTAAGTAATAAATAGTTGGGAGGAAAACACGATAAACAAATAAATACATACTCAGTGCATTCCCACAACCACTCCGACCCAAATGACCTACGCCTCTCTACCGCTTTCCCTCTTAAAAGTATGTAACATATCAGCAGCTGGCACTGGCGAAAGGCCTTTCATTCACTAATTGCATTTCAGTCGCTTTAATTTGTATGAATAGAAATGAAATCAATGGGATATTTCGTTAGTAGGAATTACAGCGTTTGTTGATTCAGCTGACTGGCTACAATTAAAAGTAATGCACTGCTTTGCTGCGGAGGCGAATACCTAGTTTTAGTATGTAGTCAGCTGATGGGATGCAACATGCGTCGCTATGGCAACTATTTATTAATTCTCAGCAGTTCAAAAGAACTATTAAATCCACTTAATGTAATAAAGGTTCGTAATATTGTAATACTAATGACATTATGATTGTACTTTTTGAGAATTTTTTACAATTTTACTGAGGGAGAGAAGGACCGCTTTTGTGCAGAAACTTGGTCACAAACATTCCCTTAATACGTTGACGCATAAAAACCGGTCTTCCTCTCGTTCAGTAAAATTGTAATAAATTATCAAAAAAACTATCATAATATTATTAGTATCACAATATTACCAACCTTTATCTTACATATTGTTGTTGTTTAGTCAGCTGTCTGAAGACAGATTTGAACATAAGTGACATCAATAAGGCATAACTCATGAGACAACTAAGCCAGGAGACAATGGGTTAGAGTGGTCAGTTCCTTTATCCCTCCATTGCATACATCGTTGTCTAGTAACATAATATACAAATTATATAGTAATATAGTGAAGCTGTGCTAGAAAGAGTGGGTGAAGAAAGAATAATGTTAAAACTGATCAGAAAGAGAAAAAAGGAATTGAAGGTAGGTACCACTGACTAGAAACAAACTGCTTACTGAAGGATGCACTGAAACAAACTGCTTACTGAAGGATGCACTGGAAGGAATGGTGAAAGGAAGAAAAGTTCGGAGCAGAAGAAGATATCAGATGACAAACAACGTTAAGATACGAGGCGCGTCCAGAAAGTAAGTTTCTCGGGACCAGTGCTGCTCATCGGAGTGACTACTACCGCGGAGGAATCAGAGATTACGAATAAAGCTCTCCACCGGTGATCTCCGGTACTACCGTAAGTGGAAGAGGGGACATACGGAGGGATGCGGTGGTTCAGAGTGAAGCGATAGTTAGCTCAAGGACGACCGACGCGTACGGACTGAAAGTAGTTTTGAGTGGAATAAAATGGCACCAAATCGGATATCCGTCGCATGGAAATTCTTTAATTTAGTTGAAGGTAATAATAAAGTCCACAACTGAAAATTTTAAATTGGAGAAAGGAACCAGGCAAGGAGATGGGCTGGCACCTCTCTTGTTTAATATAGCCCTACACATTGCAATAATAAAATCAGAAGTCCAAATTAATGGAACTATTTTTAATAAGACACAACAGATTTTAGGCTATGCGGATGATGTCATCATCACCGGAAGAAGGATACAAGATGTTGAAGAAGCCTTGATAGCATTGGATAAGGAAACTCAGAAGCTGGGATTTAAAATAAATACAAAGAAATCTAAATTTATGTCAGTCACCAAAAGACAAAATGATCAAGTGAAGGAAGTTAAAATGGGAACATATAAGTTTGAAAAAGTAAAAGAATTTACATATCTCGGATCAATATTGACAGCAAATAATGACCTAAGGAATGAGGTACAAAGAAGAATAAATCTGGCTAACAGGGCATATTATTCACTTTTACCAATTGTTAAAAATAAAATAATATCTAGAGAAATCAAAATCAAGATTTACAAAACCCTAATAAGACCCATTATAACATATGGTACAGAAACATGGGTTCTGAATAAAAATACATGCAAACAACTAGCAGTATTTGAGAGTAAAATCTTAAGAAGGATATTCGGAGCAATTGAAACAGTGGATGGATGGAGAGCCAGATATAATAATGAGATATACGAACTGTACAAGGAATCGGATTTGGAGGCGCGCATAAGATGTCAAAGACTGAGATGGTTGGGACATGTCACAAGGATGGAAACAACAAGGAAAGTGAAGATTGTCTTCAATAACAACCCAGATGGAACCAGATTAAGAGGAAGACCGAGAACAAGATGGTGGAACTGTGTACGAGTGGATGTGAATAGATTAGGAATAAGGAATTGGAGGGAGTTGGCGATGGATAGAGAAGGATGGAAGAGAGCCATAGAGGAGGTTAAGACCCACCTGGGCTGTAATACCAAATAAGAAGAAGAATAATAAAGTCGCACACTGTAAACTTTGTGGGCGAATTTACTCTAAGGGCGGTGGAACTTCGAATTTGTTAGACCATTTGAAGAGATCGCACAATCGCGAACTTGACGAAAACAATTACGCAAAACATTTGATACGATTTCTTTTTAAATTGTTTTAGTGCTATTGTTCCCAAAGGCCCACAGTATAGGAAAATGTCTTGAAATTTCTCTAAAACGTAACTTTCGAGGCAATAAAAAACATATGAAATATTTAAAAGACGGCTTGAGTTATATTTTACTGTTTAGACAACTTGAGTTATATTTTGCTGTTTAGACAACTTGAGTTATATTTTACTGTTTGGATTAAAATATTGAGTTTCTGAATGAAACTAAAGAAACATGTGGTAATAATATAATTACAATTATCCTTAAGATGATATTCGCTTATATTTTTATTACAGAGAAAGAGTGGCGCGTTTTAGAAGAGGCAGTTCAAATACTGACACTCTATAACACAATAATCACAATCCTGTCCGGTAAAGAATCTGAATATATTATGTTGGACAGTAAACTTTAACCCATTGATAGCCCACGTTTCTTTTGTTCAATTCTGAAGCTCCCTTAATGTATTTTACGTTAAACTAAACCGATTTGAATAATAATTGACAAACACTGTTTGTGATTAAACGAGAGTTTCTAGGAGAACTGCAGTATAAATGTTTACATTAGCTACTGAATAGCTTTACTTCTGCATTAGTTTTGAAGTTAGATTGAATGTTATTAATTTGATCAATGACATAAAACTAATACGCCTTTCCCATATACTATGAATTTCAAAACTAGAAAAAAATCTGTCAGCTAACGTAGAACTTCAAGCAAAACAAGAAAAAAAAAGCCGAAGAAAGAGAGAGAGATTAACATAAAAGAAAGAATAAACAACAAATTACAACTTATTTTAAAAGATACGCGGACGTCAGCGGACTCGAATCGCTACCTGATCCGATTAGAGGAATGCTCAGCGGAAAGTGTATGTCTGCGCCACAGCACATATACAACCTGCGCGGCATCAGTCGGAGGTAACCGGAGGACTCCGATTGAAAGCGCGCAAACAACCGCTCCGGAGAAAACCTTATCATGAGCAGCACTACTCGGGACCGTTTACAGGAAGAAAACACAAGTTTATGGAAAGATTTATTGGAACAGATACAGCGTTGTTGAGCTATTTTGTTTTTCAAAATATTCCCCACCAGAATTGAGACATTTGTCATACCATTAGATCAAAGTTTGTATCCCTGTGTCGTAGAAGTCTGCCGCCTGGGATCGGAACCAGTGTGTGACAGTCGTTTCCACCTCTCACAGTATAACTTATTCTCTCCCGTCATTTGTACATCTTAATTCGCCAGTATGTCAAATTTTAAATCATAAGTTTAAGTTTGATTAAAGAGCTGTTCCTCTCTCAAAGTGAGAGTCCAAATTCCACAACCATAGAGAACAATCGGTAATATAAATATTTTATAAATTCCAACTTTCAGGTTTTTTGAGAGAGACTGGATGACTAAAGCTTCTCAACCGAATAATAACAGGCACCACGCTCCGACCGCCTTTTACCCCCGGGAAAGACCCGGTACTCAATTTTATAGGAGGCTGAGTGAACTTCGGGGCCGTTTGGCAACGAGAAAGAATCCCGACACCACTTGGGGTCGAACCCCGGAACTTCCAGTCCGTAGCCAGCTGAAATTAATGTTATGTACAGTATTTCCGAAAATTGAGTATTACCCTATCCCTGGAAGCAATAGGTTGGCTTAAACTAGATAAGAAAAGAAATTTACATTCACTTCTCTTTCTCTTCGAAATCTTTAACTCTTCTATTCCTTCGTACCTGTCGTCTCGCTTCACTTACCTTTCTCCCCACCATAATCTGAACACACGCTCTCGTCATGAAACAATATTAACAATACCATCCCATCGCACCTCCTCATACTCATCCTCTTTCGCAATAGCCCTGCCAAGACTCTGGAATTCGCTACCTGCTAGCATCAGGGACTGTCGAAATAAAATTGAATTCAAACGCAAACTTACTAGGCACTTGGTCAGTAATTGATTTCTTGTAAATAGTTTCTTTAATCTATCGCAAAATATTTCAATATCCAGTAATTTAATCGCTATACAATTTTGTTATTCTAGGTTTAATTTGTAATTCAGTAAATATAAAATATTCTTTTTTTTTCTATGATAAATTATCTAGCTTTAATTAGTCAGATAATCTTTTCGTACTTTGATTTTTATTATAATTGTAATTGTAAATTTAATACTAATTGTAATTTTATTGTTCATCTTATAGTTGGAATTTCCTGGTAGAGGGGCAGAGAAGGCCTGACGGCCTTATCTCTACCAGGTTAAATAAATAAATACTAATACTATTTCTAATTTTGTGCCTTTTTTGGCCCACTGTGTACACTTGCCGAAATTTCATGAGAAAATTTCATCCTTCATCAGGATTGGAATCAGTGTCCATTCCGTATCGTTACGATGCTATAGAGTTATAGAACACGCTCGGGACAACTCTTCAATTACAAATTACTTGATTTTACTTGTCACTATCTCTGTCACTAGAGAGTTCTTGAAATTTATATTTTCCCCGCCATTCAAAAAATATTTTGATATGATACCTCTTGCACCAAAGGGGAGATCTATAACTGAAACTTGATTCATATATTTCAGTATTATCTGTATTTATCCTGGTAATAATGAACAGTTTGACTCGTAAACATTTTGTTTTTCAGCATTAACTTCCCATGATTTTACTTTACCTTATAGATTTATCTAAATTTAAATATATGTGTAGTGAAGATTATTGCTGGAGAACCTTTTAAGTGTAGTGAAAATATTTGTAATTTAAATTTATGTATTTTATTGATTAAGGCTGGTTGAGTGGAAGAGAAGGCCTTATGGCCTTAACTCTGCCAGCGAAAATAAAACATTATTATTATTATTATTATTATTATTATTATTATGATTGTATGATAGAAGATTCGAAGAGAACGGCAGTTACGTAGACCTTCGGCTCCCCCCTACTACCATTAATGCACAACACAATGTCAATACGGCGGTTGCTGTCGTCTGCGATGCAACGAACTTTTTTGTTGATTTTTGAGTTATTTTTTTTCCTGGTTATTATATGCTTATTTAAGTTGTGTTAACTCTCGCTAAGTGGTTTTGTATTTTATTTTATCCGTCCTAGTATTTATTTTATTATTGTAAATATTTTTGTTTTATTACTACTATTATTATTATTATTATTATTATTATTATTATTATTATTATTATTATTATTACAAAATTTTGTCGAATATCCTTTTGAGAAGATTAACTCCATAAGTATGTAGATGAAATTATTGGGGATCATCAGTGTGGTTTCAGGCGTAATAGATTGACTATTGATCAGATTTTTTGTATTCGACAGATATTGGAGAAAAAATGGGAATATAAGGGTGCAGTACTTCAGTTATTCATAGATTTCAAAAAGGCGTATGATTCGGTTAAGAGAGAAGTTTTATATAATATTCTTATTGAATTTGGTATTCCCAAGAAACTAGTTCGATTAATTAAAATGTGTCTTAGTGAAACTTACAGCAGAGTCCGTATAGGCCAGTTTCTATTTGATGCTTTTCCAATTCACTGCGGGCTAAAGCAGGGAGATGCACTATCACCTTTACTTTTTAACTTCGCTCTAGAATATGCCATTAGGAAAGTTCAGGATAACAGAGAGGGTTTGGAATTGAACGGGTTACATCAGCTTCTTGTCTATGCGGATGACGTGAATATGTTAGGAGAAAATCCACAAACGATTAGGGAAAACGCGGAAATTCTACTTGAAGCAAGTAAAGAGATAGGGTTGGAAGTAAATCCCGAAAAGACTAAGTATATGATTATGTCTCGTGATCAGAATATTGTACGAAATGGAACTACAAAAGTTGGAGATTTATCCTTCGAAGAGGTGGAAAAATTCAAATATCTTGGAGCAACAGTAACAAATATAAATGACACTCGGGAAGAAATTAAACGCAGAATAAATATGGGAAATGCCTGTTATTATTCGGTTGAGAAGCTTTTGTCATATAGTCTGCTGTCAAAAAATCTGAAAGTTAGAATTTATAAAACAGTTGTATTACCGGTTGTTCTGTATGGCTGTGAAACTTGGACTCTCACTTTGAGAGAGGAATCGAGATTGAGGGTGTTTGAGATTAAGGTTCTTAGGAAAATATTTGGGGCTAAAAGGGATGAAGTTACAGGAGAATGGAGAAAGTTACACAACGCAGAACTGCACGCATTGTATCCTTCACCTGACATAATTAGGAACATTAAATCCAGACGATTGAGATGGGCAGGGCGTGTAGCACGTATGGGCGAATCCAGAAATGCATATAGAGTGTTAGTTGGGAAACCAGGGGGGAAAAGACCTTTGGGGAGGCCGAGACGTAGATGGGAAGATAATATTAAAATGGATTTGAGGGAGGTGGGATGTGATTGTAGAGACTGGATTAATCTTGCTCAGGATAGGGACCAATGGCGGGCTTATGTGAGGGCGGCAATGAACCTCCGGGTTCTTTAAAAGCCAGTAAGTATTATTATTATTATTATTATTATTATTATTATTATTATTACTATTACTATTATTTCTATCGTCAACATTATCATTGATCTCTGTAAAATTTATGTAGACTACTGGACTGTACCAGAGCACGAGCATATGCTCATTTCGGGTATCTATTTCATAATTTATGTATCATTTCAAATATTAAATTGTGAATAAATTTGAATTTGAATTTGAAATACCAAATGTTGATATGGTAGAAATTATCCAAGGATCGAACTCTCGTATGTAGAATAGGAATACCTGCACGTGAGGCGTTACGTTTGGCAGACTAACAAGAGACGAGTATAAACCCGAACCTTGGACCACGCGTTCTCTGGAAAGCCGACACTTGATGCAAGAGATCCAATTCGCACGCGCAAAATAGCATCCATCCTGTCGGGTCGGGCGGGGAGCTGCATTTGAGGGCCTCCCCAGCCAGCCATGCCGCAGACCCCAGTCAGTGTCGCGTCGCGAGCCCGATAGTAGCGCATGCAGTGAGAACCCATGGACCAGCAGCATCTCGGACCATGGATCACCAGCAGCGGCTGTCCCGGTCTCTGGTGCACTACACCAAGATCAGCCCGTCCATGGCCTCGGAGCACGAACCCCACTACGCCTACACGGACTGCTGCGGCTTGCCCGACGACGACCTCCCCCCCGTAGGAAAGTACTCGCATGTCGCGTGCTTGTGTTCACGATATTCGCCTATTTTTTTACCATTTTGATTGGTTAGTTGGTTTATAATGCCTCCATATATGGTATTTGTGTTCGTACTGGTAATGCTCGCCTGACGTTGTGAAGTATTTTCTGTTTTTAATGTTTTAAAGTTTGGTTACTAACTTTTTTCTTACTTTCTGTTAATTTTTAATACATCTCTACATTTCTAACATTATAATATATAACAGAAGTTTTAAAAGAATTTATATTAAACAAAATAAGGTAATGCGTTGTTCTGTTGTTTCACAAAACGAACTTAGGAAAGTAAAATAATAATACGGTTTCACAAAATTTAATCTACATAAGTAATACATATATCTGTTATTCTGTTGTATCACAGAAGACAATATCAGAAAACAAATGAAGTAAAATGCGGTTGATGAGTTATTCTGTTGTTTTACAAAACAAAACAAGACCGATTATTGTGTTATCTTGCTGTTTAAGAAAGAATGAAAGCTTAGAAAAGGAATATAAACAAAATGCGGTGACAAACTGTTATTAGTTTGTTTCAGAAAAAAAATAAAAGAAAACATAAACAAAATAGAGTTCACGTGTTTCTCTTGTTACAGGCCTCTACACACACTAAGTCTTCAATTCAAGTCTTTTTCACTAAAAAAAAAAAAAGACAATGGTGATGCTCGCCTGACATTGTGAACTATTTTATGTTTTTAATGTTTCATGTAGTATACTTTTAAAGTTTGGTTACTAAATTTTGTCGTACTTTCTGTTAATTTTTAATATATCTCTACATTTCTAACATTATAATATATAACAGAAGTTTTAAAAGAATTTATAGTAAACAAAACACGGCAATGTGCTGTTCTGTTGTTTCACAAAACAAACTTAGGAAAGTAATAGTAATATGCGTTAAAAGAGCGGTATGTTGAAGTTTTCATGTTCGAGGAAAAGTTTGAAAAAGCGAAACGTAGTTGAGCTTTTTTAATTTCCGAGAATTTAAAGAAAACATACCGCTCGTGTATCGTACATTATTTTGTGCGAAGATCGTTTATTACTTACCTGAAAGAGGAATTTCTAATTAGTTGCAATGAAATCTTCATCTTGGTTTCTGTTCAATGACGGCAAATTTGCAAAACAAAAATATCTAGCTTCAACAATGTTGCTTTAAAATGTTTTCTGTGTTTACTATACTCCTGCAGGCCGTGATATACGTCTGTCTTTTTTTTCCCCAGTCTATGATGAGTCTGGAATCTTGTTGATTTTTTTCACGGCTTCCTTAATGTTACTTGCATCACGAATGCAGTAACTTTAGTGGAGTTGTAGAGTTTATTTAATTTTTGCAAATATTTAAAAACAATAATTAACAGTGCAATTTAGGTGAAATTGCAGTGGTAAGTTTCCGATTTATAATTATTACTATATTGAACGTCTCTAAAAATAATATGTTAAAAGCCTAAAGCCGTAAAATCAATATGTCACTTAAGCGGTAAGAAGAGGGAAATTGTTATGTGTGTTAGGTTGGGAATACTGAATGTGGAATTTTAGACTTTCCACGGATTGGTTCTGTGCGGAAACCAAGCAAATACGCACGATCTCACACAAAATAATAATACGATTGACATATTACTGTCTTTCACAAAATTTAATGTAGAAAAGCAATACATATATCTGTCATTCTGTTGTATTATACAGAAGACAATATCAGAAAAGAAATTAAGTAAAATGCGGTTGACGAGTTATTCTGTTGTTTTACAAAACAAAACAAGACCGATTAGTGTGTTATCTTGCTATTTAAGAAAGAATGAAAGCTTAGAAAAGAAAAATAAACAAAATTCGGTGACAAATTGTTATTACTTTGTTTCAGAAAAAAATAAGACAACATAAACAAAATAGAGTTCACGTGTTTCTCTTGTTACAGGCCTCTACACACACTAAGTCTTCAATTCAAGTCTTTTTCACTAAAAAAAAAAGACACTGGTAATGCTCGCCTGACATTGTGAACTATTTTATGTTTTTAATGTTTCATGTAATCTACTTTTAAAGTTTGGTTACTAAATTTTGTCGTACTTTCTGTTAATTTTTAATATATCTCTACATTTCTAACATTATAATATATAATAGAAGTTTTAAAACAATTTATAGTAAACAAAATACGGTAATGTGTTGTTCTGTTGTTTCACAAAACAAACTTAGGAAAATAAAATAATAATACGATTGACATATTACTGTCTTTCACAAAATTTAATGTAGAAAAGCAATACATATAAGAAGAGTTCGCGGGAAAAACGATGAATGTCACAGTCTTCTTAAGGTTGATATCATTATCTAATTCAATGGATCACTGCGAAATTTAATGTTGTTCTTATGAAAAATGGTAAAAAGGAGAATTATCACCACGAATACAGTAATCCTTTCCTTTATTTTCTACAGAAACAGCACTACATCTTGCAGCTATAGACTCAATTAGATCATTATCTAATCCTTAACAGAAATGTGACAGTCATCGTTTTTTCCGCGAACTCTTTATATCTGTTATTCTGTTGTATTATACAGAAGACAATATCAGAAAAGAAATGAAGTAAAATGCGGTTGATGAGTTATTCTGTTGTTTCACAAAAACAAAACAACAGCGGTTAGTGTGTTATCTTGCTGTTTAAGAAAGAATGAAAGCTTAGGAAAGAAAAAAAAAACAAAATGCGGTGTTAAACTGTTATTACTTTGTTTCACAAAAAAAAAAAAAAGTAGAAGAGACAACATAAACAAAATAGAGTTCACGCGTTTCTCTTGTTACAGGCCTCTACACACATTAAGTCTTCAATTCAAGTCTTTTTCACTTAAAAAAAAAGACATGCGTTAATATTTTCATAACGCTTTGACCATTCTTAGCGCTTATGACGCTAAGTAGTTATGATTAATTTGTTTACATTGCATTGTGCTCACACGTGTCTACTCTAATATGTTTAAGATATATATTTTGCTCAATGTTTCGTCTACCTTCATAGCTAGCATGATAGCGTTCACTTACTTTAGTTTTTCTGTAGTTATATATCCGTGTTTCCAAAGTAATATTATGATATTATTTAATTTAACGGAACTTACGAAAAGACAAAATACACAATATGCATTTTGTATAGTAGATTTTCTTTTTTTTAATATAAAAAAATTAGCGTTCAATATGGTGCACATCTTCGCGACTACTTTGGCTTTATCATATTATCTCCATGATTTTATTACGCAGCAACAAATACATAAGAATTCTATGTTGTTTCAGGCGATATCTTTATTCCACTCTGAGCATATGAGAATTAATAAATGCGACTTATTGAAAATATTAAAAACAAAATACGGTTGATGTATTGTGTATCTATGTGTTATTTACAAACAAAAGATGTAGAAAAGATATATAGTAAATAAAATATAGTTGATGAATTATTCTGTTATTTAACAATAAAAATCAGGGGAAAATATATTCAAAATTCTGTTTAGATTGTATTTTATTGTTTCGAAAAAGCATGAAATATGTTATAAATAAAGTAGGCCTATTATTAATTTATTATTACTTTGTTTCACATAAAACAGAAAGATATACATTAAATAAAGTATAGGTTGATCTGCTACAATTATATTTAAAGTCTGTTTCTAATAAAATTTCACTAAACTAAAAATAAACAAATTGATTAAGTATTGACTTAAATTACATGTTAAATTCCTGTTACCGTTTGTCTTCTTATTTTACTGCAAATCCTAACGTCGCAATTTACTGTCTTTTGTTTTTACTAAGCCTACTATATTTGACAGAATTCAGTAACAAAAGAAAGTGTTAAGAATATAATTTTTCTTTTAAAAAATCTCTCATAAACAATGAACCGAATTACATTTATGTAGTATTCTGAAATTGACATGAAACATGAATGTAAGCAATTATGATATTGTTCCCGGAGATAATAGAATAATTAGAGCAATGTTTATTGTGATTGAAAAACGAAGAGACTTCGTTTTCTTTAAGAAAACACAAATATTTATAGTTGAAATCGTTTTATTCGTGGAATGATTCTGATACATTCTCGTCGCCTCATACGTGATGGATTTCAGCCAAATGTTCCTACACATGCCAGCAATCACGTGGCAGAGGGAACGAGATTTCGATCTACGGAGTATTTTAGGCTTGAAGGGGTCTTGCAGCTCCACTTACTTGAATATAATTATGATTATAATTTAAAAAAATGTCGACTGTTTCATTCAATGTAGCGTACAGATACGGAAATAAAATTTGGAGCGCCCTTATTGTATAAATTTCGCTTCCAATACACTGCGCATGCGCAGTAAACAAGAACCCCTGTATATATGCTACTTGTAGACAGTCGTGGGCAATTGTTGCCTACATACAGGTGGACTCCCATCAAGACTCGCTCCAAATTTTTATCAACAGTAATCTCACTAGACGTTTTGATTTATCTAGAGAAAATCAAAACTCGAGTGGGATTTAATTGACTATTACACGATTAGAAGAAAGTATATAAAGATTAGAAGTAACGAAGTACTCCAATACAATAAAATATTAGGTAATTGACTTACGAAAATACAACTGTCTTCAAATGTATTATTGTACCATCTCAACATTACAAATATTACGCTAGATGCATGCTAGATGGCAGTAGTGTCTTTATACACACACTGTAATGGTTACTATTCAATAAATCTTAATATTAAACAATCTCTGATACGTGACTATCCATAATATCATATAGGAGAAGTTCTTTTTATCCTCTCAGAGCAGAAGCTATAACATAACCTAACTAATATACACAAATGTTAGAAAAGTTTTAATTAACGACGATGGCATAAAAATAAACATGAATAATTTTAAAAAGAATAATTATTGAATGTACAATTTTCAAATTTGAATGTGGTTGGTGGTTCAATTGATGTTATATTGGACGTGTGCGTAATAGAAGTGGAACTCGTTGATTTAGGCCTACATGGTGTATTCAACTTATTCAGAATTTCCGAATGAATAATTTTAAAAGGAATAATTATTGAATGTACAATTTTCAAATTTGAATGTGGTTGGTGGTTCAATTGATGTTATATTGGACGTGTGCGTAATAGAAGTGGAACTCGTTGATTTAGGTCTACATGGTGTATTCAACTTATTCAGAATTTCCGAATGGTGCTCTTCATTTATTTGTAAATCGGATTTCAGAAGATGCATAGGTATGATCAGTGATTTTTATTAATTCTTGTTCTTGAATGTCATATTTGAAACTGCTGTGCATCGACTGGAGTGGTTTGTAATTATATATATATATATATATATATATATATATATTTTTTTTTTTTTTTTTGACGTCCAGACCAGCGCAGTTTCAAATGTTGGCAAACAAAGAAACAAATGCTAGGGACGCGATAAAATTAAACAAATGCTAGGGACGCGATAAAATTAAACAAATGCTAGGGACGCGATAAAATTGTGCGATAAGCAGCCATGATTGGTTGAAATACGTCCTTTCGTACCGTTTTATTGGTCAAAAGTAGTATGACGTAGTAAGAGTGTAATAGTCACTTTTAAATACCGAGTTCCTTAAATGAAAAAATATTAGCCTATTATGGGTTGTTACAGTATAAGAATCACTATTTCTTGAGGATGTCCTGCGCCGTGGCGTTGTGGCCCAAGGCATCCTACCTGGGACTCGCGTTACGGAATGCGCGCTGGTTCGAGTCCTTATGGGGGAAGAAATTTTCTCATGAAATTTCGGCCAGTGTATGGGACCGGTGCCCACCCAGCATCGTGATGCACTTGGGGAGCTGCGATAGGTAGCGAAATCCGGTTGCGAATGCCAGCTATAACGGCTGGGGAGATCATCGTGCTAACCACACGATATTTATATTGTGATTGGATGATCGTCCACCTCTGCTTCGGCATGTGGGCGTGAGGCCAGCAGTCGGCTGGTCGGTCTAGGCCCTTCACGGGCTTTAGCGCCACGGATTATTATTTCTTGAGGATATGCACTAAATCAACGACATAGGTCTACATCTATTAAAACAACGAAATTTATAAGTCAAATCATTATTTTACTTCTTGATTTTATGGAATTCCTTTCGTGTGCAATCTAGAAAACGAAACTTTATCTTCTTATTTACGTGCGCAGTAAATGATTTCATTTCTGTAGACCTACAGTATAGTTACATAGTTACAGAAACTCTATTATACAGGGTGTTTAAAAAATACGGGGCATAATTTCAGGTATGTATTTCCCACATGTAGACAATCAAAATAGTTCATTACAACATGTGTCCGGAAATGCTTTATTTCCGAGTTATGGCCTTCACAACAATGAAATTCACCGGAACGTTTTTCTTTCCGAAATCAGCATGTATGGGCGTATGAAAACCCACGTGCAACTGTTCCATCTCATCACCAGGTGCGGTTCTCCCTCAACATGTGGGCCGGTATCATTGGTGATCGATTAGTTGGACCCCATGTACTTGTAAACAGACTTACGGGGCAGGCGTACACAAACTTCCTGGAAAACACCATACCTCATATTTTAGAAGACACTCCACTGAGCAATCGTAAACACATTCACTTCTTGCATGATGGCGCTCCTGCACACTTCAGTCGTACGGCTCGCCGGTACTTGGATCGAAGGTTTCCTGATCCATGGATAGGTATAGGTGGCCCAATTGCTTGGCCTCCACGCTCACCTGATCTAAACACTCTCGATTTCTACTTGTGGGGCCATTTAAAATCATTAGTTTATTCGTCTCCGGTGCCTGATTTGGAATCCCTTTGGAATCGAATTGTGGCATGTTCTGAGGACATACGCAATACTCCTGGAGTTTGGGATCGTGTTCGCAGGTCAATGAGACATCGATGTGAGGTCTGTTTTCAAGCAGGAGGTGGACATTTTGAACATCTTCTGTAATGACAACGACCTGCGGAAAGAAAAACGTTCCGGTGAATTTCAATGTTGTGAAGGCCATAACTCGGAAATGAAGCATTTCCGGACACATGTTGTAATGAACTATTTTGATTGTTTACATGTGGGAAATACATACCTGAAATTATGCCCCGTATTTTTTAAACACCCTGTATATGAGCCGTTCAGAGCAGAAGTGGTGTAAGTCAAAACTGGATAATGACGTTTAAAGTAAAAATTCTGTAAAATACAGCGCAAAGTAGCAATTAATATGTCCTTCGTGCTATCCACTGACTACTAATAGTTTAAATAAAATGAATATCAATTGCTACTTTGCGCTGTATTTTACAGAATGTTTACTTTAACCCTCATTACCCATTTTTGACTTACACCACTTCTGCTCTCAACGGCTCATATACAGGAATGTTGGTGACAAAAGAACTAAATTGTTGTGTTGCGCGTGAAGCGTATAATAATATGTCCAGTGTTGCCAACAATTGTCACCTCAAAGTCGCCAAATAAGATACCAAGTGTCGCTAAATTCAATTTACAAGTAAGAAAAACGTATCTAAAGGAACGGGTAAGGTTAATAATAGCACAAATTTATCGTAATTTTTAGATACATAAATCATCATCCTCTTCTGCTGTAGCTGCTGACGTGAAAGGCTAGAATTCATAGGCCTATAGGCTGGAAGTGGAACGTAAATACGCATCAGTATTTTCGGTCTTTCGCAGAACACTTTAAGGAAATTTGGTATTTGTAACTCGTTTTTCCCGAAATTCTTAAAGTGTTCCTGGCGTGAGGTATAACATATACTGTTTTGATATAAATTCTGTGAGTAATTTTGGTTTCACTAAGTTATACTGGCTGAACAGACGTTCTACCTCATCCTTCGAATAGAAACGAGAAGTACAGCCATAGCAAACATAGCTATCAGAGTTAGCCCCAGCAGAATATTTGTACTGGTACACTTCAACCCAAAAATGTACTTAGATGAAATACTCCACCATATAACTGCGCCAGAAATTCTCCGGAGGACAGATAATGTAGGGAATTACCCAAGATGTCATGATACGTCGTGCTGGGTTGTTTTTATAAAGTTTTGAAATTGTACCAAAGAAAATATTTTCTGTAACTTACTTACTACTTACTTACTTACTGGATTTAAGGAACCCGTAGGTTCATTGCCGCCCTCACATAAGCCCGCCATTGGTCCCTATCCTGAGCAAGATTAATCCAGTCTCTACCATCATATCCTACCTCCCTCAAATCCATTTTAATATTATCTTCCCATCTACGTCTCGGCCTCCCAACTAACACTCTATATGCATTTCTGGATTCGCCCATACGTGCTACATGCCCTGCCCATCTCAAACGTCTGGATTTTATGTTCCTAATTATGTCAGGTGAAGTAAATGCCAGGTTGCGGATAGAGGAGACGGCCTCCAGATATGGAGGGTAGCTGCGAATATAGAATAAGCAGTCGTGGACAGCCGATAAGGGGTGGTCCTCCAGCTTGGGGGTTGGGCGAAGGGCTAACAACCCATCACCATAAAAGAACAGCTTGTTACGAAACCTAACAGTAAGCCTCGGAATGGGACTGATTCTCCGGCACGACCACAGCAAAGGAAAAAGGTTATACGATTTGGTACATGGAACGTAACTAGTCTTTATAGAACAGGAGGGGTAACATTAGTAGCAAAAGAACTAGCTAGATATAGAATAGACTTCGTGGGAGTACAAGAGGTTAGGTTAGATGGGAATGGCATATCACAAATAGGCAATTACTTATTGTATTATGGGGAAGGAAACAATAATCACCAATTAGGAACAGGATTCTTTGTACATAAAAGAATAAAATCAGCAGTAAAAAAGGTCGAATTTATCAGTGACAGTTACCTAGATATTTTCTGTAACATAATATTTAAAATGTCAAAATACAAAATTAATGTTTCCAAATACATCTAATTAGAAACAGTTAAAATTATAAAAAAAATCGTAAAAAAAACTCCAGAAATGTCGTTGGTCGCCCATTCGTATATTTTATCGTTAGAAAACACCCCCCCCCCCAAAAAAAACCGCTAGACCTAGCGACTTGTCGCTGAAGTTGGTAACAATGAATACGTCAACCTTTCGCTATTTCAATTTTTGTACTTATTGATTCATTCTATTTTAATATTCTTATCTCTCTTTTATTATTTATATTCTATTTGGATGGTGTTTTGTTAAAAGGAGATAAGTCATAAAAATGAGTTTCCAAATAAGTTAAAATTAAACTTCGGATCCTTGTTGCAAATAATTTTCTACACAAATAAAGCCCATCAAATGCTAGCACAGTATAAAGAAGATACAGTAGAGACAACTCTTGTCGGCACCTTTGATGTTGTTGGTACTAAAATCAAACTTAGGGAGGTGTAGTTCTCAATGAATCCAACCATATCGCTAGTATCGGCAGCGCTAACAGCTGATTTTAGCGATCAGCTGTTCAGAAATGCTAAACTTTCAGATGAAACTTTGTATTAACTGTTGTAATTATTCCTTTGTTCTGTAGTGATATTTGTGTCTTATTATGTAGGTCTAATGAAAATTCACTTTTTCTTTTCAAAATATATATAAAATTGCAGTGTTTATGATTGAAGTAAAACATAGACTACTATTAGCGAAGTGCTTACCGTTTTATTCTGTTTCTTCATATCCTTTGCATTTCTTTCCATATAATGTTATTAGCTAGTCAACAAAATTTTATTATATCCATTGTTGACGTCGTAACTTCATCGAAACGAATGTCATGATCTATGTAGCTAATGATTCAATATTACGTTACCAACATAAGCCTCTACCAGTGACTTTAAAATTAGCGTCATTTAGTGAATATTTTCATGATGTTTATATACGGAAGTAATTATTATTATGATTATGTTGCCATTCCTTTGCCTCGTGTCTTTCATATTGTTAAAAGATGAGTAATGAATCTTTTCAGTTAATATTAAATTATGCCAGCCTGTCGTAGATGGAGATCCATCTGGTGGAGGTTCCAGACAATACACCCGGTTTCGTGACATGCGCACTCAGAATTTGTTCCCACGAAATGGGCTAGTTGACCTTACTGTATCTTCTTTATACTGTGATGCTAGTATTATTTTGTTTTTTTCACACCCACTTATAGAATTTAATTTGTATATTCACCTGGGAAACAAAACTCCATTTGCACAGAAGAATGACTTGCACTCTTTACCCGAACACCATCCTTTTTTTTTCTTTTATTTGTTCCCACTCTTTCTTCCTATCGTTCACTATTGCTAAATCAGTTCATCATCATCATCATCATCATCGTCATAAATGGTTCCGGGTTAGGACCCCTTGGTCCTATTTCGCTACTGTTACTGAAGACGTTCTTGGATCCTATTGCTTTCGTTAATTCTTGTATGTTATTTACTTAATTCTACGTTAATTTATTTCATACTATTTTTATTATTTTCCCTTTTTCCATCTCTCCATATTTTTTTCTTAATTTTTTCTTCATTTCTCTAAACGGTCTTGTACTCACTGCTACTGAAAGTTTTTTTTGGACCCTTTTACTTCAACTTTCGTTAAATCTTGTTATATACATTATTTATTTAATTCTACATTCATTTATTTGAGCCCCCACTATGGTCTAGTGGCTAGAGCGCTGGACTTATAGTCCTATCCCGGGTTCGATCCCCCGTGTGTCCCTTATTTATTACTTATGTTTGGCAAGGCCGTGATTCAGGTAACACTGGGGTTTTCTCCTGGATGCCCGGTTTCCCTATGGCATCTCAACAAATCTTGATAATCTCGTCTTTTTACGGATGTAGCGTAGACCAGCCTCTTATAGCGCACCCTGGAAAACGACTCTGTCGGTGAAGGTTTGCACATCTGGCTTCATATGGGTGAATGACAAGAAGTCAAGTACCCGCCATTAAAAAAAGCCATTTATTTCGCACTCTATTTTCATTATTCTTCCCTTTTCACATTTCTCCATTTTTTTTCTTAATTTCTTTCAACTAGTCTTACGCTCACTGCTTATTTATCTTTAAGCTGACGTCCCTTCCCTCTAATTCTCATTAAATATTCACAGTAGTTTATACAGGGTGATTCATGAGGATTTACCGTCATTACATTTCCGCGTTGAATAGCAATACTTAAGCGTTGACGCAAATAAGTAGTGCAACGACGATCACCAGTAATGGTCGATTTGAGATACCAAAACTTTAGCATCAAGACTCCAAGAACCGAAGGTCTCCACAGCAAAGGGGACAAAGATATAATTGTCTAAAAGATGAGCATATTTATCGACTTTCTTCTTCACGGCTAATTCAGCAGCAGATGCTGCGCGTCTGGAGGTATTCGGTAAGTGAGATGGAGCTAGAGTGTCAACGCAAGTGGAGTCCCAAATTAAAGATTTTCCTCTAGACCATGGAATTAAGGTGAGACCATCGGGTCGTTTACCATCTGCGCGACTAATACCTGGTGGTTCCAAAAGAGACGGGATGCCACAAGAAGTCAGAGATCTTTTAATGATATCATTGAGTGATGTATGTCTGGGAGTGCATGATGGCCGTAAATATCAGCAATTCCTCCGCAAATACATTAAAAAAAAAATAGAAACCAATTGGAGTAAATGGTCGGACGATTTGTATAATCATTAACATACAGGGTGATTCACGAGG
The DNA here is from genome assembly GCF_040183065.1 of Periplaneta americana. Classification (NCBI taxonomy): domain Eukaryota; kingdom Metazoa; phylum Arthropoda; class Insecta; order Blattodea; family Blattidae; genus Periplaneta; species Periplaneta americana. The sequence continues at coordinate 12,681,418 of NC_091127.1, forward strand.
ACTTACCGTCCCTTACGAGGCTTATTTACGAAGACATTCCGAGCAAAAAATGTCATATAAACATTTGTCTTAATCTCAGTATTTTCAGAATTACACTAATTTGAAGTTGTTTGTAAAATAACATTATTCTTGAGTTTTAAGGGTGAAAGAATATTACAGATAAAGAATGAACTATTCAGGAATATCATTTCTTTGATTAGCTAGTATTTTGAAGCTAAAAATATGTTGTGAATTCCATAGTTGCTTCGTACAGATTTTTTTTTTTTTCGATTTTTATCTATAAAATTACATTTTCTTGCGGATTTATTACAATTGTTACAAATCACGCCACTCTTGTAAATTCTTTGGATGCTATGCATAGACATTTCGCTAGCCCGCGCTACGAGCGTGCTAAACTAGCCCCGGCTATCGACTGATTACTTGTACAGAATTCATATCATATCATATCGCTAACACTAGTTTATTAATACGAAAAACGTTAATTCGCTGATCATCCACCGGAAGCCCGCGCTAAGAATGTCTGTGAATATAGCCCTTTAAGACTATACATTAGGATGCATAATTAAACCAAAACGAATAGAAAGAAGTAGTGGTCGCACTCTGTTAATTCAAACGGCCGATACCACGCGGCGCTAGTGCAGAGTTCGCTCAGTCTGTTCCGTGTGTAAGAACGTAAATACATTTAACGTAAGTTGCACTGTTTACCTTTCGCTCCATATACGTACGTAACTGGCATTGTACTTACAACATTAAGACTATTTGAAAGAAAAAACACATTCATATACATCACACTGTAAAACAAATAATAGTTTAATATGCAAAACTTAACTTAGGGCTGCTTGTAGGCATGCAATATGTACTCACCAACAGTTACTTGTCCGACACTTTGGAGAATTTACGAGATGATTTGGCGGCTCTCGGAGCTTGGAGTTCTCGTCGGATTTGTTTCGTCCGGAAGAAGAACCGACATTTCATATAGTGAAAAATTAGTTTCGGTATGATATCCATGGCATGATCCAAGCAGCATCCTGTTCCCGGTGGCTGAATTACAATTGAGGTAATACTGTCTATGCACTCGTGAAATATGTCGCCCCACATTCCATCGCTCAATTTTTCTTTTATTGTCTGTTCTGTTTGCATAAGCAAATGAAACACGCACGCCCTACAACCCGGAACAAAACACGAAGGCATTGCTTCAAATATAACACGACAAAAACATAATAATCTCGTCCTTTAATAAATAAATCGTGAGAGCTACTCACTTGTCACTCGTGTACGAATAATTGCAGATTAGTGTATATTGGCACTTAAAGTATTTAACGCACTTAATTACACTAAAAAGCAAACGAAATGAACGAACACTCTACTGCTTCTTTTATGGATATTCGCTTCCAACTGAGCAATACCGATCGCAGCGCCACTAATTCTCTTGGTCACCGTCGACAATGCTGAACAGATAGGAGTGCGCACACTTCTTTCTATTCGTTATGATTAAACTGTAAAGAATCAAGTTCCTAAAGTCGTATGATTTGTAACACTTTTTGTGATAAGTACGTAAGAATGATGTCATTTTTAGTTAAAAATTGAAAAATAAAATGTATACAAAGCAATTAACAACACATTTTTAGCTTCAGAACACTAGCCAATTAAAGAAATGACACTTCTGAATAGTTCATTCTCTATTTGTAATATTTTTTTATCCTTAAAACTAAAAGAAAGGTATTTTACTAACAACTTCAAATTAATGTAACTTTGAAAATATTGCGATTAGGACAAATGTTTATATGACATTTTTTGCTCAGAATGTCTTCGGAAATAAGCTCCGTAAGTGACGGTAAATCCTCGTGAATCACCCTGTATATGTTTAGCCAACAGTCTGATCTATGGTATAAATATATGACCGTTTTCAGTCAAGTAGCCGCAATTATTGAAGTTTGACTTACATGCCTTTTGCTGTAGTCTGAGTATTTTAAAGCCTAGAAAATTATGTGAAATAATAAATTTTGGCGGAAGCTCTACTTGAGGAAATCTCTCCGCGTAAATTTCAGATAAGACGTAATAGGAGCGCGAGGAGATTGGACGGCTTCCTGGCTCCGCTTTCCAGCGAGATTCATCTCGGGTCGGGTCTTAACCCTCAGCTTCTTTCTGCTTGGCGAATCCTTCCATTCACCTCTTACACGGACAACATACAGAGTGATACACAGAGCGGGCGTTCTGTGTACACGAGATATTCCGCCCTCAGATTCGCATACACAGCGCTGCATCAATAGGCATTCATCCTTCTGAAGTCTAAGTAGATAATGTCAATGGGAGGAACTGAAAATTATGACGGTATTTGTATGTATGTATTTATCAGCAGTCTTACTAATAAACCGAGTATAGTTTTTATACGAGACTTATGCAGAGTTGAGACAGAAAACGTTACTAATAGACCGTGAATAAGCTATGGATCTATAAACAGGCTGTAACTATACAATGGGAATTGCTTTGCAGTAGTTATATACACGAAACCCCTTGTTTAAGAGTTGTATATAGCGAAAAAAAAATGGCAGCCCCTCTAACAGCTGTTCGTATCGACTGTCATTTTATGATGATGGTTACCTTGTAACCACAGAAGAACAAACCAAAGATCATAGAATTATTAGAATCATATTGCTGTCGCTTGTGCTCTTTGACCAAAATGTAGTGAGGTAATCGATTAGAGCCACTTGTACTATCAATATTTAACACCCGGATGCAATAGAGAATCTCAGATATTCTATTACCTTTCGTAATGAAGTAATGACGAAACTATGACGTAGCTGTGTAACAGTTATACTGTTATACACGACGTGTGTAGTGATTATTAGTAAGGAATTTACACACGACGTATAAACGAGCTACTCATTGTATAAGTATAAGATAGTTAAACGTCTGTATATAGAGTTTTTATTAATAAGACCGTAACACTACAATTGGGTATACACCCGGTGGCAGTGATATAGCTACAATAATTATATTACTAAAATTTACAATAATTACAGCATTAAAATACAATAAACGTAAATTTACTTCTAACTATAAATAAATATATGCCATAAACTAGCGGTCTTACTAATAAAAACTCTATATACAGACGTTTAACTGTCTTATACTTATACAATGAGTAGCTCGTTTATACATCGTGTGTAAATTCCTTACCAATAATCACTACATACGTCGTGTATAACAGTATAACTGTTACACAGCTACGTCATAGTTTCGTCATTACTTCGTTACGAAAGATAATAGAATATCTGAGATTCTCTATTCCATCCGGTAGAGCGCTCTAATGTGGCGTGTTAAGTATCGATAGTACAACTGGCTCTAATCGATTAACATACTATATTTTGCTCAAAGATTACAAGCTACAGCAATATTGTTCTAATTCTGTGCTCTTTGGTTTGTTCTTCTTTGGTTACTAGGCAACCATCATCATAAAATGACAGTCGATACGAACAGCTGTTAGAGGGGCGGCCATTTTTTCTCTATATACAACGCTTAAACAAGGGGTTTCGTGTATATAACTACTGCAAAGCAATTCCCATTGTATAGCTACAGGCTGTTTATACGTCCATAGCTTATTCATGGTTTATTAGTAACGTTTTCTGTCTCAACTCTGCATAAGTCAAGTATAAAAACTATACACGGTTTATTAGTAAGACTGAATGACTATAATTAAAAACTATGCTAAATAATAACGCCTACAATAAGCAAAAGTAAACCTAACTTATAAGTACTTCTATTTCACCAAACTATTACCAATTTAAGTATTACACATCACCTTAAATAATTACATATCAACTTAATTAACTACATATAAACTTAATTAATTACATATCAACTTAATTAATTACATGACAACTTAGATAATTATACTGCACTTACAATTACATTTTCAGTCTGATCTTCTCAACCTTTCTTAAATGTTTTGATTTTGAGAGGACCACCCTGAAAGATTACCGCAGGTAAGCTGTTCCAGTCTACTATTGTGCGGTTAACAAAGGAAAATTTTGCCACGTCCGTTCTTTGTTTTCTGCATTTAAACTTCCTAATATGATCAGCCCTGCCTAAGTATGATGGTGTTGCTAATCTAGCATTGATGTCGGTCCATGCTTTGTGTCCCATTTGTGCCTTAAACAATGCGGTGAGTCTGGTTTTTCGTCGCCTTGATTTGAGAGATTCTCACCCTAAATCTTTTGCTATCTCTTCATCATGTCCCTTCCCCATTTTGGCATATTTTGCTGTCTTGCACTGGACCTTTTCTATTGAATCGATTTGGTTTTGTCTGTACGGATCCCAACCAACCAACTTCGACAGAATCCTGGTAACTATAAATCCAGTTAAGAAGAGCAAGTGGAGACTGATGGATGAATTACAAGTGGAGGAGAATGGGTTAAGGGAGGACTGAACAGAAAAATAGGTACATTCATTCATTCATTCATTCATTCATTCATTCATTCATTCATTCATTCATTCATTCATTCATTCATTCAGTGTTCTGCCCAAGGACAGGTCTTTCACTGCAAACCAGCTTTACCCAGTCTTTCCTATTTTCTGCCTTCCTCTTAGTTTCCGCAAATGATCCATATTACAAGGCCACCGGCGTGGCTCAGTCGGTTAAGGCGCTTGCCTGCCGGTCTGAAGTTGCGTTCGGGCGCGGGTTCGATCCCCGCTTGGGCTGATTACCTGGTTGGGTTTTTTCCGAGGTTTTCCCCATCCGTAATGCGAATGCAAGGTAATCTATGGCGAATCCTCGGCCTCATCTCGCCAAATATCATCTCACTATCACCAACCTCATCGACGCTAAATAACCTAGTAGTTGATACAGCGTCGTTAAATAACCAACTAAAATAAAAAAAATCTATATTACAGGGTGGCGCAGGGAAACGGGAAATTTTGAATTAACGTAAATGGCACGAATAAACTGGCTTGAAAATGTTTTGGTCGACTTTCTGGGATGGCACTGTGGTACTCGACCGAACTTATAGACGTATTGACGTCAAAAGAACAAATTTAGATGCTTGAATTGAAGACATTACAAAAGCAATCCTTGTCAAAATTAATATTTTTCAGAAGAACAAAAAAAAAAAAAAACATAAAAGAATAACGCATGTCAGCTATTACTGTTCAACTGGTGTTTTATCCTTGTGTCTAATGCACTTGAAATGAACCGTTTTTGGAATGCATAAACATTTAAAATATTTTATTTTATTTATTTATTTATTTAATACTTTACACTTGAGCTACATTAGGCATTGCAGCCCGAAAGAGCAGAAGCTCGTGCTCGGGCGCAGTTCAGATCAGTTATACAAAATATATCACAAAATTAAGAGAGTTCATTGAGCACAATAACATTAATAAATGGTAAAATAATGCAGCATGTAATAATAGGGTCTATATACAAATAGGAAATACAAAAATACATAAATATTAGAGTATCAATTTTTAACTCAATTAGCTTAAACAATTAAATAATTAATCTGAAAATGTAGCAAATGTATCCTTAACTCAATTTCATTAAAAATGACTAGGACTTTTTTTGTAACATTGTCTTCAATTTCATTGTTTTCAGTCATAATTCGTACCATAAGATGATCATCACAAGAAAGTGGTTCCACATATTTGTGATGCCATTGTATACCTAAAATTTATTCATTCTAACTGCACCTAGCACACACGGCAACTTCTCTGACTCGCTTGTGAAGCGGGGTAGTATCACTGAGTTTATTTCCATCTGAAAGTAAGTAAACAGTAACGAAGTGCTTCTCATGTAACTGTTTTGGCCAAAATAATAAAAATATATTTATTTAGCCAGTAAACAAAGTGAGTACAGATTCAAAAGTATACAACAAAAAATGTTCTAGCGACTACCGTAAGAGCCAGGCTCGTGTACGGTGTGGTCTTAGCCAATAACATAACATAAAATTTACAAGGACAGTTTACTAAATACAGTAAGTAACTTAAGTCAGACTGACAACTAAAACACAAGAGAAAAAAAGAAAGAGAAAAAGTGAGATAAAACACATTTAATATAAATTGACAATCAGCCAGAAGCCAATCACATTCAATAAAAACATGAATATAGTCGACAGAAATAAAAAGGCAAAAATGCACCATTTTTTAATATTATATATCATGAATAATTTTATAAATTTCTTTGTTCAAAATGTTCCATTTTAAAATATTTCAAATTTGGAAAATTATTTGTAATTTTATTATAAAGCCTTGGACCAAAACTAACACCATGTTTAAGTGCTGCACTTGTATGACATTTAGGCTCAATTAATGGGAAAGCAGACTTTTGTCTTCGGGTACGATATTCATGTCGATTAGATTTTTGTCTTATTTGATTTCTAAGTTAGTAGGGCCTAAACTATATTTATAAATTTCTTCAATAGTTTATACTTTAAAATCTGTATAAATGAAATATGTCTTTTGTTTTTCTAAAATGCATTCATCCGCAAAAGAAATGAGGATATTATTACAACAAGTCTCACAGTTTATAAACAAGTACCAACTGCAGTGAAAAAACCATGTCCAAAGAATGAATCATAATAGATTTCCAAAGGCCATGTTTCAATACCGTTCTAGAGGAAGAGATCTTTGGGCCGTCCAATAAAATGAACTCGCTGAGACAGTAACAAGCCTTGGGCCTTTTACTTGTTTGCATGATGATGATGATGATGATGATGATGATGATGATGATGATGATGATGATGTTTTTTCTAAATAAATTATCTTATACATTTGTTAAAATTCTGTCCTATATTTAGCCCCCTTCCGCTGTCTTTAAAGATCTAGCGGCAATTTTTTAAATTCTACGGACAGGGCTTTTAAATCTACCACACCCACTAAAAATTGTGTTTTCTCAAAAGTACGTTTTTGGTCAATAAAAAGGTCCCTAGCGGCTTATTTTGCGTTTGCCAACTTCGTTTCGAATTTCGATGCTGACAGATACTACAAATTGTAGTGATTTTGTAACTGTAATATTGTCAGCTGAGACAGACGTTGTCGGTACTGGAGTTCCTTGAAATTAAAATTGTACTAGATTTTTGAGCCGGTTACTGGAAGCTAATGAAATTTGAACATACATGAAACTTTGCAAGAATTCTTAGCATACTTCAATACACTAAGTAGTGCATGGAATCAGCTCTTCATTGAACATTTTTAATGATATTAATTTTTAACTTCTAAAAATTAAAAAAAAAAATATCAAGCAAAATTTATGACTTATGCCAAAAATTTTTATTTTATAAAAGAATGCATTAATTTAAAAATCCATGCGTAGTTTTTTTAATCACAGAACATTTTAAAATTCAATAACAATTCTGAAGCTGTCATACATTTTTGAATTCACGCTTAATTTAATTGTATTAAAATAGGTTAAAATTATTAGCCTACCTAAGAAACTAATGCATGAAACTTTATGAAATTTGGCACTGTTACTTAAATGTATAGACACAACAAGCCTATCGAATTTGAAAGCAATTGATAAAAACATTTAGACGTTTCAAATCTCAGTCCCAGTGTCCCTTAACGATTCCTATGTATCCAGGTAAAAAGAGCAACCAGCGGGAACGCTGACGTCACTGTTTAGCACCTAAACTATAAATAAACTCCCTTATACAGTGACCTGTCAGACGTTTCTTGGCTAATTACATTTGCCGTGATTAATTTTTCTTTTTGTTGTAAAATATTATTCCGGATGTAGTCACGCTATTCCTCACCTTCCACCAAGTAATGTCTTTGTTTTCTTTTCATGTTAGAAAATATTACTACTGCAAATAAATCGCTGGTTTTATTTGCTTCACCTCGTCCCATCATACGGGCTATTCCATCTCAAATCGACCGAAATATAGAGAAAATTGACCTTGCAATTTTTAAATACAATGAAACTTTTTCTGTCCGTTGACAACTATGATACAATGCTTTGTGCAAAGTTTGAGGCATCAGAACTTCATAGTGTTTAAATTTAAAATATTTTAATTTATCGTATTTTGATAAAATTAGCAACTTTAAACTGTTGTGGCTCCGAAACCCTTTCACCCAATGATCAAAATCATGGTTTATTTTGATGCTGAAAAGTTAAAGTTTATATTGACATGTAAACAGTTTTTCTTACTTTTTATGGAAACGGAGAAATTTAGATTTTTCTTCATTAAGACGCCTTTGCCCACGAAAAAATATTTTTAAAATATATGGTTAGATTCCGCATTGGAAGTACAAATAAACACATATTTTTTACTGATGGCACGTTGATAAGAAAGTATTGAAAATATAAAATAAAGAAAATAAATAGTACGCGCGTGAACTAACCAGCTGACTGTGAGGCGGGATCTAGCCGAGGGATGCAAGGCCAGGAGACATAAACACGTGACGTATCGTCTAGTAGCGCATAACTGGGCTAGCTTTATCACAGGTTTTCATAAACACAGGAGTAAAATGACGCCCAACGCTCGCTTATCTTCATCTCTCGGCCAGTTCGTGCGCTACTGCGCCGTTCAAGTCTAGGCGTGTGAAAATAATTTATTTAATACCCTCGAAACTTATTGCAGTGACACTAAGCAAACAATGCCGAATCCCTCTTAATAATGCAAGGTTTTTTCTGAATATTTTTTACATTTTTACAAATGGGCAAAAAGCCTAACAGTAAGTAAAATCAGATTATCTCTCTTTGTTTACAATAAAAGTAAGAAGTACTTCTTATCATAACCTACCAAATGTCAGCTTCAAAATAAGCTCTCGTTCAATGTTCTGCAGTAAATGGTTCCAGAGTTCTGAGCGCTAAAAGATGCTTGTTTTTATAAAATACGCTAATTTGTCGCTCAATAATACGAAAAGCGTTTGACTTTCGATAGTATATTTTTGCAAATGCACTCTCCTCAGCACCTTGTATAAATAGGGGAAAAAATTAGGGTATAAAAAATGCGAGGTTTTCTACTGATCCATTTCATACGGAATAGCCCATACATACTTTTCGGCCCGGTTCTATCTCAGAGTACTAGCAGTGTCTTCTTACCAAAGAAGATCAGCTTTCGACCCCGGTTAGTTTCTACGAACTTCCGGTGAACAGTAGTTTGTGAGAGAGTTTCCTCTCAATTCTCAACACACTGTTGCTCCAGGAACTCAGTGCCAACGTGTCTGAAAACATGAGCATTCAACCTACTGGATTTACATTTCAGAAACAACGCAAAAATACAGGAACTCAAGTAGCGTACTTGATCTCGATTTGGCAACAGTTTCATCTCCGTGCGCGGCTGTTTCCACCAGTTGTAACCAGTTTATAGCCCTTTTTACTAATGTGAATCACTGTATACCTCCATGCTTAGAACCAGATTTTTATCATAAGCTACATCATTAATTTATTCTGAGTTTCTCTAGAGTCTAGACCTAGACGATCGAGGCAGTACATCATAGAAAGTTTTATCAATCAATGTTAGTACAGTATTTTAACATTCATGCATTTTATGTCATAAACAGGGAACGGATTTATATGGACTAAAAATATATGAAATATGTAAATATATATGTAGTTATTTTTACCAAAATATGGAATTAAATATGGATTTTTACCAAAATATGGAATTAAATATGGACTTAAAATTATAAAAAAATGACTATGTACGTTAAATATTGGTACATTTTAATCAAACTAAACAAAAAATATAATGGACGTACCTTATCTTCCAATGTAGTTTCAACAAAACACAATTTTTATTGTCTGTTACCATAACAATAGGTTACAAACATTTCTTTCAAGTGCTGAAAAGTGAATCTTCTTCTATTGTCTCTGAGGATAGATTTATACTGACTAAAAGAGCGTTCGACGTCACAAGAAGTAACTGGTACATAATTCAATTTCACAATGTCTGCTGGGGATAAGTCCAAGTTAATCTTCACTGTTGATTCACCACTCATCACAGCAACAACCTTTTGTAGTTCTTCATATCCAGGGTTTTTTGAAAGTACAGTGTCCACCTTAGCTCTTACTGCATCTGCAACTTTACCTCTACCACGATTCAGTTGTTCCACAGTACTATTTATAATTTCAAAACTTTCAGATAGTGAAAGGTGCCTATTTTGGAGACTTTTGAGCGTTTTTATGATGCATGAAAATGTATGCTGAATGTGAGCTAAGTCATTCTTCACACTTATGTCACAGGTAACTGTTTTCGCAGTATCAATTGAGACTGCATCTTCAGAGTCCAATGCAAGGAGAACATTGTTAATAGAGTCTATATGTTCGGCATAATATTCAACTGCTTCTAGCCATGTACCCCATCTAGTTAAAATTGGCTTTGGTGGCAATGGAATTTCAGGGTACATTTCTTTCAACACGTTAACTCTACTGGGAGCTTTGAGAAATACTTTTTTCACTGATGAAATCAACAAATCTACTTTAGGGAAATTGTCTCTGACCACTTCTGCCACACGATGAAATGCATGCGCCACACAAGTAAAATGAGTCAATTTAGGATATACAACAGATAATGCTTGTCCAGCTTTGACCATATAAGGGGCAGCATCGCTAATAAAGAATAACACATTATCGTACATAATACCCTTTGGCCACAGGATACCCATAGCTTCGTTGAACAGTTTAACTATAGTTTTGTTATTGCACTTTTCTAGAACATCACAATGTAAAAGAATTCGTTCAGAATATTGTTCACTTAACAAACCGATAACTACATTACCAACAAGTCTACCTTCTTTGTCGGGAGTCTCATCAATGGAAACCCAAATTGAACTATCTTTAATTTCATCTCTTATCTTCTGTATTGTCTCATCGTAGATGGATGGAGCATACGTCTTCCTAAGTGTTGACTCATCCGGGATTGTATGTTGAGTATATTTTTCAAGGAATTCCCTGAAGACCTTATTCTTTAGTTTGTAGAGAGGAATATCAGCAGAGATGAGAGAACGGCACAGGTCGATGTTAAACTCAGATCTTACATTCGATGTTGTTGGTTGTGTTAAAAACAATTGTCTCTGCTTGGAATTTAGTTGTTTGTTGGCCTGATGTTTACTAGTTGTAATGTGTTGTTGCACCAGGAACTTTTGTGTAGATGATACTGCACACTGACACAAATTACAAAATAATATTTTATTGTCAGTTGATAAACCATCTTCTTTAAATTCTGAAATGTAACTTGTTAGTTTTGATTTTAAATTGACTGAATGACGTACTTTTGGCATATTTACCGTCTTTATAGTATGATTTACAAAACTGAACCTATGTGTACTCTGACTGGCATTTAACTGTTGAGCTGCACAACTGAAGTCTGTTAAAAATTTTAAATTAAATTAATACAGTTTTGTAACTTACTTTCCCATTGTTGATAGGACTGCTAATTTTCAAATAACTCTGATGTTAAAGGGATTACTGAACATGTGTTTAAATCTCTATTGTTGAAATGTATTTTTAAAAGTTAATGGAATTTTGTTTTGTTTTATTGTTAAACCTAATATAATATGGACTGTTTTATATGAAATATGGAAAATATATGGAAATTAACGAAAATATGTACTAAACTCTAAAATATGGAAAAATATGGAAAATAAAAGTAGGATTTTTCAACCCTACACATTGTGAAACATAAAGATAATGCAAAATATAAATTATATTAGCTTTATAAGTAAATATGTATTTACATATAAATCCTTTCCCTGGTCATAAACAATATGTAAATATAAATTTATTATTTCTGTACGATGTTTCTTTTTTTATGATTTTTGTTACAACCACCACACCTGTTAACAATGTGACTTTTATTCTTAATAATTCACCATACAACAATGGGTATTCCACTCAACACAGCAACACAGTAGTCATTATTGCACTCCACACGACAACAATGACAATACACGTGTATTATTGAGAAGAACAATAATGTACTCCAAATTTCAATTAATGTTCACAAAACATTGGGTCGATTTCTGAAACGAGGTCTAGACCACGACCATGGCTTTAAACTGCTATTGGATTTATAAAACGAGGTCTTTTTCATTTTTCTGGGCCATGGCTCGAAACCATGGTCTGAAGCAGAGACCACGGCTGGGGAAGGTTTAAAACCATGGCTTCATGTGTACAAGATGGAGGTAGTAGATCAGCTGGATGATTATCAAAGGGAAATTTGTATCTACGAGTATTAAATCTTCGGATTAGAGTGATGAAAGACAGGAATAACCCTTTGTAACTATATAACGACTATAATTTCTGGCGAATATCTCGATTTTCGAAGAAAGCACCGCAAAATTGAGCAAGAATGCTAAATAATAATCTGCAACGAAATGGAAGAGGCGATAGGTTGAAAATTTTTTACATCTTCTTGTTGCTTTCAGGAAAGTAAGATATAATATTTTATATTAATTATACATTTATGCCTTTAGGACGATATATCTTAATTCTTAGTCTTTACAGTAGTTTTGGACATTTCATTTAATACTCAAATATGTTGTGGGCCTACAAGAATATGAAGCAAACGTGATTTTGTCTTGTTATTTTAAGTTTTATGCTACTGGGGCTTTTCACGTAGTAGGCCTTATTAGCCTAATGTGAAAACAGAACCATACTAGATTTTAGTTTCAATTGAAATTTTAATCCAGTTAATATTTAGGTTATTAATTCCTAAGAACCGTGTTTCCAGTTAGTTAATGTTGGTAGTAGTTGTGAACAAACGATAAACTACAACATAAACGCTCGACTTGTGCTAATTATTTGTGTAATATCATTCTGGTACCTAAAAATTCGTTCCTATTAAGCTAAATACTAAGTAATGCTAGTATTTTAAACGTACGTATATTCCCTAAATATAACAATACCATAGCTGAGAACAAAAGAACGTGACTTACTGCAATTCAATAAAAATATTAATCCCAATGTTCATTTATTTCTAATATCGACTGTGTACAGGAATAAAAATCGATTCTTAGCTGCGTTGCCATATATAAAACCCACGAACCTCGGTTTCTTCTCAAGCCGCGTCTTGACTTCGTTTTAGAAATCGCATAAGGATTCAGACTTTGATCGCGGTTTAAAAGCCGAGGTTTGGAACCAGGATTTCGTCCGTCTTTTATAAATCGATCCATTATGTCCAGAACAAAACTGTCAGTTCTCAGTTCACACAGTTCGCTTGCCTTGCCTAGTTCTTCTAGCTCACTGTTCAAGTTCACTGCACATCGCACTCAGGTCTTCCAGACGCTTCGCCCTCGCCTGGACGCTGCCACAGTTACGGACACACTCAAGTTCACTGTACGTCGAACTCAGGTCTTCCAGACGCTTCGCCCTCGCCTGGACACTGCCACAGTTACGGACACACTCAAGTTCACTGCACGTCGAACTCAGGTCTTCCAGACGCTTCGCCCTCGCCTGGACGCTGCCACAGTTACGGACACACTCAAGTTCACTGCACGTCGAACTCAGGTCTTCCAGACGCTTCGCCATCGCCTGGACGCTGCCACAGTTACGGACACACTCAAGTTCACTGCACGTCGAACTCAGGTCTTCCAGACGCTTCGCCCTCGCCTGGACACTGCCACAGTTACGGACACACTTAAGTTCACTGTACGTCGAACTCAGGTCTTCCAGACGCTTCGCCCTCGCCTGGACGCTGCCACAGTTACGGACACACTCAAGTTCACTGCACGTCGAACTCAGGTCTTCCAGACGCTTCTCGCTTTTATTTATTAAACCTTAACATCTGGAATCTTGGATTCGCGTGGCTTTCTGAACATTCGAGGGGGATACGCTTCTAGATGTTCCCCCCGCTCTCTCCGCTCCGCGCCGTCACCGCAGTTTTTTCTCCTCGCTCTGTGCCGCGCTACAGCGCCTACCGAAGCTCGAGTTTCCGTTTCCCCGCGCCTTCCCTCTCGCTACATGCGTGCGCAACTCCCTGACGTTACCAAAATCTTCTAACATGGCACCACAATATTTTTCTCCTATTAGTTCTTTCAATCGAAAGTTTACTATATGTCTGTAAAGATCTGGAAGTCGGTATTTTACAACGTTACAAAATGTTTTCCTGTCATTTCTATAACCATAAAATAAGAGTATTTACATCTACAGGGTTGTTTCCGATCTCTGATAACGAATTTGAATGACGTCATGTGCGTCAGGAGTCACACGACAGCTGAACTGTGGCGCGAGGTGACAGACCAGTAGTGAGTCATCTCATAGAGTGCACGGCGACTCACAGCAGAAATTCCCAAGAAAATCGAGCCTTTTTGGGAGGAGTACATTACGACCCTTTCCGATGCCAAGTACAGTTAAGTGAAAATAAAAGAAGCCTGCAATAAACGAGGTTTAATTATTTCCAAGAAAGGCATCTTCTGTGCACTTAATAAGATTGGTAAAGATCGAATGGAATTAATTTGTATCATCTCGTGGGGTGCGGCGACTTGTGACGGGGTGTGGATTTGCTTGCCTTTTTCACTCTGGATTTAATCCTATCCGAACTTTGCCAGTCTTATTATGTACACACAAAATGCCTTTAATGGAAATAACGAAACCACGTTTTTTGCGGGCTCCTATGATTTTCATGTAACTGTACTTTGCATCGGAAAGGGTTGTTATGTATCCCTCCCAAAAAAGCTCGATTTTCTCGGGCATTGCTACTGTGATACACCGTGCACTCTGATTATGAAATCACTCACTACTGGTCTGTCACCTCTCGCCCAATTCAGCTGTCGGTGTGATTCCTGACGCACATGATGTCATTCAAATTCCTTATCAGAGATCGGAAACAACCCTTTATTTAAGATATTAGATGATGGAGATGTATGGATCATATGCGGTGTCTAAGAGGAAGGCAGAAAATGGAAAATATTGGAGAATGCTGGGTTTGCAATGGAAGAAAGACCTGCCATTGTGTAGAACACACTATGAATATTATAAATATGATGTTATTTTTTAAATCATTAATAAATAAGTACCTATGTTTTTAAATTTTTTTTTTACAAAAACTGCTCCCCACTGAGGGTAGCCCTTACGGACTCAGTATATGCTCAAAAAATTAATGTAAGTTACATATTTAAACATAGATGTTAAATTAAAAGAAGGAAACAAGGAAAAGGGCATGGATAGTTACAATTGCTATTAATATGGCACCATGAGATTTTTATTTTTAAACTAGCCGTACCCGTGCGCTCCGCTGCAACCGTTAGAAATAAATATAAAGTAATTACATAATTAAAATAGGGCGTTTGATCCAGGGAACATTCGTGTTTGATAGAAGGATAAATCGTTTAATATGTTACTTAATTTAAATTGCATCCAAATAATTAAAATGCGATCATTTTGGTCCAGAAACACTCATTTGGTGCAATGACAATTCCTTTAACATGTTTCTTAATTTTTATTACATGCAACCATAGTTTAATGAAGATTGGCATCATTTAGATTTAATGTGTATATTTTATTTTACTTGTTATAGGTTTCCATTGAATTATGGTAATAACTTAATTTTAACCCTTGTTTTCTACGTATTCAGTAAATGGCGCTTGGCCCACTATGGTTCTGAACCCTTCAAATAACTTAAATTATATTATATAATATTACATATTATATTATATGATATTATATTATATTATATTATATTATATTATATTATATTATATTATATTATATTATATTATATTATATTATATTATATTATATTATATTATATTATATTATATTATATTATATTATATCAGAATTTACTGTAATAACATTATAGCATTATGTCCATCCAGAGAAACTGCACTTTCCAATGGTGAAATAATAATTAATTATACAAATCGGTTAATTTAGCTTCCGATATTACTTTATACAAACACAGAAACATTCTCTGTAGGCTGTCTTTCATAGCTTTCGATTTTTGCTTTCCAAGGCCCCTTATAGACGAAGTCATTTGTTTTTTAATTCATTACACGGCCTTAGATGGCAGTTATTTTAATTTTAAAACTCATTTATCTCATTAAATATCAGTCGTATCAAAATTTTTCAAGGAATAAAACTTATCGCAAATTATTTTTAAAGAAACTTTTGTTATGTAACATTTTTCACAAAAACAATAATAAGCGAGATATTTCGATTTATTTAATTCAGGCCCCCTTATAACCCCCCTTTTAAATATTGTATTTTAAATGCCATATAGCCTAAAATCTAAGTTACAACGAACTTAATATATATTCCAATTTTGATCGAAATCCGTTCAGCCATTATCGCGTGAAAAGGTAACAAACATCCAGACAGACAGACAGACATACAAAGAAAAATTTCAAAAAAGCGATTTTCGGTTTCAGGGTGGTTAATTATATATGTTAGGACCAATTATTTTTGGAAAATCGAAAATTACCAGAAAAATTTCGGCTACAGATTTATTATTAGTGTAGATGTGGATAGATATGTTATATAAACAACAGGTCTTTTTGGTTCTCAGTAATTTTTAAGAGTGCAAAGAAATCCTCCCACCAAAAGTCTGAGAACCGCAGTCAGATTTAATAACACATCATTCTTTGAGAGACCTTCATCATCACCTTCATTTCAGTCAGACGCTAAATAACCTGAGATGTTGATACAGCTTCGTAAAATAACCCAATAAAATATATACCAAGGGCCGTATTCATAGACATTTTTAGCGCGGGCTTTCGGTGGATTATCAGAGTTTTTCGTATTCATAAACCAGTGTTAGCGATAGGATATGATTTGAATTCTGTACTAGTAACCAGTGGATAGCCGGGGCTAGCTTAGTACGCTCGTAGCGCGTGCTGCGAAATGTCTATGAATAGCACCCTTAACCTCCGTGCACTATCATCATACGTTGAACTGAAGTGTAACACGAAAGAACACGCTAACCCTTAATAGCAGGTAGCGTTCATGAAGATTTTATAAAGACAAGGGACGCATCTGGTGTTAAACCATGTTTTCGGTGGCGCTAGAAATTGCTATATAAAATTTTCATTATGTACCTACAATATTTTAAGAGCATAAAGCCTTTATCATTACATATTAAATGAAATACTGTCTTCAAAGCAAAGCCCGCTCGTCTGCTCTGTGGAGTGCCCACATTTGACAACAGTGTGGAACCTGTCATGTTCTCCAGCCCGAGAAATTATGCAAATTATAATCAAGTCTGTAGCAAACGCAAACACAATGCGTTGTGTATGAAAGGAAATGCTAGCCTTCGATACTGAGAGAAGATTCAGCCTTGACCCGGTTGGATGATGGCTTTTCAACCATATAGACTGTATCTCTGTCACTTATCTGTAATTGAAATTCGATCCATGGTATATTCTTTTAGATTTCTATCGAATGATTTGCTTTGGGGCTGCTTTCTTTGGAGCAATTGAGGTCCCTTTTCTTATTTTTGCAAAAAGAGAAGGAAAAGGAAACCCATCTATTGATCCTTTACCAAGAGCTATTCTCTGGGATAGCCTTACCTGATGATGAAGAGAATAGGTATAGCGTCGATGCATCTACGAAACGGAGCAAAAAAAAAACACGATTCTCTTACTTCGTGGGAGATGAGGGAAGTAATTTATACCCATTTCCAATTAAACCGTAAATGTTGATTTGAATGTACAGGGACATCATTTTATTTTTACTAACATTTTTAATATTAACCTAGGTATACCTTTGCATTAAAGGTTCACAACCGTAAACACAGTTTGCCACCCCTTCCACGACTGGGGTTCGATGATACTGTCATAAAATACAAACAGATCACTTTACTAGGTATAGGAGGGAAGAAAAGTAGTTCATTTACGTAAACTAGAAAATATCGCGATTTTGAGTTTGATCATTTTCGTTAGGTTTTTGTTTAATCAAAATACAGTGCTGTATTAACAATAAATGTTTTACTCACGAACTGAGCTATCCATTCGGACGTATTCATTATGCAGTGTAGATTATACTATCTACAGCACATTAGCGTACAATATAGAGAATGAAGTTAAATTGAAAAATAATCATAATATGAATATTTAAACACATTTTTGAAAATGATGGCCGTTCATTTCGATACACGCTTCAGTTATTTTGTGCATATTATCGCACTATAGACTATTGTAACCAGTTCCAATTATCAGTTTCGTCCTTCGTACTAGTAACTCATGTTGAAATAATTCTGTACCCACTCTATAAAAGAGTACCTTACGTACTGTAAATTCACTCTTCACTTCTGCCCGATCCGAAAAGATACTGTCCGTCCAAGTGGTTAATAACAGGGTCGTAGAAAGAGGGGAAATCACGTGACAGTTAATTACTTAACGAGGCCCTTTTATTTAAGTTATTTTAAACAGTTGTATAATATTACGTAAACGTCCAATTCCTAACAGAAATTAATGTTTTCGGCAAAGAGCTATGACAGCCCAGCCACTAGCCTTTACAGAAAAGCGAGAAGAAGCGGGTGGGGGAAACCGGGATGCGACGTAAGTAAACGGATGACAGTACCTGTGCGAAAATATGATTCAATATTGAAAGTTCTTTCGTCACTGGAAAACGCGAATATATTTCTGGAACGTACTATACTCTCTAACTCAGTACTGCTTAATATGACCGCATACGCGGCCTTGGTTCTGTTTGGTTGGATGTTTACTAGTAGAGGGGGTGGGAGTGAAGTACATTCAAAAACTCAGGTACAATAAAAATTGAAGTAAAAATAAAATGATGTCCCTGTACATATAGAGAGTGTCCTATTTATCTTGTGCACCTATTATGTATAACTTTTTTCTTTGGATAGGTATTTGAATTTTTGTTTTTGAGAGTTATGTTAGAACGAGGGGCTAACATGAGTGTAGAGATTTGGTGCATGTAACTACATTATGGTACAAGATACACGCGACGTCATCAATTTTTCAAACAGCACTACATACTTTAATCATGTTACATTGATTACACACATTAAGACGAGTTCAAAAATGTATCACAATGTCACCTTCCCAATCAATAACAACAACAAAATGCAAAATGAATGCCATCAGAATGTGCCGTTTGTTGTGGTGCCCCATTCATCTTGTGCATTAACTTACACAAAACGAAAGACGACTGACGTCCGTACACGTTGTGTTTGCTGTCTTAACATGTAAACAAGCCACAATTGTCCACGCCACAATCCACATACAGTGGCCTGCACGTTCTCCAAACCTGTCTCCACTCGACTTCTTCCTGTGGGGAAATGTAAAGGACAGTGTTTACCAGAATATTCTGACAACTCCAGACGACGTGCAGCAACTCATTCGACAGGCCGGGCAGTCATACGGTCTTTCGGGGAACGCCTTCGAATGTGAATTAATGTGAATGGTCACCGTTTGGAACATCTTCTGTGACTCTCAAAGCTTAACATTATGACATTGGAAGTACGTTTTTTCACCGGCATTATCACCTTCATCTCATTCAGACGCTAAATAACCTAAGATGTTGATAAAGCGTCGTAAAATAACCTACTAAAATAAAAAAAACATAACATGATTAAAGTATGTAGTGCTATTTGAAAAATTGATGACGTCACGTGTATCTTGTACCATAATGTAGTTACATGCACCAAATCTCCACACTCATGTTAGCCCCTCATTCTAACACAACGCTCAAAAACAAAAGTTCCAATGCCTATCCAAACAAAAAAGTTATAATAGATGCACGAGATAAATGGGATACTCTGTACATACTATTCCAAAGAAATCGTAAACATTTAAATTGACACTACATTCATATCCGTCGGGTGAATTCATGCACACTCATTTCCAAAGAAACAAACATTTGAATAGAAACTACGTTCCTATCTGTCGATTAGATCAACAAATAGCTGCTTACAAAGAAATTCTGAACATTTAAACTGACAATACATTCGTCGAATGAATTCGCTCATTCCTTCTCGAAGAAAACAAATATTTTGTGCGAGATCGTGCGTATTTGCTTGTTTTCCGCGCAGAACCAATACGCGGTAAGTGTGAAATACCACATTCAGTATTCCCAACGTAACACACATAACAATTTCCCTCTTCTTACCGCTTAAGCGCGACATTCATTTTACTGCTTTAGGCTTTTAACATATCATTTTTAGAGACGTTTAACATAGTAATAATTATAAATTGGAAACTTACCACTGCAATTTCACCTAAATTGCAATGTTAATTATTGTTTTTAAATATTTGCAAAAATTAAGTAAAGTCTACTACTCCACGAAACTTATTGCATTCCTGATACAAGTAACATTAAGGAAGCCGTGAAAAAATCAACGAGATTCCAGATGCCGATGTTATTACTGCAATATGTTATATAAATAATATTGTTAAAATATTAAAATGAAAAATAAATCATTACATAACCTTACCGTTTGTTTTAAGTTCGCATTTATAGACTGGGGGAAAAAAAGACAGACGTATATCACGGCCTGCTGGAGTATAGTAAACACAGAAAACATTTTACAGCAACAGTGTTAAAGAAAGATATTTTGGTGTTCCGAAGTTGGCATCATTAAACAGAAACCAACATGGAGATTTCATTGCAACTAATTAGAAATTCGTCTTTCAGGTATGTAATAAACGATCTTCGCACAAAATAATGTACGATACACGAGCGGTATGTTTGTTTTCATGTTCTCGGAAATTAAAAAAGCTCAACTATGTTTCGCTTTTTCAATCTTTTCCTCGACCATGAAAACGTCAACATACCGCTCTTGTAACGTATATTACTATTAATTAATATTACACTTACATGCGTCCATTGGACTCGCACACATACGCAAGGAATCCATAAATATTTCAATTGGCATTATAATCATATCCGTCGGGTGAACTCACACATTCTCATTTGCAAAGATACCGCATACAGATTGCTGTAGAATGATTGCTTTAAGAGGTTATGTACAGCTTACAGCAGTAACATTTTTGGAAATATTCAACTTTTTTTTTCCTCCATTACTGTAACTTGTATAATAATGAAAATTGGTGTGTGTAAAACACCGTCCTTCTGCTATATGAAACAAATATTTTTACGATTTAAAAAAATTATTTATATTTTTCTTTTCAAAATTCATAATGGTAGTAGTTCACTGTTGCAGTGATGAAGCGTTTCCCTCATAACTCCTAAACTTGTTAACTTTTTCATGTTTTTATTTTTTTATTTTAGTAGGTTATTTTACGACGCTTTATCAACAGCTTTGGTTATTTAGCGTCTGAATGAGATGAAGGTGATAATGCCGGTGAAATGAATCCGGGGTCCAACACCGTAAGTTACCCAGCGTTTGCTCATATTGGGTAGAGGGAAAACCCCGGAAAAAACCTCAACCAGGTAACTTGTCCCGACCGGGAATCGAACCCGGGCCACCTGGTTTCGCGGCTAGACGTGCTAACCGTTACTCCACAGGCGTGGACAACTTTTTCATGTTCTCTCTCTTTTATTTTATTGCTGAAACTCATGTTTACAATATCATGCTCTTTCAACTACATTTTTTAATAAATAATATATTTTTTTTAATTTTGTGTTAGAAGGAAATACTGATATTTGACCATCTTTACTGAATTTATTTTTATCAGACAATCCATCAAAGGTAGAGAAGTAATCTTGCATTATATTGTAGATATGACATGCATAAATACACACAAAAAATTTCATCACAAAATGTTGGATAGTTTTTTAGTTATGTGGGAAATTCTTCATTACTGCACAGTGAACTGAATTTTGGAAAAAAAAAAATGTAAATATTTTTTTAATCGTAAAAATATTTTTTTTTATTTAGCATAAGGACAGTATTTTACACATACGAATTTCCATTTTTGTACAAGATACAGTAATGGAGGAAAAAAATGTTGATTATTTCCAAAATTTTACTGCTGTAAGCTGTACTCTAATCCCTTGAAAGAGAACCATCAGAATCATCAGACCAAGACAGGAACCATTCCTGGAAATATCGAAATGTACTTAAAAATTGTGTTTCTCAGTGATGCCTCCATTCACAGGATATTTATGGAATCGAACAGACTTTTTAGAAAAGATTTGTGATCTCTCCAAGTGTATCACAGCGTATATTTTCAGAACTGAACATCCCAACAGGATATATCAGAATTTTGTGGAAAACTCTCTCCATATTCCACTTTCGAGACAAATAACAAAGTTACATGTCAGATATGCTCAACTTTCTTTCCGCAGTCGAGTACAGAGGTCCAGGCTTGAATATAGATGAGCTGCCGACATCATCTCTCTACGAAATCCCATCTCTCATGCAGATGTGCCTCAAATATCCCACAGACCGACCGAGCCCAGGATTCGTTTTCCATCCCGCATTTAGACACACGTAACCTGAATTTGCACACAGACTATTCAGCGAAGAGTAGACGTTATCATGGCAGTAATAGGCAATTGGACGTTATTTATTTCCCTTTTCAACTAGGTACTGAGGTATTCGGAATAGATGATATGATATGGTGGTAATGAAATGATTGAAGACCCCTCTCGAAAAAGGTTGTAACATCAAATTAATGAAATATGTGACTTGGATGAAAAAAGTAATTTTTCAGTTACTCTATACCAGACATGTCAAAACCCTGCACATTGTGCAGTAGTCTCTGTGCGATGTGCACTCTCTATTCCCCTACCTGGAGGGAGTGAATCGCCTTGGAGGGGAACGCGACAGGGTTATACAGACCTGCAACAGCATATCAGCTTTTGTTTCAGTAACTCAGTTTCAGTACGGGTACTGATTTGGCTGTCTGTGAATGAGTTATGATAAATAAAGTGAAGAGTTCACAGATAACGAAGAGGGGAAATTATTAATCATGTAACATAATTGTTATAATGTTTTCCTCAGCCAACAATAATTATTTTAAAATGAAAGGTTTTGATCAGCCCATGTCGAGGTAATAGTGTTGTGACAGTTTACAGTACCTGGCCACATTATTATAATCACTCACATTTTTACTATACTTTACATATTACTTCCTCGTTTGAACTCTGGTTTCCTTTCTTAAGCAGAATTCACATTACATATTTAATTTTTAAACAATATTAAGTAAAATTACAATTGTAACAATGTTAATTAAAGAAATATTGATAAATAACCAACCACACCTCATTTTTACAGAAATTTCAGTATTTCGTACGACCTCCTTTGGCTTTAATTACAGCTTCAATTCTCTTTGGCATGTTTACAATACACTTCTGTATTACTTCCTGGATCCTCTCATTGTGATTCCAAACATGTATCAGCCTTTCAATAAGTCGAACAGTGGTAGTAATAAATTCTTTTGCCATCTCTATTTTTACGAGGTCCCAGACGTTCTCAATGGGATTCAAGTCCGGTGAGTTTCCTGGCCATGGCAAAAGTGGAATTTTTTTGGAAGCCAGAAACGTTTTGACTCTCCTAACAGTGTGGCAAGGTGCATCATCTTGCATAAAAATATATTTCTCCCCATTTGGGAACCATTCGTTCAGCTGAGGGATAAGCCTGTTTTCCAACACCTGGATATATTGATCTTGTTTCTTTGTTCCCTGAACAATGTAGAGCCGTCCTGAACATTTGCCTGATATCACAGACCATATCATGACTGATATAGGGTGTTTAACTGTGTTAACCAGGCATCCAGGAGCAAAATTTTCTCCCTTTCGTCGACGAACAAACATTGCTTTGTCCATCAAACACTGAAAGGTTGATTCATCGGAGAAGCAAACCTAAAAATTGTCAAAGAAACTGATAAAAACTCTAAATACAGTATTTAATACTTAAGGAAACCAGAGTTCAAATGAGGAAGTAATATGTAAAATATAGTAAAAATGTGAGTGATTATAATAATGTGGCCAGGTACTGTAGATCAGATTAGTAAAGTTAATCAGTACTCTCACGGCAAAAACGAACTTGACAATGACGTTGTTTTGGAGTCTGTACTAACACAGCCATCAAAGATTAGACGACTTACGACTTTCATTTCATAAGCTGGTAAGTGATGAGAATATTGTGAGGAATGCATTAAGGCTCTTGAGGTTGTAAGCAACTATTTGCAAGGCGGAAAGTTTTTCTGGAAAAATATATAATGGCAAATTTTCCATCTCACGTCACTATATTATGTATGCTAATATACTTACATTAATAAATCTTTAAACCTGGCATAAATATAATATCGTCGCTTCACAGCTTGTGAACTACACTATTAATTCTTTGATGGGCGATCATAAGAGTACAAGTCAAAAAACCTTATTTTACAGGAGAGCAAAAAAACTGTTTAACATCGTACATGATTTTGAAGATACTGTTATATGCATCAGAGAATGTGGCGTTCTACAGCAGGTTTTGACTTGTACTCTTTTTACCAGACATAGATATCGAGCTGATGATGACGAAACTGTATATATCTCAATTTCGCCAAAAATTGACTTGTACTCTTATGATCGCCCATCAAAGAATTTTTTTCAGTAACGCTCCCAACTTGTCGATACTTGCTCTCAACGTTTCCTAAATAAACTATATATCAATTTAAATTCTAAGCTTAATTTATATCATTTATTAATATTAATGTTAATTTATATTGACATACAGCAAGGAAATTATTTCAGTGTAAAAACTTCACAATGTCCTACTGCATGTAATTAATTGGGAGTATATTTTGTGCGAGATCGTGCGTATTTGCTTGTTTTCCGCACTGAACCAATAAGCGGTAAGTGTGAAATACCACATTCAGTATTCCCAACGTAACACACATAACAATTTCTCTCTTCTTACCGCTTAAGCGCGACATTCATTTTACTGCTTTAGGCTTTCAACATATTATTTTTAGAGACGTTTAACATAGTAATAATTATAAATTGGAAACTTACCACTGCAATTTCACCTAAATTGCAATGTTAATTATAGTATTTAAATATTTGCAAAAATTAAGTAAAGTCTACTACTCCACGAAACTTATTGCATTCCTGATACAAGTAACATTAAGGAAGCCGTGAAAAAAATCAACGAGATTCCAGATGCCGATGTTATTACTGCAATATGTTATATAAATAATATTGTTAAAATATTAAAATGAAAAATAAATCATTACATAACCTTACCGTTTGTTTTAAGTTCGCATTTATAGACTGGGGGAAAAAAAAGACAAGTATATCACGGCCTGCTGGAGTATTGTAAACACAGAAAACATTTTATAGCAACAATGTTGAAGAAAGATATTTTGGTTTTCCGAAGTTGCCGTCATTAAACAGAAACCAACATGGAGATTTCATTGCAACTAATTAGAAATTCGTCTTTCAGGTATGTAATAAACGATCTTCGCACAAAATAATGTACGATACACGAGCGGTATGTTTGTTTTCATGTTCTCGGAAATTAAAAAAGCTCAAATACGGTTAGCTTTTTCAATCGTTTCCTCGAACATGAAAACGTCAACATACCGATCTTGTAACGTATATTACTATTCTGTAACATTTGTGTACCAATGGTCCCAATAAATAATAATGCTTGACGAACAATGAAAGAATAGTGTCTATTATTTAAAATAATTAATATCTACTACGTAAAATGAAATACTGTGTTCGTTTTTTGTTGTTTCGAAATTACTGCAATATTCTTTTTCTTCAAATACTATGTAAAAATATTTTTAATAAATTATGCTTTACAAACCACTACTTTGTGAAGTATAACTGAGTAAGCCTAAAGTTTTTTTGTATTGCAATTGTCAAATATAGATACTGATAATAACCGTGTTTTTTTCCTTCAGCTAAGTGTATTTATGATGTCCAAATGTCTATTTAATCCAACCCTAGAAGCGCAGATTAGATTATTGTACACCCCTTCAGCTAAGAACTGGTAAGAGCAACGCTTGAATGATGCAGTCTGCACAGACCGGCGATCCGCGCACATAACTGCACATTCAGAGTCTGATTTCTGACATGCCTGCTCTATACAATGCAGAAGAAGTTTATTTAATAAACCTTATCAAAGTTACGATATAAGCTGTTATTTCTGTATACTTTTAGTGTGGGCACAGTATATATTACACAGACCTACAACATTACTCATCTCATTCTGTGAAAGTCGAAACTTTTTGTCTAAAGATCCGTTGCCCTCGGCTGGAATTGAATCGAAGTACCTCGTGTGTAACAAGTACGACAATCAGCGCGACCAAGTAGACATCATTTCAACTAAGATGAGAGGAACTTGTTCAGCGGAGAAAATATTATGTTCTCGGTTCACGAAGAACTTGGTATAATTTACTTTCAGAGAGTGAAAAAGAAATTAATTATGTAAAGTTGAGAACCTCTACAGCATTTTCCTTCAATTGAATAACGAACTTCTGTATAAAAACTCCTCCTTGAGCAACTTTCTATGGCTGGGTTTCAAGTCACAGAAATAAAACCAGCAGACTTCTTTAGACTCTCGTCTCGTAATATCCTTTCATTATATCCCAGACTAGTTGAATGTTGAAGCCAGGATAAATAGTGTGTAAACGTTTAACCTTGCAACTGAAATAACAACTTCGGGGTTTTACCTACGTATTTTCCTTTAAAGGAAGAAAAGAGTATTCTGTAATGATATTCTAATGCAGGCATGTCAATTGATGCCCACAGGAGCAAGCGCGCGCTTTAGAGCCCAGGAGAGCCTGAGCGCTTTACAGCGGAAAGGAAAGAGACAGACGAAAGAGGTGGTATATGCCGCTTGGTCGAGCTATATTCAGGGATGGCCAGCACTGATTCAGTAGATAAAGGGAAGAGAACTTACTCAAACTGTATCCATGTTAATTTTTTTGATTTGCCTGAGAAGTATAAGTGCATTATAAGAATATAAGTTTTAATTTCAATGCTCATTTTTCATAAGTTTGATTTTTTATTCAAAAGAAATATTTTCTCAACTTTTCGTATAGAAAAGTGAAATTTTCATGTATAGGCCCGTTTATTTAGTAGCCTTACAGAATGTTTTCGTAAATTTAATATACCGTATATACATATTACTGAAGACAGTGTATTGAAAATTATGAAAATATTCCCATGGAAATTGTTTGTAAGGAAATGAATTAACAAAGCAACTACTGTTACATCATAAGCAAAAGATACGTGCCCATGTGTTGTAAAAATGTCAGCTCTATAGCTTCAGCAGATTTCGAGAAAATAATTTAATATTCTGATGATAGGAAGTTGCTCACAAATATCACATTAAAAGTATAATGTAATAAGAGTTTTGTTATGTAATATTAGTTACACTTAAAACAGATACAGTACCTAGGTAACTTTGCTTTGTACTGTAATATTGTTTTGATTAATTTATTGATTACGTTTATAAGGCTAAAGATACCATCAATATAAATTCCAACTTATCATGTCATACTCAATCTCTTTCTTTGGAATATCACTTTCTGTATGAATGATGTGTTTCATCCACTTAATACAGTATAATATTATACTACTATGGAATTTAAGTGAATATTCCTTCTTAACTCTCTATTATGTTATTAAGATTTAAAACACAAGTGCAATATTAAGAAATCAGTGTTAGTACTTTTGTTTTACAGACAATATAAATAAAATTAAACAGAAAGAAGCCATATAAAAATAACGACATAAAATTTCTCGTCCTGTCTGAAGTTTGTGCACCACTGTTTTCTTAATCCAACAGGCTGCTTATTCATATACAACACCCTTTCTCTTTCCATACCTTAGCGCTTGATGCCCGCGCACGACGTCAAGGTCAGAAAAATGCGCTTGCTTTGACATCACTGTTCTAATGCAAGGACAGAGTGGTCCGCCCTTCTTTCTGTCTGTCCTCGTCTGTTTCTGTATATTTCTCTTTGTGTTTCTTTATTTTAAATCAATTGGCTAATGTCAACGAAAGTCAGCAGCGATTGTAGATGTAACTATAGCAACCGTTAAAACTTGTAAATTGTAGTTCAGAAAAATAACGCTTTTTTATATTGGGAAGACCACTGATTTGCGGGCAAGTTTTCTTTTTGTTTCTCTTTTTCTGTTTTCCGGTTTCCTACACAAAATGTGATTTTTAGTAAGTTTTCATAACAGAAAAATTGTTATACTGTATTAATGATTTTTTTTTCTGCACTGCAGCTCAGAAATGAACTTCTTACGTGTGGGTCAGACTTTGTGAATAAATCTGCGTCGTGCAATACAGGCGCTATGCTCTCAAGTTCGTCCAGAATGGCGATATTCAGTCTGCAGAAGGAGGCCTGTCTTGTTTGTTCCATTTGTTATAAAAATATTCGCTGTCCTCCACTCCCACCCCCCCATGTTTTAACCGTCTAAGAATTTTAGCACAGATCTTGCGATTAGTTTTTCATATGAAATAAGACGAAGTTCGTGATGTCTTGGTTGCCTTTGTCATGTTCGAACCTCGCAGGACACGAGTGTTGATCTTCCATACAGAACCAAATTACGATATCAATTGAGAATGTGGACGACGACAGCGATTTTTTT
Source organism: Periplaneta americana (assembly GCF_040183065.1). Classification (NCBI taxonomy): domain Eukaryota; kingdom Metazoa; phylum Arthropoda; class Insecta; order Blattodea; family Blattidae; genus Periplaneta; species Periplaneta americana. Next base: position 12,709,826 of record NC_091127.1, read on the forward strand.
TTTAGTGGGTTATTTTACGACGCTTTATGAACATCTTAGGTTATTTAGCGTCTGAATGAGATGAAGATGATAATGCCGGTGAAATGAGTCCGGGGTCCAGCACCGAAAGTTACCCAGCATTTGCTCATATTGGGTTGAGGGAAAACCCCGGAAAAAACCTCAACCAGGTAACTTGCCCCGGACGGGAATCAAACCCGGGCCACCTGGTTTTACGGCTAGAACGACGATATAATAATAATAATAATAATAATAATAATAATAATAATAATAATAATAATAATAATAATAATAATAATAACAATAATGTATTGCAGAACAAAATCCGGTTTTGATTCTGAGAAAACTATATGTAAGATGGTAAGGATTTTCGATACTTACGACTATGGAAAGACGATGAGGATTATAGCCACTGGCGTAATTCAGGCGGTAGTGCGTTTGTCTGTTGGTCGGGGTTGCAGTCGTGCAGTTGGGTTTATTACCTGGTTGGGTTTTCCCAACCGTAAGGCGAATGTCAGGTAATCTATCGCGAATTCTCGACCTCATCTCGTAAAATATCATCTAGCTATCATTAATCGACGCTAAATACCCTAGTTGATACAGCGTCCTTACACAACCAAGTAAAAAATATCACATGACTTTCAAGTAAAATAATAATAATAATAATAATAATAATAATACACAAACGATTAGGGAAAAAACGGAAATTTTACTTGAAGCAAGTAAAGCGATCGGTTTGGAAGTAAATCCCGAAAAGAGAAAGTATATGATTATGTCTCGTGACCAGAATATTGTAAGAAATAGAAATATAAAAATTGGAAATTTATCCTTCGAAGAGGTTGAAAATTTCAAATATCTTGGAGCAACAGTGACAAATATAAATGACACTCGGGAAGAAATTAAACACAGAATAAATATGGGAAATGCCTGTTATTATTCGGTTGAGAAGCTTTTATCATCCAGTCTGCTGTTAAAAAACGTGAAAATTAGAATTTATAAAACAGTTATATTACCGGTTGTTCTTTATGGTTGTGAAACTTGGACTCTCACTTTGAGAGAGGAACATAGCTTAAGGGTGTTTGAGAATAAGGTGCTTAGGAAAATATTTGGGGCTAAGAGGGATGAAGTTACAGGAGAATGGAGAAAGTTACACAACGCAGAACTGCACGCATTGTATTCTTCACCTGACATAATTAGGAACATAAAATCCAGACGTTTGAGATGGGCAGGGCATGTAGCACGTATGGGCGAATCCAGAAATGCATATAGAGTGTTAGTTGGGAGGCCGGAGGGAAAAAGACCTTTGGGGATGCCGAGACGTAGGTGGGACGATAATATTAGAATGGATTTGAGGGAGGTGGGCTATGATGATAGAGACTGGATTGATCTTGCTCATGATAGGGACCTATGGCGGGCTTATATGGGGGCGGCAATGAACCATCGGGTTTCTTAAAAGCCAGTAAGTAAGTATTATTATTATTATTATTATTATTATTATTATTATTATTATTATTATTATTATTATTATCATCATCATCATTATTATTATTATTAATCATCATCATCATCTCCATTGTTCTACAAAGGTTATTTCCGAAGAAACTAATATAAAAATATATCTAAAAATAAAAGATCGGCGCCGTGAAATATATTTTCAATACTTATTACAATAAATCTGGGGGAAAGATAGAAATAAAATCGAAGCGTGATGTGACCTGGCCTATGTACCTAAAAGCTCTAGCACGTAATAAAACCCCCTGTTTTATATGTTCCCGTCGCCAGAAAACATGTCGGTTTTATACTACTAGTACAACTACGATTTTATGGCCTGCTTCGACACGTCCCACTCATATTCTTATTGCAATAATACGTATACTGCTAAGATTGTTCCTACTTTTTCTTGAAGGCAGGATTAGCGAGTTCAGGTGTGTGATGTCTGTAAAACTTATTTTCTTAGTAACGAACTAACAGCATGTAAGAAGTACGCCTATGTTCATCTCATTTCGAAATATAAGTGCTTCATTCTCCAACGAAATTTCGTATCTTTTTAGTTATTCCAGGAAAATCTCGGAAAAAATCCTTTAGAATAGACCACGATCTTACCACAACGTACTATAGTAGGAACGATCATGGTTTTAAAATCAAATGTAGGAAACAGAAAACGGATGTAGGTCAATTCTTATTATTAAATAGAACTATAAATGATTGAAATTACCTACCTGCAGCGGTCCTTGAGGGCTGTTCTTCCTTAAGGAAATTCAAGAATAACTTAAAACGTTGTGTATAAAGTATAAATTAAAGTTAAGGTGACATTTATTTTTTAAGGTGACATGTATTTATTTAGCCTGTCGAGTTACTCCCTTGGTTTGAAGTGTAGGCTTAAATTACTTAAAAATAGCTTGTAAGAGGGCCTTAGACTAGAAATGTTTAGTTTAAGTGTAGTTCTGTTTATAGGTATGAATAAAGGTGTGTTTGTCTTATTTGAACTGTTGTATCAGTGGTACGAGGTGAGTCAGTGAAGTTATGGTTTTACAGTGCAGTGAATAGTTCCGATTAGTGATAACTTATAGCGTCAATGAAATGTGTTCTAGTGTCAGTGAAATGTGTTCTAAAGTTTCAGTGAAGTGTGTCACAGTTCCAGTACAGTGAGTGAGATGAGAGTAAAGTGAAAGATTTTTATCAGTACCAATGTGAAACTTATGTAGGCCTATACATATGTATATTGTAATGCAAAATTAGATTCACTTATTAATTAGGTTATTTTATGTATTGTTAATTGTAATTATTGTGTATAATTTTATTGTGTATTCTAATTGCATTGTGTACATAATTGTATTGTGTATTGTAATTTTATTGTGTATTGTTTATATTGTATGTACCACTGCCATCGAGTGCTTGCCCACTTGCAGTGTAAATAAATACATACACACATAAAATCTCATCATTTTTTCTATATTAAAATACAGGTAAAAATATATATTAATCGGTATTACTTAAAAGTCAATATAAAGTGTATGGTTTAGGCCTACAGGCCTATTCCATGTTACAGACTTTAAATAGGCCTATATTCATCATACAGTTTCTACCAAAAGTTTTTAAGGACACCGCTTCAAAAGTGATGTTTCACTCCTGTCATTATACTTAAGTGAAACCCTAGATCATATTATATACCCAAGATAGGTCGACCTTATACGCTTTGATGTTAACAACTTTTGTCAGGTTTACTATGCTGCCATCTAGTTGTTACATAAGGAGTCACGTCATACAGTAATTCCCATTTGAATTGCATTAGCGACTGTATTGCCATCTCGTGTTCGTTTACTGCGGACGGGTGGCGATCCTGGCGGTTGTTCTCTTCAAAGTGCAAACGATTGTAACATAGCGATAACCTATCTGTTACATATGAAGAGTCCACTGCAAGAATGATGGATGTCATTTGGAATACATTTTGCCGGAGAAGAGATTGAAAGTTTGAAATGCTTAGCGCTCAAAGCTTAACTGTGATTTTCCGATCATTACTGGACAATGACTATCAGTGTTAATGCCATATAACTCTCTATGTACATTCTATATGTCTTAAGCTATGCACTGACAGTCTTGGTTCATTTTCGACAAGAAAGTGACATCCATCATTCTTGTAGTGGACTCTTCATATGTGATCTAGGGTGAAACCCTCTGATGCTTATACAGGGATCAAATGCCTGTGAAAAAGTAAGATTTTTACTGCAGACTCAATCTTTCTATCTTCCAAACTGTGGAACAATTTTTCTATTATGAAAACGTATTTAAAAAGTACATTTCTTGTAGGTAGGAAAACAATTAATTACTCTAGAATGGGTTTACTTAGATCGGTGAATTTTGGAATAGGCTTAGACATATGTGAAAGTATTATAGATTTATTAATTTTGTCCTACAGAATATTCTCATAGCTGCAGTGCATATGTCTGTACAGATTACTGTGCACTTAACAGCGGAATCCCGGCCAAACAAGTCACTCAACTGAGTGCGCTCCTAATATAATGGCAGTTGACATTGGACATATACGTCAACATATATGCCTAACTTGGAGTCAGGCCACAAAGTGAAATAGTGAAAGGAGGAGGATTCGGTCCGGTGCTGTGGATTGAATTCGGCGTAGCTCAGTGGTCAGAGCGCTTGGTACGTAGAACCAAGGACCCGGGTTCGATCTCCGGCGCCGGAGCGAATTTTTCTCCTCAAATACAGTATTAATATATGAAAGGTTTCTCGTGCAGTTATTACCTATTTGTTTAAAAAAATTGTGACAGCTCGTTCACATTTTCTAAAATTCTCTTGTGTTCGAAATTCGTGACAAATTGATTCGGAACCGCCACTGCCATTGATGATTTTTTATTGCAAACCAATCTCTCTAGGTTTCAAACTGTGGATTATACTGTAGATTTCCAGTGTCTTTAATATTAGGCCTATTGCCGATGTGAATTAACAACGGAGCTATTTTCATTTAATTGAATGAACATTAGTAATACTATACTGAAAATAGAGGCAGTAATACTGAAGAATATAGAATAACATCACTGAAGAGGTCCTAACATGTTTAGACATAACTTACAGAAGCAATAAAACTATTTGAAAGAAGGTATAATATTATCATGAGTTGAACTCGGTTCGAGATGGAGAAGAGGCCGAAATATTCGAATACCAACGATAGCAGTTCTACACAAGCCTTCCCGCGGGCAACACCTACACCCGGTCGGCACGAATTGCAGCCATGCCTCTGGAGCTAGACGACACTACATCACGCCTCGTGCACGCCAGTGAGTGGTCAAAAATATATAAATATTGTCACAGGAAGCGAATGTTAGTTAAGTTTCGGACTACAGCAAATATGCACGGATTCACATTTAACATGCACAAATTTAATTTAATTTCTCGTTGTTGCTCAATCAAATCAGCTATTAATTTCGAAAAATCGTTTTGTTGAGTGAGGCATTTAAGTGTCAGATTCAAAATAGCATAGCCTACATAAATTTCAATTTGACATCTAACATCTTCATATAATAGGGCTGTAGAATGTCTTGTTTATACAGTGAAACCTCTCATTTACGGACATCAAAGGGACGTAACAATCTGTCCGCATCTGGGAGGTGTCCTTTATTGGGAGGGAGGCTCTCCAACCTATCAGTAAATTTATAATATGCATTATGTATCCCTTCACGCTTTAAATGAAATGTATTACTGTAGTTTAATTCTAAATACAGTATACTACAGTAAATTCTTTGCAACTTTGACCTTACAGTAGATAAGACCGAAAAAGGAAAATACAGTACTGTGCCATACAATTTTATTCTAGGTGTACAGTTATGCAGTACTGTAATTTACAGTTTTCAACTTAACCTTTATGTTCAGGTGTCATGTCTCTAGAAACAGAACAACTGATTGAAGTGAAGAGAATAATCCTACTAACCCCATCAATACAATTTTACGGTCGCGGAAACCTTGGACCCATCAGACAGGTTAAATTTTATGACTTTGTTTATTCATCCGCTTCCAGCAACAAGGGGTAGCCGGCTGAGCTAGTGGCAGCCTACGAGACACTTAGGCCCAATTGTATAAAACTCCCTGACTAAAGATCAACTTTGATCGAAGATCGAAAAATGAACCGAGTTCAGACACTTCTTCTATTGTATAAAACTTTTCTGCGATCAAATTACCTTAGTTCAAATGCAATCTAAGTTCACGTGAAAAGGATTTGGCAACATCGCTTAAACAGGTGAAATACGTGATGCGCGGACCATGTTATACAGTTTTGTTCAGTGTTGCCAATCTAGCGACTTTAACTCTTTTTCAACAACAATTTCTTTTAACTTTTATATTGCTTAAATAGGGATTTAGTGACCTTTTTAGCACCCCATAGTGACAAAATTTAATCTTTCTTTGTTGATAATGAGAAATCTAGCGACTTTACAACTACTTTTTGGCGACTTTCCGTACACTCTGTTGGAAGCACTGGTTTTTTGTGCAATGTAAATAATGGCGGACAATAAGAAGAAGGGTGACTGTTCTACGAGTTGTTATCATGTTATGGTGTTTGATACTGCTAAACATAATAAAGCTTTATAAAACGACAATTTTCGTTTAGTAATACAGTTAATTGAAAATTTATAAATGTACCTATCATATCCATTAATAATTAATGGTTGTTATAAACATAATCTAATTATAGGTTATGTTATTTGATACTGCTGAACACGATAGAGCCTTATAAAATATAAGATTGTTTGTGTATTAAGGCAAGAAATTGAAAGAAATATATATAAATGTACCTATCATATCTATTAATATTAATAATAATGGATATTTTATTTGCACAATCTGTCACTCGTATATTTCAAACAGAAAAGAAATAACTTAACTTGGATCATCTAACTTAATCGGAGAAATTTCTTCAGTCAAAGTTGACTTTAGTTTGAGACAAATTAATCTCAGATTAGACTTTATACAACACAAAATTCCAAGTTCAGCTGAAACAAGGATCAATTTAACCTCTGATCTAAGATTAAATGGTTTATACAATCGGGCCTTAGCCTACTGTCTTCTTTCATGTTAAGGAATTTCTGTACAGTTCTCAAAACTAAATTTTCCATTTTTGTAACACATTAGATCTTGAAATCCAAGTTCTGTCCGTAGTCAGGAGGTAAAGCAAGCTTTAGGGCTGTGAAACAGCTGTCCGTGTCCGTGTCTGAGAGTGTCCGTAAACGAGAGTTAAATTTATCATTACTTCTATATTATTTCAGTTGGGACATAAAAATCTGTCCGTATATGAGGAGTGTCCGTATCTTGGGGTGTCCGTAAGGAGAGGTTTTACTGTATTCACATTGTACTGTCCGTTCGAGTGGTTATGTCGCAGGGTTGTCGAAACAGGGGAAATAACTTGGCAGTTACTTAATGGGGCCCTTTTCTTTACATTATTTTTAACAGTTGTATAATATTACTATGATGTACCGAAGTACATATGATATTTCAGTGTACAGGAATTCTGCTTCACCATATGGTGAAGAATGAGTAGAACGGAGAAAAATTCTCTCCGGCACCGGGACTCGAACCCGGGTTTTCAGCTCTACGTGCTGACGCTTTATCCACTAAGCCACACCGGATTCTAGTTTCGGTGCCGGATTGAATCCTTTTCAGTTTAATTTTTCTGCGTTCTATCCATTCTTCGCCGTATGGTACTGTAGAATTTCTTCACGGAAATATCATATAGTAATAGTAATAATAATAATAATAATAATAATAATAATAATAATAATAATAATGGCTTTATTTAACCTGGCAGAGTTAAGGCCGTAAGGCCTTCTCTTACATTCAACCAGGATTAAAACTTGCTTACATAGTTGAACATACAACTAGATCGGAATTAAGTAATTTATTACATACTGATAAAATTTAGGTACATAATGAGATCAAAAGAGGTAGTTACATAAAAATTTACCTCATAAAATAAAAATAAACATTAGTGGAATACATATTAATGTTGTTAGAATCAAATACGAATCACATAAAAACAGAAGACGATAATTCAATAAAAAAATGTACACAGTAAAAATAAAAATAAACTCATTAGTATTAGATTACAATTAAGTAGGGTTTACATAATTAAACCAGAAACCGACAATTGAATAAAATGTCCACAAAAAAAATAGATTAATAATAAAAACAACACAGTGGGATACATATTGGCGTTAAGTGATAAATAAACACGATTTAGATAATAAAAATAAGAAACAAAAAAAATAAGTACAGTGGAACACATTCCATTAAATATTTGCAACGCGTTAGTTCTGGCAACTCATCATGAGATATTTTTCTAATTTACATTTAAAGGAAATTAAAGTTCGGCAGCCCTATATATATCCTTACTAATGTGATACACTTAAGTAAGCACTTAGTGATTCAAAACGGCGCTCATTTCGTCGGATCCCGGCCACGTAGTCACTGGTAATGAGTGCACCTCTGTACATAGTGCATTGGACATTGTGCCACTGTCACATATTCTATGACATAGTACATGAGGGTAAGCCACTAAAGGGACAACAGAGAGGTAGAACTCAAACTGAGGAGGATTCAGTCCGGCATCGGAACTGGAATCCGGTGTGGCTTAGTGGATAAAGCGTCAGCACGTAGAGCTGAAATCCCGGGTTCGAGTTCCGGTGCCGGAGAGAATTTTTCTCAGTTCTACCCATCCTTCACCAGTTGTATAATATTACATAAATTTCCAATTCTGTACAGCAACTATTTTCAGGAAAGAGTCTAACAGCCCAGCCACTAGCCCTTACAGAGGGGCTAGCAGAAACGGGTGGGGGAAACCAGGATGCAACATAACCACTCGGACGAACAGTAGCTGTAAAGAGTTGTTCACTGACGTAATTAGCCCATTTTAACCGTATGTTAATCATTTACCAGCAGGAGACCAGTAAGAAATGAGTTATCGCTGACCAGAATCAATTTCCTGCAAACCACTAAACAATAATTATGCAGTAGGGTCAGTAACATGCACTTTATTATGCTATTTTTTTAGTAAATGATCTCTGGTCATACCGCGAGTTAATCTTCTGTGTGAAATCCGAAGGCCTATGTACTATTGTTGAGACTGGTTCTATTGTTGTGAACTAGATGGCGACTGTATATGTATTACTGATGAGTGATGTGTTATGAATACGATTTCGATTATGAATGAGGCCGGTGATATTCAGGGATGTTGTGGCCCGAATTTCCTGACATTTGCCTTACGGTTGAGGGAAAACCCTGAGTTACAACATTATGGAGCAAATTTTAAAGTTTTATAGGCTTATTGTGAATTTTTATAAGTAATATTTTGTAGTTTTAGACTCACATTGTTTCTTTGTAGGACCACAGTTAGGTCATGGACCGTAGTTTGCCTGCCCTTCAGGAAAAAATTCGATAAAAGTCGCCAAATTCTGAGGCCATTAGCCAAATTGGCGATAGCGCTGGCCTGCTGCCAAGGCTGTGTTGCATTCTAGCCATCTGCTCGTCCGCCTCCCATTCCCAAGATTATTGTTCCAGAATATCAAAAGCCGACAATAATTTCTGCTTGACTGGCCCTTCAATGCATATGCGCCAACTTACAACAAGGAAATGTCCTCCGCTGTAATTGAATACGTAACAGGTCCAAAACAGCCTCAACATTTCAGCATGCCGTGAGCCACATTGCAAACAGTTATTCGGCCTATAGGGAAACATTTTGTTGTTAAATTGCGAGTGTTACAGCATTCCATACGCAACTTGCATTGCCGTGGGAAAAAAATTTACAGAGCAAAATTCCAACTTTACAATCGCAAATAGTTAAAACGTTCGTACGCCCACCATTACTGTCAGAAAGCTTACCCAGTTCTGTTGTTAGTATTGACGTAACTTTAAAAAAGTACAAGTTTCCATTTTGAGCTAATATCACAGTCTAGTATATACAGTCACGAAGCTCAATACGTAGTAAATATGCATCCGTAGATAGTTGCTAACCACTAGGATCGCTACTATCGCCTCATTACAGACAATGCGAAATAGTACCGGCATAGTCTATTGTTCCTAGCAACCTCACAACTCAAGCTTCAACCCCACCACAACAGGAAACCAGAAGATATCGCGGGATCTTCATTAGGCTTTGGACAATGACGGATAAAGGCTGGTTCACAATAAACCGGTAATGGAAACGAGAACGAGAACGGAAATAATGTTTAAGTATTTATTACGGAAGAAAATAATTAAAATATGTCTTCATAAACCTATTGATTTTCCATCTCAAAATTTGTTTCTAGACTTTAATGTACTTAACGTAAGACAAATTTATTATATTGTATTAATAAAATTCATACATAAAAATCGAAATAATTTTGAATTGTATTATCATACTGTAGTTATGAAACAAAAGGTATGAATTCTTTAAGATTGTTTGAACCAAAATGCAACACTGTTACAGTATTTAATCATAGTAGTAATTTAGGCCCAACAAATTTATATTTAAATATCCCAACCTTGTCAATTCTAATAGTTCTAGTATTAAATTTAAAAAGTTATGTATGGATTTTATAAAAATTGAAAAATTGTAAATTTAAATTTATATACTATAATTGCACAGTAGACGTAAGACAAATTGTATTGTATAATTATTAATTTCAATTCAGGAATCCGCCCCTGAGCAAGAGTTCTACTCTTTCAGGGGCGAGCTAAAGTTTTTCCGTATATAGGCTATTATATTTTATGTTACAGTTATTAGCAAAACAATAAATAAATAAATTTAAATATGAGATTTCACAATGGTTAATTGTGAATGCTCACATTTAAATACATTCATTTCAACAATATTTCCGTTCTCGTTTCCGTTCCCGGTTTATTGTGAACCAGCCTTCACACTTGGAAACTATTCGGCCAGGTTATTTCCTAAAAAGTTAACACAATAAAGAATATATATTTTATATATTTTGATGTACCGAAGTACATATGATATTTCCATGCAGATATTCTGCGTCATCATATGATGAAAGAGTGATGGAACGGAGAAAAATTCTCTCCGGCGCCGGGATTTGAACCCGGGTTTACAGCTCTACGTGCTGATGCTTTATCCACTAAGCCACGCCGGATACAACCCCGACGCCGGTTAGATCCCGGCCAACCAGTCACTCATTCGAGTGCACCTCAACACATGTATGGACTTCGGTCCTGCGTCCATAGACATCTATGACGTAGTGCAGAGGGCGGCCACTAGAGGGAACCCAAGAGATGGAGCTTAATCTGAGACGATTCTAACCGGAGTCGGGGTTGTATCCGGCGTGGCTTAGTGGATAAAGCATCAGCACGTAGAGCTGAAAACCCGGGTTCAAATCCCGGCGCCGGAGAGAATTTTTCTCCGTTCCATCACTCTTTCATCACAATAAAGAAGTTGTAAAGTTGATCAGTATTATTTCTGGTCAGTTTTAACCTATTCTTTGAATTGATGGAGTTAATACCTTCACTTACCCTAATCATGTTTTATAATTTTAATTTTTTCACTTATCTTTTAGTAAGTCTTTCTTTTCTTTCTATCTGTTTTCTTTTCCCTACAGAATATTAGCCTCTGAATACAATGCAAGAATGTAAAGTGTAATGCGTGACATTCTCTTTGTTTTCGCTATTGAATAGTTCGCCTCAAACTAGAGCCTGTCGGTCCTGCAAAGCGAAGTATCGCTCCCTCGTTAACATAAATTTAAATTTAGCGCCGGCTTAGATTTAAATAAAACGAATGGCGTACAGAGCTGCATTACATACTGGAGAAGGCGAATCCTTTAATGCTCACATTCACAAACGTGCGGCAGTTCAAAACTCGTTAACTACAGTCGGGCTCCTTGTTCACAGCTGTTATCTACTGACCGATACTGGGACCCTATCGCGCTGAAAGCACTTCTACACAGTTCCAAAATTAATGCATTTTAGAGGAAAAACACTGTGTTCGTTTTCTTTATAAACACCAACCTTAGCCGGAAAAGGCCGAGTTTAAAATCGCCCGTTTTCTGGTGTGCCTTATACAGGGACATCATTTTATTTTTACTTCAATTTTTATTGTACCTGCGTTTCTAAATGTACTTGACTCCCACCCCTTTCACTAATGTCCTTGCTAACGTCAGTCACACAAACTTATGGCCGCTGTTGCTAGCAGTGAAGTAAACAGTACAGAGTACAGTGTGTTTCAGAAATATGTTGCGTTTTCTATAGAAGAAAGAGCTTATATTATTGAAGTTTATTTTCACACAGGTATGGTGTGTAGCATAACTGAATTTATCTGTGTGGACTGAGCACAAGTGAAGATTAGAGTTATCGAAAGTACGGTACCCTATAATGTGGTACTTAACAACATTATTTAAACAAGAGTTTTGTTTTACTATTTGTAGGTATGAAGGACGATGATGGAAACTGGAATTACAATGTGACTGAATGTGAACAACAGTTTTTCTTGTTTTTTTTTTTTTCGCAGTGTCCTGATTATATCATTACGGAATATTTTCGTAGAAATGTCATTAATATGGTAGATAAATTTAGAGCAACAGAGTGTACAGAAAGGAAGAAAAGTGTAAGATGGCCAACAAAGGTGACAGAAGATGCTGTAGAATATGCTGGAGAAAGGATGCAGCGAGGTCGTAATTAGTCGGTCAAGAAGTTAGCTGTAGAAATTGGAGTTTCTTACGGAAGTGCTCACAAAATTCTCAGGAATAAATTAGGTTAGTAATATGCTGAATAAAGTAGACATTACATAATGTATATGACCGCCTGAACACTTGAGTTTGTGAAAAAAAATTGTTACTATTCTACTGCTTTTTGATAAAATACTGTAAAATAATGACCAAACTGAAAATCGTAATACTATATTTCCGTGTAACATAAATGGATACACTACTTTTCTCTCCTCCTATAGCTAGTAAAATGATTTGTTTACATATTGCACTAGCAACTCCAAACTCCTGTAATGGAAGGGGGTAACAGTGTTTCCGAGTATAGCCAGGTTAATGTTAAAAATGTTAGTAAAAATAAAGTGATGTCCCTGTATTTCATAAGCATAGTTAGGAAGTTCGTACCAAAACAGTATACAGTAGAACTTGGTTATAGCGACCTCGTTTTGTGCGACACCTCGCCTATAACGTCAAATATTCTGTGGTCCCAACTAATTCCCCATAAGACATATGCTTTCCTATCTTGCTTAATACGACAAACGTAGAGGCATCTACCTCGCATATAAAGTCATTTTCAACCTCAGTTTGGAATAAGATTTTCTAAGAACCAAAGTATTTTAAGAAATATTTTGTTGAAATCTGACCCTGACAAATTCTTTACAGTCACCTTGTGTCATAGACCTCTGGAATGCAGACGGATTCCCCACCCAATTGTAACCTGCCCGAATTCATGCGGTATTAGATCAGTTTCGACAGGCAGTTTTCACTAAGTGCACGCATTTTAATACAGTATGGCCACTTAAAGAAGTGAGTGACGCTTTAGAAGCCATTAGAATTATGAACATGTTCTATGAAGCTAGGGAAGGGAGCAGTGAAATTGCAACTGAAATTATGGACATAGAACGTAATTTAGCCCTAGAAAGTGTGTATTGGGCAAGTAGAAGACAACAGAGTAAAATGACTGATTACTTCACTTCTAAGTAAAGAAGTTTGGTGAGTACTGAACAAACTGTTTTAATACAGCATACTGTATTTATAATTGTAGGCCTACGTGTATTTTATTTTTGTTCATTGTAGGCTTAAAAGTCAATGCATAAATCTAAAATAAGTCTAAATAAGTTTGTTATTTTTCATTTTCCACCTCACTAGATTGATAATGTGAATCTTGGTTACTACGAACTCGTTTATAACAACATAATGTTTAAGGTCTCTGGGATGTCGTTATAACCAAGTTCTACTGTATTTCAGTTGAGTACAGCGAGGAGTATAGGTGTCATCCGCGCCTCGCCCAGCTACAGATGATACACAGTATGTTCACATAAACAGCGCATAGTGGCATTCTGTGGAGTTGTGTACAGTCGTGAATAGTTTGAAGAATATTGTTAATTTATATTAATATTTTAGGTTATGAATAAAGTGAGCTATTCTGTTATTATTTTATTATTTACGTAATGTTAATATTATGCATGATTCCAAAAAAGTAAACTCATCTGTTATTAAATAATTATGCAAACAGGAGTGTGTGACATTTTTATTTTTTCCCGGATTATTCTTCGTTAAATGTTGAAGTCTTGTGCTGCTATGCATTCGGTTGCGTTACACTCCAAGTTCAACATCGAAATTACGATACGAACTTCCTAGCTGTCATTACAATAGAAATGAAAAATGTTCTTGAAAACAATTATGGGTTTAATACAGTTCGTACAGTTCAATGCAGTTCGTGCTTACCTGAATACGGAGATGTCTGATCGTTGGATAGGACGTGCTGGAGTAAGGGACAGATGTTTCATGACATGGCCACCGAGGTCACCCGATATGACTGCATGTGACTTCTTTCTGTGGGGGTATCTAAAGGACCGTGTGTTTGTACCGCCTTTGCCACGTGATTTAGAGGAACAAAAAACCAGAATTCGAGAAGCTGCCGCCACGGTCACAGAGGATATGTTGAAAAGGGTGTGGGAAGAGTTTGATTATCGTTTGGACATCTGCCGAGTCACTCGTGGTTCACACATTGAATCTCTGTAATGTGTAAACAGAACTTTGAGAGTTTGACTTTAAACTGACTTGTGTTTGAAAGTGCTATCATTAGTAGTTTTTGTGTAATAAAATATTGAAAGTGTTACCGGACTTTTGGTATGCCCTGTATTATGTGTCACATACGAGATACACTATTAGATTCACAAAGTAGTCGTTCACCTGATGGATTTAAGAAATACTGTATCATATTTCAGATTTGCTCCAGCAACATCTTGTGACGTAGAACGAATATTTTCAGAGTACAAATATTCTTTTTTTTTGTAATCATAAAAGGAGTATTTTTTTTAATAAAATGAAAGTGTCTATTGTTATTTGTTATAATGATGCTAGAATCATAATTATATACTTCGTGTGTTATTTTTACATGTATAGGTAAATTATTTTAGATTGGGAGTTACGAAGTTTATAATTACAAATTATTGCATTTTACATTATTCGTTTATTATTTTCTTGTTACAAAGCTCTGGACGATTAGATCACAAGTTTGGTTACCATTCGGCTGTACACGTTTGTCGTTCTGGTTAATTGACATTGAAAGCCGCGCTATTCCTTTTCATTCGGTAGAAATATAGTCCAAGCTCTCACAATTTACCAGTTTTGGTACCGACTTCCTAGTTCTGTTCATAACCACCATTCCTGAACGAGTCCACACCTGTGAAGTAACGGTTAGCGCGTCTGGCCGAGAAACCAGGTGGCCCGGGTTCGATTCCCGGTCGGGGCAAGTTACCTGGTTGAGGTTTTTTCCGGAGTTTTTCCTCAACCGAATATGAGCAAATGCTGGGTAACTTTCGGTGTTGGATCCCGGACTCATTTCACCCGCATTATCACCTTCATCTCATTCAGACGCTAAATAACCAAAGATGTTGATAAATCGTCGTAAAATAACCTACTAAAATAAAAAAAAATTCCTGAACGAATTTACTCTCAGATATACCAACGAAATTCTTGCAATGGTTTGGCATAAATCGCTATAGGCATGCGGAAGGAACAACAGACATGCTGACAGCGAGTAAGAAACCATTTTTTGCTAACAGGATTATTGAGAGAGCGCATTTTCGTGAAAATCTAGAAATATATTTTTTATTGTCACGAAAATCTCTCCTTATTTTTCATATAATGAAGGAAAAAATCTATACAATTTATCTTACACAATTTCTGTGTCTGGTTAACCTCACTGTCTCCTTTAACTCCATTCTTTATGAATAAGATTCCGTTGCTAGGAAACACACTGTGCTCTTTGACGTATAACTTTGTTACAGCAGTAGGTAGCAGCACAAAACAAGAGTCACTGTACCGGTCGTTCTGCAGAAGCTATAGCGGTCCTGCAAAAGTCAGGGGTAGAATAGCGAATAAGAATGGATGCTCAATGCTCGTGAATGAGTAACACCAAGTTCTGGACTAGAAATTTCGACTGTAGATATCGTCTCGTACAGTACATGACCTCGTGGGTTACGACCTTATAGTACATGCTGTAGAGTAGGCTATAAAAATTTTATATTCACCTCCTCTCCTCTCCTCTCTTCTCCCTCTCCCTCTCTACTCTCTTTTTCTCTTCTCTTTCTCTCCTTCTCTTCTTCTCTTCTCTCCTCCTGTTCTCTCCTCTCTTCTTCTCTTCCTCTCTTCTCTTCTTCTCTTCTCTCCACTTCTTCTCTTCTCTCCTCTTCTTCTCTTCTCTCCACATCTTTTCTTCTCTACCTCCTCTCCTCTCTTCTTCTCTTCTCTTCTCTTCTCTTCTCTTCTCTTCTCTTCTCTTCTCTTCTCTTCTCTTCTCTTCTCTTCTCTTCTCTCTTCTTCTCTTCTTTCCTTCTCTTCTTCTCTTCTCTCCTCTTCTCTTTTCTCCTTCTCTTCTCTCCTCTCCTCTGCTCTTCTCTTCTCTCTTCTTCTCTTCTTTCCTTCTCTTCTTCTCTTCTCTCCTCTTCTCTTTTCTCCTTCTCTTCTCTCCTCTCCTCTGCTCTTCTCGTCTTTCTCCTTCTTCCCTTTTCCTTTTTTTCCCTTCTCTTTCACATTTCTCTTCCTCTTCTTCTTTTCCCTATATTCTTGTATTTTCTTCTGCTTTCCTCTTTTCGTCTTTTCCTTTTACATTTCCTATCTTTTCTCTTCATCTTTCGTCCCTTCCTTCATTTCCTTTCCTCATTTTCTTTTCTTCCTTTCCCTGTGATTTATTCCCCTATTACGCTCTCTTTTTCTCTTCTCCTCTCTTTATATTGTTCGTTTATTTGACTCTATTCTCCACCTGTTGTCTTTTCGCCTCTACTCTGTATTTTTTCCTTTTAGTTTGTTTTATACAGGGTAGAGGTGAAATAGCCTTGCAGATTTTCGAAGCGAATAGCTCATGTTGTATGTAACAAAAAGCTTTAATATTATATTGGTGGAAAGTTCTTTTTTTTTTTTTTTTTTTTTTTTCCCAGAAAAAAAAGTTTTTTCTCAAATGTTTAATAACCTCTTATTCGGTAACTACGTATAGCGAGTAAGCTCGTGATTTTTGTTCATATCGATAGGAAATGTAGGTCTAACAGAGAATAATTCTGTGGTTTTTGGCTAAAGGGAGATAAGGCATAAAAATGAGTTTAGAGATAAATGAAAATTAAACTTCGGACTCTTATTGCAAATAATTTTCTACACAAATAAAACACATCAAATACTAGCATTATTTTGATTTTTGCGCTCTCACTTGTATAATTTAATAATTTAACTGGGGAATAAAATTCTATCTTCACAAAAAAATAACTTATCCCCCTTTACCCGAACACCACAAAATTTATCCCTCTGGCATATTTCAATAGCGTGAACGGTTTTCGTGTAAATTTAATTTTAAAAATCTCTAATTTGAAGGCACTGCACATGCCAGCAAGTGGCAACGTCGAGGCAGAGGCAGGCTTACGTACGGAGACTCACCGTGTTCGTTCACCTCTTACATCTGTATCACGAGCAGAGCGTGTTAGCGGCGGTGTTGCCGTACTGCAGAAACTTCAAACTTAATTTTCTAATTAACCGTGCATTTAATTTCTTTACTTTTACTTACTTACTGGCTTTTAAGGAACCCGGAGGTTCATTGCCGCCCTCACATAAGCCCGCCATTGGTCCCTATCCTGAGCAAGATTAATCCATTCTCTATCATCATATCCCATCTCCCTCTTATCCATTTTAATATCTTCCCATCTACGTCTCGGCCTCCCTAAAGGTCTTTTTCCCTCCGGTCTCCCAATTAACACTCTATATGCATTTCTGGATTCGCCCATACGTGCTACATGCCCTGCCCATCTCAAACGTCTGGATTTAATGTTCCTAATTATGTCACGTGAAGAATGCAATGCGTGCAGTTCTGTGTTGTGTAGCTTTCTCCATTCTCCTGTAACTTCATCCCTCTTAGCCCCAAATATTTTCCTGAGAACCTTATTCTCAAACACACTTAACCTATATTCCTCTCTCAAAGTGAGAGTCCAAGTTTCACAACCATAAAGAACAACCGGTAATATAATGCTGTGATCGTGCCAGAGAATCAGTCCCATTCCGAGGCTTATTTGAAGGATTCGTAACAAGCTGTTTTTTTTACGGTGATGGGTTGTTAGTCCTTCGCCCAACCCCCAAGTTGGAGGACCACCCCTAACCTGCTGTCCGCGACTGCTTATTCAATATATTCACAGCTACTCTCTATATCTGGAGGCCATCTCCTCGATTCGCATTTGATTACAAAATGTAATATACGTTTTCCATTAATTTCAGTGTACCCTATCATCCCTTTCGATGTTGAGGATTATCACTTCCACGCTGTATTTCTAAACTTTTCTTTCTTAGTCCTTCTTGCATTATTTTTCTTTCTCTCTCTTTCTGTTTTCTTTCCTCTTCTCTCCTACTTTCATCTCTCCTATGACCTCTTTCTCTCGTGTCCTCTTACCTCCCATAACCTTCTTACACTCATTTCTTCACTGCCATTCATTTTAACTTAAGACATTGAGTTACGGTATTTCAGAGTCGCCAGGGGATGCCGCGATCCATCTCATCTTTCCTGGAAGTGGAATGGGAGGCAAGCTTTTAACGTTCTATCCAGCACATTATCATTACTTTTGCTATTTGAGGCATGCCGCAGTAATGAATTACTGGTTTGATGTGAGTTTATCTCTCAGAGGTGTACTTCATTGCGAGTATGTGATCTGGAAGAATCCACCATGACAGTAACACAGTAAAATGAACATTAAATGTTGAATTTACTTTTTCTGAAGTAGATATATACTAGTGGCTTGTGCAGCAAATGCTGCTGCAAACTAAGTTCGTTAGTCGTTCAAATAAATTTTTTTCAGATTTATTGTCAATGAAGAATACTTGTCTTTTTGATAGTTATTTGCTTCCATAATAATGAAACATACTCCCTCTGAATGGATTTTTTTAGGCCAAATACTTTTTCTTGAACCTATCCAACTTCAGTTTTTGAGTTTCAACGCGAAAACGCAAGTATCAATGTCAGGACGATAGCAGTAGCTATTTCAGATCATTGTGGATTGTAGGAAAAAGTTAAAAAAAAAAATGTCAGGTTTGCTAAGCTTACTAACAATAGCATTTTCGTATAGCTGCTGCATGTAGAACTTGAAATGTAGAGCGTAAAATCATTTTATCCTACTATTCTAGGCCTCTTATTTTATCAGTAAGTAATACCTTTTGATCTTTCCTTAGGAAATGTAATTTTTGCGCTCTCTCGAGTCAATACTGAAGACAGTGACACATATCAAAATCTACACTACACCGCCATTAAGTATATGAAAAAGACCCAACCCCACTGGGTTAATAAGTATAAAAATATTTGATTTTTAATAACAATATTATTATCTTACTTAAGTTTTGTAGTTATATATAGCAATCACTCAGTAAATTATAGAAATGAAGATCTAAATTAAGATATTCTCTACATTTACTTACATAACCTCAAAACGTTTCACTTTCATGTCATCAATATAGCATCAATATTATGTACATTAATGAAAAATAGACGCATCATGATATTAACTATAATAAAATTTAATTTCTAATGGTAATAATGTCATCAAACCGCCTCAGGTTTCGTAGATTTGAATATCCAATACACAGCTGTACTCAGAAAATTATACACTGCAGAATCAGTTTTTGATAACAAATTGAATTGACCTTTAAATATGTCGGCAATCCTGCAGGTCATGGCCTTCGTGTAATAGCCTATTGTTTATTGTAGTGTGTGTTTTGTTCTGAAATTCAATCGACTCTGCTATGATTCAATAACATTAGTTCTCAAAACTGACAACAGATGGATTTTGGAAAATAGGAAAATTATGTAGGAAAATTGACATTTCACTGAAAACTACTACTTTTCCGAAAAAACTTTGGGTTCCAAGCTTCAAAATGAGGGGCCATTTATTAAAATCCGTTCAGCCGTTTTCCCGTAATTTCCATTACCAGTTCAAATTATATATATATATATATATATATATATATATATATATATATATATAGATTACAGAGTGATTTATATAGAACTGACACATTTCTTTCATTAATTGTTTCAAAACGAATTATGCTAGCGACAACTTATTATACCTAAAATGTAGAGGAATTTTGGGAGATTATTTACCTCTATAGCAAATGTTGTCCGGCGTTGTCAAATCCGGAGGTCTCGGTGGCCACAGGTTCCTGGAAATTATTCTGTCGTCACATAACCGGATAAATGGAACCATGCTTCATCTGTGAACCATGTGATGGACAATATGGCAGGATTTTGCACAATGAACGTCTGAAACCAACAGCAGAATGTTCTGGAGTTTCGATTCCTTGTCACTAGATGCGCAGATGTTTATGTTTTATTCCTATTGTTGGCAGCTGTTTTCGACATTTTGTGTCAACGTGAAAATGCAGCACACATTAAATCAACGACTCTTCCTTGTGAAGCAATACTGGATTACGATTTCAATTACAGCTACTCAAAGGGCATACCAGAGAGAATTTGGCGTTCGCAATCCTCCCAAAAGAAACACAATACTGGGACTGGTAAACAAATTGGAAACAACTGGATCTCTGGTGAGTGAAAAGGGCAAGCATCATTAAGACGTTTGTCGCAGGAGACAGGGTACACCTACTCAATGTGTCAGAGAGCCTAAAGCCATATAGGGTTACGGTTGTTCATCAGCTACAGGAACCAGATAAGGATAAAAGATTGAATTATTGTCGTTGGTTTCAGATGTTCATTGTGCAAAATCCTGCCATATTGTCCATCACATGATTCACAGATGAAGCATGGTTCCATTTACCCGGTTATGTGACGACCGAATAATTTCCAGGAACCTGTGGCCACCGGGATCTCCGGATTTGACAACGCCGGACAACATTTGCTATAGAGGTAAATAATCTCCCAAAATTCCTCTGCATTTTAGGTATAATAAGTTGTCGCTAGCACAATTCGTTTTGAAACATTAATGAAAGAAATGTGTCAGTTCTGTATAAATCACTCTGTAGTTTAAAGTGTGGCAGGGTCCCGCGCCGTGGCGTCGTGGTCTAAGGCATCCTGCCTAGGACTCGCGTTACGGAATGCGCGCTGGTTCGAGTCCTCGTTGGAGAAGAAATTTTCTCATGAAATTTCGGCCAGTGTATGGGACCTGTGCCCACCCAGCATCGTTATGCACTTGGGGAGCTAAGATAGGTAGCGAAATCCGGTTGCGAATGCCAGCTACAACGGATGGGGGGGATCATCGTGCTAACCACACGGTACCTTCATTCTGGTTAGATGATCGTCCACCTCTGCTTCGGCATGTGGGTGTGAGGCCAGCAGCCGGCTGGTCGGTCTGGGCCCTTCATGGGCTGTAGCGCCAGGATTATTAAAGTGTGGTAGGAGCCTTGTTTATAATTGTGAAACATATAGGGTGGTATTCATAGACATTTCGCAGCACGCGCTACGAGCGTACTAAGCTAGCCCCGGCTATCCACTGGTTACTAGTACAGAATTCAAATCATATCCTAGCGCTAACACTGGTTTATGAATACGAAAAACGCTTATCCACCGGAAACCCGCGCTAAAAATGTCTATGAATACGGCCCATAAAGTTTTCCCGGAAAATTTTGAGACTAACTTTTACAAGGAGCGTGCGGGCGACATTCATCTGTCGAATTCATAAATATTTGTAATGATTTTACTCGTAGTCAGTTTTCGACATGTATGTTCGATGGCTTGGGTTCAGAGTGGTTTTGTGAGTTAAAAGCTTGTGGGCTGTTACCTGACATAATTAGGAACATTAAATCTAGACATTTGAGATCAGCAAGGCCGATAGCGCGTATGGACGAATCCAGAAATGCATATACGGCAGGCCTGCACAAACAACGCTCAACGAGCGCGCGCTCTCCTCCGGAGCGGGAGAGCGGTGTTTACCGGTCGCCGAAACTGAGAGGAAGATACGTCAGAATGACATAGACTTGCTATAGGTAGAGGAGAGGGAAACGACCACTCAGTTATCTAGTGGAGTGCAGTGTGTAGGCCTATTCTCAGTAACTGTTTCACGTTGCTTACCTACTGCTATAGTACAGTATGGAGGAATCTAAAAGACGGAACATAACATTTAACGATTTACAGCTCGAACTTATTGATCTTCATTGTAACCTAAGAGCTAAAGATCGTTTGAATAATACTACTAGCCTGGTTGAGTTTTACAAGACTTAGGCCCAATTGTATAAAACTCCCTGACTAAAAATCAACTTTGATCGAAGATCGAAAAGTAAACAGAGTTCAGACACTTCTTCTATTGTATAAAACTTTTCTGCGATCAAATTACCTTGGTTCAAATGCAATCTAAGTTCACGTGAAAAGGATTTGGCAACATCGCATAAACAGGTGAAATACGTGATGCGCGGACCACGTTATACAGGTTTGTTCAGTGTTGCCAATCTAGCGATTTTAACTCTTTTTCACTAACAATTTCTTTTAACTTTTATATTGCTTAAATAGGGATTTAGTGACCTTTTTAGCACCCCATAGTGACAAAATTTAATATTTCTTTGTTGATAATGAGAAATCTAGCGACTTTACAACAACTTTTTGGCGACTTTCCGTATTCCACTCTGTTGGAGACACTGTTTTTTTTTTTGCAATGTAAATAATGGCGGACAATAAGAAGAAGGTTGGCTGTTCTCCAAGTTGTTATCATGTTATGGTGTTTGATACTGCTAAACATAATAAAGCTTTATAAAACGACAATTTTCGTTTAGTAATACAGTTAATTGAACATTTATGAATGTACCTATCATATCCATTAATAATTAATGGTTGTTATAAACATAATATAATTATAGGTTATGTTATTTGATACTGCTGAACACGATAGAGCCTTATAAAATATAAGAATGTTTGTGTATTAAGGCAAGAAATTGAAAGAAATATATATAAATGTACCTAACATATATATTAATATTAATAACAATGGATATTTTATTTGCACAATCTGTCACTCGTATATTTCAAACAGAAAAAATATATAACTAAACTTGGATCATCTAACTTAATCGGAGAAATTTCTTCAGTCAAAGTTGACTTTAGTTTGAGACAAATTAATCTCAGATTAGACTTTATACAACACAAAATTCCAAGTTCAGCTGAAACAAGGATCAATTTGACCTCTGATCTAAGATTAAATGGTTTATACAATCGGGCCTAAACATTAGCAATAATATCCACGACTACACAGGCTGTGAAAATGATTGCCATGTTTGGCTCAACATTTATATTTGTGAGCAACTTTAATAAAGGCGGGCATCGAACATCTGATGTTTCATTACGATCAGTAGGCTACTGTTCCTTTCAGCTGCCAACAGCATTAAACCCCGTTTTGATGTACTGATAAATAAAAATATAACAAAATGATATTGTACATTTAAGTAGCTATAGGATTTCTATTATTTCTGTAAAATAAATATTTCTTTATTAATTAATAATAGTCCAAGATAGTTTTGTAAACACTGAACGGGAATTCATTTCATGAACACCTTGTGTATATTTTGTACGAGATCACCCCTTCTTCCAGTCCACCCTTATACAGAGCGCAGCTAATATCTGCATTCCGCTCATGAGCTGTGAGCTGGCTCGGAGAGCGCAAACCTTGTGCAGGTCTGATATAGGGTGTTAATTAGGAGGCCGGAGGGAAAAAGACCTTTGGGGAGGCTGATATGTAGATGGGAGGATAATATTAAAATGGATTTGAGGGAGGTGGGATGTGATGATGGAGACTGGATTAATCTTGCTCAGGATAGGGACTGATGGCGGGCTTATGTGAGGGCGGCAATGAACCTCCGGGTTTCTTAAAAGCCATTTGTAAGTAAGTATTACATATTCAGTAAATATAAAGTAGCATGTGATGGGTGAAGCTATGAATGTGATTCTAAAAGTTTTTCACTCTCTGATTGCAATTGTGATAAGGTGACTCTCAGAAATGAAACTAAATGTAATGCCATTCTGTTTCTAACAGTATTTTTTTAGGTTACAGCGTGGATAGATAAAACTATTGAGAAGAACAGTTTGGTCCCCTTCCATAACAAGTTTCTTCATCACTATATTATTTAAACAAATTAAAATATGAATAATTTTAACATTGCGTTTTACTGGAGACCTTCAGCATTTCGCAGACCACAGTTACAAAAACACTGTTTTTAAGGGGAGAGGGTGGTATTTTTTGATGAAAAATGAGTGAATTAAAAAAAATCTTTAAAATACTCTGTGATATGTGTGGAATGCATAGCATACCATTTTGTGGGTATTTGTGTCCCTACCAGATGTTGAGACGGAATTTTTAAACTTCCTGCGTTATGGATTTTTAAATCACTCGCCCACTTTTATTGTTGTCTCCGGTAAATTAAATAAAAAAAAACTGTTTTTTCTTTAAAATACTCTGTGGAATGCATTGCATAACATTTTGTGGGTATTTGTGCCCTTATCGGATGTTGAGACGTCATTTTTAAACTTCCTGCGCTATGGATTTTTAAAATCACTCGCCCACTTTTATTGTTGTCTCCGGTAAATTAAATTTAAAAAAAAAAAAACTTTTTTTTCTTTAAAATACTCTTTGATATGCGTGGAATGCATTGCATAACATTTTGTGGGTATTTGTGCCCTTATCGGATGTCGAGACGTCATTTTTAAACTTCCTGCGCTTTGGATTTTTAAATCACTCGCTCACTTTTAATGTTGTCTCCGGTAAATCAAATTTTCAAAAAAAAAAAAAAAAAAAAAAACTTTTTTTTTTTCTTTAAAATACCCTTTGATATGTGTGGAATGCATTGCATAACATTTTGTGGGTATTTGTGCCCTTATCGGATGTTGAGTCGCCATTTGTAAACTTCCTGCATTATGGATTTTTAAATCACTCGCCCACTTTTATTGTTGTCTCCGGTAAATTAAATTTTCAAAAAAAAAAAAAAAAAAAACTTTTTTTTCCTTAAAATACTCTTTGATATGTGTGGAATGCATTGCATAACATTTTGTGGGTATTTGTACCCTTATCGGATGTTGAGACGTCATTTTTAAACTTCCTGCGCTATGGATTTTTAAATCACACGCCCGCTTTTATCGGTTTCCAGTAACTTCATTTTTTTTGCTACATTACCGGACAAAAATTGATATAATTTCTGAACTATTAAAGATACATGCATGAAATTTAGAACACACATTCTTTAGACTATTTGGAAAGTTTTCTCTGTAACAGAATTTTGTTAATTGATTTCATTTTAAAACTACGTCCGTTTGTTTGCGAGAAAGGAAATCAGAAAATTGTTATTAAAATTTAATTGCTTATTTTACAAACGTACATAGGGACTAATATCAAAATTCTGTTACAGACAGTTTGTAGAACATGCTTTTCCAAGTACATTGCAAAAAACTGTTTGAATCTATCTTTAAAAACGGTTTAAATATATCGGTTTTAGTACAATCCTGCATTGGGTATATATTTTTTTTAAATTTGGGCCCCCAAATAATTTTTTTTTCGAAATATTTTTATTTGGTTGAGTTGTCACAGCTATGAGCTCTCTACATACAAAAAATTAATATTTTACACCAAATCGGAAAAAAGTACTAAAAAATACCATCCTTTCCCCTTAAGATTTCGCAGAATGTAATAGATTCTCGTCCTTTGGCGAAGCCTGTATTATTGTCACGTCCACAAAGCTTAATGACGGTGCAGGCAAGTAGGGTGAATTCTGCTGAATTGAATTTGCGCACCTTGCGGGCCACAGGTTTCCTGCACGACGTCGTTTCAACTTAATTCCCCGCGCACGTCTTCTCCTTATTGCAGACGAAGGCCCTGTCATTACTGCACTTGGCACCAGCTAGCGTTTAGCCTTAATCAGCAGTTGTAGTGCTTTTAGCTTAGAGTGTAGCAAGTTTGTACTCAGACGGAAACATCTCTCGCATCATACAGGAGAAATAACTAGTAGCACAAGTTAAAAATGAGTAATGTACTTCAACCTGAAAAGGATCATTCATTCCGTACATAGAAGTGCTGTTTTCAACTGACAAGCATTCTGTTGGGGGCAGATAAAAAAAGTTATTTTGTGCGAGATCGTCCGTATTTGCTTGGTTTCCGCACAGAACCAATACGCGGTAAGTGTGAAATACCACATTCAGTATTCCCAACCTAACACACATAACAATTTCCCTCTTCTTACCGCTTAAGCGCCACATTCATTTTACTGCTTTACGCTTTTAACATATTATTTTTAGAGACGTTTAACACAGTAATAATTATAAATTGGAAACTTACCACTGCAATTTCACCTAAATTGCAACGTTAATTATTGTTTTTAAATATTTGCAAAAATTAAGTAAAGTCTACTACTCCACGAAACTTATTGCATTCCTGATACAAGTAACATTAAGGAAGCCGTGAAAAAATCAACAAGATTCCATATGCCGATATTATTACTGCAATATGTTATATAAATAATATTGTTAAAATATTAAAATGAAAAATAAATCATTACATAACCTTACCGTTTGTTTTAAGTTCGCATTTATAGACTGGGGGGAAAAAAGACAGACATATCACGGCCTGCTGGAGTATAATAAACACAGAAAACATTTTATAGCAACAATGTTGAAGAAAGATATTTTGGCTTTCCGAAGTTGCAGTCATTAAACATAAACCAACATGGAGATTTCATTGCAACTAATTAGAAATTCGTCTTTCAGGTATGTAATAAACGATCTTCGCACAAAATAATGTACGATACACGAGTGGTATGTTTGTTTTCATGTTCTCGGAAATTAAAAAAGCTGAACTACGTTTCGCTTTTTCAATCTTTTCCTCGAACATGAAAACGTCAACATACCGCTCTTGTAACGTATATTACTATTTTTTTATTCCACCGTGCAAATTTTGACCTCTCGACCGCAATTACGAGGGCCGTAAAAAATGAGTTTTTCAGAAGCCGTTAACAGAAAGAAAATACAATTTCATTGGAAAATGTTATTGGAACAGACACAGCAATTGTTGAGCATTTTTCAATATATTCTCCACCGGAATTGAGACATTTGTCATGTTATGGAATCGACAGAGAGGTTCAGACGGCTGTCAAACGTTGCTTTCGATCCCAGGCGGCTGACTTCGGATACAAAAACTGATCCCAAGTTATGACAAATGTCACAATTCCAGTGGGGAATATATTGACAAATAGCGCAACATTTTTTATTTTATTGGGTTTTTTACGACGCCGTATCAACATCTCAGGTTATTTAGCGTCTGAATGAAATGAAGGTGATAATGCCGATGAAATGAGTCCGGAGTCCAACACCGAAAGTTACCCAGCATTTGCTCATATTGGGTTGAGGGAAAACCCCGGAAAAATCTCAACCAGGTAACTTGCCCCGACCGGGATTCGAACCGGGGTCACCTGGTTTCGCGGCCAGACGCGCTGACCATTACTCCACAGGTGTGGACACTAGTGCAACAATTGCTGTATCTGTTTCAATAAATCTTCCCATGCAATTGTGTTTTTGTCTGTGAACGGCCCCAGGGAAAATTACTTTTTGGACGGCCTCGTAATTGCGGTCGAGAGGCACTTATTTGATGTTATTAACATGGTGGAAGAAAAAAATGTAACTTTCTTATCTGCCTCCATCAGAATGTTTGCTTGTGAGATTTGACGTTGATTGACACTATAATTCGCCGCGTCTGTGACTACAGTGCTAGCTCGTTGGCCTTCCATTCAGACGGCCCGGGTTCGATCCCCGGTCAGGTCGTGATGGAATTTGTAGTGTTCAAAGCAGACATTGCAGAGGGCTTTTTCTCGGGGTACTCCCGTTTCTACCTATAATTCTACCAACACTCTCCACCTCTCCCTCATTTCATCTGTTATCTACAATAGTAAAAACAGGCTGTGGTGGTCTTGGGAGTAGTACGGGTTTCAGATGCTGATATAGTAAGGACTGGAGCTCCGGACCCTGGAGCTCATCAGGTTACTCGTATGCGGACGGAACCTGGCTCTATCAGGGGCTGAGGCAGGGTGGTCCACCTGTCAGCGTCGGATTCACGAATGCCTAAAAGTACGGACCCCTCCAGGGTACAGTCCACGTAAAACCAACCAAGGCGACACTGTAATTCATAAACCTTGATGTGCGGTATTAGAGATATTTTTTTTTTGTGTCATGTTTCTGTTCAGAGTGATAGAGAAAGAAAAGTCAAAACTAATGGTAAAGGAGTATATGAAATCATAAAAACAAATACTCCATTATGCACTTCGATGTTTTGTTTATATTTTTTCCTTCAGTTGCACAAATTTAACCCGAACAAATGTAACATTGTAAAATTCTTTTTCAGAACGAAAGTTACATTTGTTCGGATCAAATTTCTGCACATTTAAAGGACAAAACTAAAATTCTTTCAATAATTTATCAACAGTAATCTCACTAGATGTTTTGATTTATCTAGAGAAAATCAAAACTCGAGTGGGATTTAATTGACTATTACACTATTAGAAGAAAGTATATAAAGATTAGAAGTAACGAAGTACTCCAATACAATAAAATATTAATTGATTTACGAAAATACAAAACTGTCTTCAAATTTGTACCATCTCAACATTATAAATATTACGCTAGTAGATGGCAGTAGTGTGTTATGAATAGCTGTTTTCTTACCAGTTGTGCCAACTATGGAATCTTCATTGAACTCTGTGGACGGTTACTGGTCAAGAAGGCTTTGTTGATTCAGTTTCATTTTTATTAAAACATTTGCATTCCACTTCAATTATCCCGGTCCCAGTAATCAACGTCACTTGACAGCTGATTTTCAATAAATTTTAATATTAAACAATCTCTGATACGTGACTATTCATAATATCATATAACAGAAGCTATAATATAACCTAAATAATATAAACTAGTGTTAGAAAAGTTTTAATTAGGGATGATGAAATAAACAAGAAACATTTTAATTAACGGTGATGAAATAAAAATAAACTTGAATAATTTTAAAAGAAACAGTTCTTGAAAGTAGGTACAATTTTCAAATTTGAATGTTTTAGTGGTTGGTGGTTCAGTTGATGTTATATTGGACGTGTGTGTAAAAGAAGTGAACTCGGTGATGTACATGGTGTATCCCTCAACTTATTCAGGATTTCCGAATGGTGCTCTTCATTTATTTGTAAATAGGGTTTCAGGGAAGATGCATAGCTATGACCAGTGATCTTTATTAATTCTTGTTCTTGAATGCCAATGCGAGTCATATTTCAAAGTGCTGTGCATCGACTGGAGTGGTTTGTAATTTTCTGTTTTTTTGACGTCCAGACCAGTGCAGTTTGAAATGTTGGCAAACAGAGAAACAAATGCTAGGGTAGTGATAAAAATAAACAAATGCTAGGGACGCGATAAAATTAAACAAATGCTAGGGACACGATAAAATTGTGCGATAAGCAGCCATGATTGGTTTAAAGACGTCCTTTCGTACCGTTTCATTGGTCAAAAGTAGTGTGACGTAGTAAAATTGTAATAGTCATAATAAATTGCTCTCTTAAATTGTCTGAGCATATTGGGAATTAAATCAGTGCCTTTCCTAAAACACTCGGTGAAATGTTTCATGTAAAACAATTTTTATCTCGAAAAGGAAGCGAAAATTAGCAAAATTATATTAAACTTTTCCGTTTGAAATATCTCAAAGAATAAACTTATGAAATTAATGACATTACTTGGGGCTCATTCAATGTATGAATAATTAACTAGCAGAGTAGACTGATACTTTTTTAATTTGTGGCTGTAAAATGTTAGTCCCTTCTTTGCCAGTTCATCCGCATGTTCGTTGCCTTGTACTCCACAGTGTTCAGGTGTTCATTGTAGATGAACATATTTGTCCTGCCTTTAAAGGATTTGTATTTTTTACATTTGTTTTCTGTTATCCACTTATGTATTTATTTTTCGGAAACAAATTATGTGAAATAGTTTGAAATTATAACCCTTTCCAGTATGGATGTTGTAAAACCTCAAAGCATTTGGAAACTGTGCAGAGAGCGTGAAGTAATGGGGTGAATGTTGCAATTACAATAACATAAAAATCGTATGTAGGCCTAATTGCTTTGTAAGTAGCGTGAAATTGTTTGAAACACCAACAAGGTACGTAGCCTACTTTAATTCTGATAATAACTTTTGTTTTTGCTAAAAAAAACTTCTAGTATGCTAATTTCTTTTTTAAACTCGTAAAATATTGAAACATATCTCGGAAAACACTAGTTTCAGTTTTCAGATCCTAAAACTTAATGGTTACTATGGTAGCAAGCATTTAAAAAAGAATGTGGATAATAAAAAAAGAAATGAATGACAACTTTAAAGAATAAACAAGTATGACTGAAAGTAAAAAATACAAATAATAGTGAAGAATGTAAAAACAGACCACCTCTGTGGTTTAGGAGTCGGCATGCTGGTCTCTTACGCAGAGGGCCCGGGTTCGATTCCCGGTCGGGTTGAATTTCCTGGTTGAGGTTCTTCAGAGTTTTCCCTCAACAGTAAGACAAATGCCAGGAAATTCAGACCACAACATTCCTTCATTCATCTCCAAAATCATATTCATAACAAATCAGTATAGACGCCATCTAGTCCACAACAGTAGAACCAGTCTCAACAATAGTACATAGGCCTTCGGATTTCACACAAAAGATTAGCTCTCGATATGACCAGAGATTTTAAAGCGAGTATAAATAACAGCAAAAAAAAATGTAAAAATAATAACAGTTTGTTTGTTATTAACTCCTTTCAAATTACAGAAGATACTTTCAATATCGTGAAGTGATAATAGTAAACAGAAACTAAAGTAGTCTAAAATAAAACTTTGTGCTACAGACGTTTCACAGGATCTGTCGAGGATCGAGCCATGGTCTTTTTGGTATAAGCTTTTCAGTTAACTGAGCTACTACTTCTGGACCTTCCAACTAGGACGAATAAGAGGAAAAGGAATCGAATCTAATACGAAAAGTTATAAAAATTACGTCTTTTATAATTTAATTTCCCTTGCTCTAATTCGTAATTTGCAGACATTCGTTTCATCCGTACGTGCTTGAAAAGTAAAATTGTCTAAAAAGAGAAGAAGGATGTAATACCTTCAGAAAGTGCTCGTAATTGTGTTACATTTAATTTCTCATAACAGAAACTTTATGTCTTTCCGTTTCCATGGCTACTGCGATATAAACTTTCCGTGATTTGAGTTCAGAGCTTTCAGAGCCACGGGATATGTATGTGAATGTTAATGCAGCTTACTGCCCGCGCTGAATTGCCTCTGTTAATGCTGAAATATATGCGAAGCGAACAGAAGCTGGATCACAGGACCGCGGCACATGCGATGGACGTTAGCGGCGCCTCCATATAAATTTTATTGCACACGATCTTAAATTGTCTGCACGTTGCATTCTTCTCACGAAGATCACATACTAGTATACCTAATTGTTTAGCGAGTTAATTCTGCAAGTCGCTTTTCTTACAAATAACAAGTCTTAATTACTTGTTAGTTGTGTAGGGACATTATTTTATTTTTACTGCAATTTTTATTGTACCTTAGTTTTTTAATCTACTTCACTCCCACCCCTTCTACTAATGAAGTTCCAACTGTCCTCCACACAGAACCAAGGCCGCATATAGTAAACAGTACTGAGTTAGTGAGTATAGTACGTTCCAGAAATATGTTTTCCAGTGAAGAAAAAGCTTTCAATATTGAATAATATTTTCGCACAGGTACTGTCGTCCGTTTGCCTACGTCGCATCCCGATTTCCCCCACCTGCTTCTGCTCGCCCCTCTGTAAAAGCTGGCCTGTCTTAGCTCTTTTCTGAAAACATTAATTTCTGTTAGGAATTGGACGTCTACGCAATATTATACAACTGTTTAAAATAACTTAAATAAAAGGGCCTCGTTAAGTAATTAACTGTCACGTGATTTCCCCCCTTTCTACGATCCTGCGACATAACCACTTGGACGGACAGTAGATAGCATGTCTGAGTAATTTTATCTGTGCGGGTCGGACAGAAGTGAAGATTGAATTTACAATACGTAAGGTACTCTTTTATAGAGTAGGTACAGAATTATTTCAACATGAATACTAGTACGAAGGACGAAACTGGTAATTGGAATTAGATGCAATAGTCTATAGTGCTATAATATGCACGAAAAAAACTGAAGCCTGTATCGAAATGAACGATCACCATTTTCAAAGATGTGTGTTTAAATATCCATATTATGATTATTTTTCAATTTAACTTCATTCTCTATATTGTACGCTAATGTGCTGTAGACAGTATAATATACACTGCATAATGAATACGTCCGCATGGACAGCTCAGTTCGTGAGTAAAAACACTCATTGTTAATACAGTACTGTATTTTGATTTTAAAAAAAACCTAATGAAAATGATAAAACTCAAAATCGCGATATTTCCTAGTTTACGTAAATGGATGAACTACTTTTCTTCCCTCCTATACCTAGTAAAGTGATTTGTTTGCATTGTACACCAGTATCATCGAACTCCAGTCGTGGAAGAGGGTAGCAAACGGTGTTTTCGGTTCTCAACCGTTAATCCAAAGTTGTAGTCAGGTTAATATTAAAAATGTTAGTAAAAATAAAATGATGTCACTATATAAATGCTAATATTATCAATGTGTTTTACTGTTAGTGCTGTTTTTACTCTTCTTTATTCTGGTAACATCACGCATTGTCCGCCATATACGAGTAGCTACAAGCTTGGAGCTTCTTAGAAGTGTTTATTTTATTTATGGGTGTGTTATGTCAAATACGTTTCACTTGTAAATGAATGCCTGCCATGAAACGAGCGGGCCCGGGTTCAAATCCTGGTTGGGACAAATTACCTGTTTGGGTTTTTTTCCGGGGTTTTCCCTCAACCAATTGAAGTAGAATTGCTGGGTAACTTTCGGTCTTAGACATCGGACTCATTTCGCCATCATTAACTCACTTATCATCATCTATACAATAGTCCGGCTTGCTGTACTAGTACAAGAGCGCGGCCGTTCGGCTACCCAATCACTCACAGAATAGGAGTGGTAAGCACAATAAGCCTCAGGTTGCAGTGCAAGCCTTCGGGGGTTCCGTCACCGCACAAGAGAGAGAGAAGGGGGAGGTGAATGCGTCATTTCAGGACGGGACCTAAGGCATTTCGAACAAACTTTTAAGAATTAAGAAAAACTCCATAGTATTATAACCAACCATTCTACTTCACACGTTCCATTCTTATCCATATCCACATTTCAGATGATTCTGTTCATTTTTCTTCACTTCGTCGTAATGTCCATGTTTCTGCCCCATACAATGCCACACTCCACACAAAGCACTTCACTAGTCTCTTCTTTAGTTCTTTTTCCAGAGGTCCGCAGAAGATGGTCCTTCTACTATTAAAAGCTTCCTTTGCCATTGCTATCCTCCTTTTGACTTGCTGGCAGCAGCTGATGTTACTGCTTATAGTACACCCCAAGTATTTGAAGCTGTCCACTTGCTCTACTGCCTCATTTAGAATTCGCACGTTTATCTTCTTTACTTTTCTTTGTATATCCATGGTATTTGTCTTGTTTGCATTTATCTTCATCCCATACTGCTCACAGCTGTCATTTAGCTCCAGTAGCATATCCCTTATTATTATTATTATTATTATTATTATTATTATTATTATTATTGTTATTATTATTGTTGTTGTTGTTTAGTCAACTGTTCGAAGACAGGACTGAACCTTATAAGTAGAGCCCGATGTTAAGCAAAATCCCTTTTCTAAACTAAGTGTATGTATAAACACGTTTCCCCACATTTGGGAACGATAGGCCCAATTTTCATTTTGCCTTTTTTTTGCCTATTTTAGCTCTCGTTGCTTATTTTAAGGTTAAATGCCTTTTTTTAGCCTTTTTACGTCGTTATTGTACATTTTCTATATTTGTAATACATTTAAAATAAATCGCACATAAATTATATCAAAAAACAAAAAAGAACTTTTGTACAAATTAAAAAAAAATATATTCACTTGACACAAATATTTGTTGAGAATCTTTTTCTCCAGCAATACATATGTTTCCAAGAAGTCGTAAACTTTTCTCCCCTACCGATTCCATTTTTTATATCACTTAAGATGTTTGAACAGTATAACCCTCAGTGCTCAGGTCACTTCGGGGTTTACCAGCGCAAGAAAGGGGATGAGGGAAGTATTAAAAGCAAGTCTCCAGGTCCCGTTACTGTTGTCGCTTGCACGCACAAGTCACGCGTACTTTGAAGTCTCTAATCCCTTCTCACATCCCTCTTTTTGAGACAATACACAGTCGGTTTTTCCCGATCTCTGAAAGAATGTAGAGACAGCCCTTCTGAAATAAGTTGTTTCATGTTTGCTCCAATCACTTCAGTGGAAGTAGAAAGATCTCTCTGACAGGCGGCTCACTATAAAAGTTGACAACTTAAAAAAGCATCTTGTTGTGACATGTAATCAAGGAAAGTGAGTATCGTATGGGATTATTAAGTATTTGTCTATTTTTTTTGTCTGTTTCCATGAATAATAAATGCCTATTTCACTGCCTATTTTTACCATTTTTATTGCCTATATGTCTGCCTATTTTAACCAAAAGAAATGCCTAAACACCCGGGCTCTACTCATAAGTAACACCAATAAGGTATCACTCATGAGGCAACTAGGCCAGGAGATAATGGGGTAGGATGGCCAATTCCTTTCCCTCCTCCAATGGATACATCGCCGATTAGCTACATATTCCACCAATCAGACTTCAGATGCATACAAACATTATTATTATTATTATTATTATTATTATTATTATTATTATTATTATTGTTATTATTATATTATTATTATTATTATTATTATTATTATTATTAAATTACAACACGTTGTACCTAATTACAGGCCCATTTTTATATTATATTACTTTACATTAAATTATATATTTTTTTCTTACGTTGCGCTATACATCCAGTCAGAGATAAACCAAATTCTACAATAATTTTAGCAATGTTTCTGAATGATAATTATTGATAAGAGAAATGCTGAAACATATCTACTCATCTCATATGGACCTCTTTCTCCTATTTACTCTACTGAGTGACTTTGTCTGCTTCACATAAGCGAATTCACTGAACATGTCTTTGTCATCAATGTTGGAATCCCCAGAAACTTTTGTAATGATATCTACACACATTTCAACATCATTCTATTTCGGGGCATTGTTCAGCAAGATTCTTTTTATATTCTCCAACAAAAAACGGAACAGTTAATTTTCGAACCATTGTTTATTGGAACTTTTTTTTTTCAGTTTATACTTTTCATCTGTAAATTATTTGACCGTGATCTGTTGGTCAGCATGCTGGCTTCCAGATCGGGAGGTCCCGGGTTCGATTCCCGGGCTCGGCTCTCGGTGAATTTTTCTTGAAGAAGAGGAAGGAGAGGGTGTCTAGAGTCTGGAAATTTGTGTGAATGTGAATGTGATTGTGAGTGTGCCAGGTTAATATTAATTAACCAATCATCACAAATATAAAAATACATCAGGACTGTCGCTGGGCAGTAACCTGAACACACGTTTCAGCATCACATTGTTGACAAGTAACTCCATATGTTAGCACAACCATAAAGCATCTAATAGATGCTATAGAGTTACCAACAACGAAAAAAAAAATCTGTAAATTATGGAGTTTTGAAACACCCTGTATTATATATTTTAATGTACCGAAGTACATATGATATTTCCATGCAGATATTCTGCGTCATCATACGATGAAAGAGTAATGGAACGGAGAAAAATTCTCTCCGGCGCCGGGATTTGAACTCGGGTTTTCAGCTGGATAAAGCATCAGCACGTACAGCTGAAAACCCGGGTTCAAATCCCGGCGCCGGAGAGAATTTTTTTTCTCCGTTCCATTACTCTTTCATCGTACCCTGTATTATGTTACGTTGCTCTGTATTAAATTACTTTTTTTAATAATTTGTATGTCCTTATATTACTTTAAATATTACAAATGAGCTTCAAATTATTCTACATTCCATTTCACTGTACAATAAGTCATACTAAAATAGCCTATATTATAGTACACCACACTATGTTACATTACAATACATAGTGAGTTTCCTTTAAGGTCACCATAGCGACGGTTGAATTGCATGTGACGGTCAAGTGCTGCAATTCCAAGTAATGCTCGATCCAGTTGCCCGCGATCCAACCTACACGATTGAGGCTTTGAAAGGTAACGAGAAGTTCGCGTTCCGAGTTACGACGGTTGCAGATCGTGCAGGAAATGATACGAATCCAATGGCACGCGATGTCAACTGCGAGATGTAACTTGTGTTTGTTTTTTCTTCTCGACAGACGATATAGCGCAAATATGAATACATTGTGCATTATGACGATATTGCATTCAAAATAGTCCGAGACCGGGAGGAAGAGAGGGGGGAATGAAGTGGATGTCTAACACACACGAGAACAAGGCAAAGGCGAGAGAAAAAGGCTGTATGGGAGGGAGAACATTGTGTATTCACATAACTTCAGTGTGTATTCAAATCTCAGCATTTCGATACTCGATGCTTCTATTTTAAGGCCTCTCTTAAAAAACAGAGGTTATTGAGAGGCGTCGAAATTATTATATGGTGATAATGGAGGAAGGTCCCGGAAAATGAATGTAGCTACTCAGAGAAAATACGTCCTAAAATACGTAGCTTCGCTCACTAAAATTTTCATGGAATCTACGGAAGATTGATCCAAGGTGTTATTTTTTTTACTTTCATTAAACGACGCTGTATTAACTATTAGGTTATTCAGCGTCGATGGAATTGGTGATACTTACTTAACTTACTTACTTACTTGCTTACTTTAAGGAACCTGGAGGTTCATTGCCGCCCTTACATAAGCCCGCCATTGGTCCCTATCCTGAGCAAGATTAATCTAGTCTCTATCATCATATCCCACCTCCCTCAAATCCATTTTAATATAATCTTCCCATCTACGTCTCGGCCTCCCCAAAGGTCTTATTTCCTCCGGCCTCCCAACTAACACTCTACATGCATTTGCGGATTCGCCCATGCGTGCTACATGCCCTGCCCATCTCAAACGTCTGGATTTAATGTTCCTAATTATGTCAGGTGAAGAATACAATGCGTGCAGTTTTGTGTTATGTAACTTCCTCCATTCTCCTGTAACTTCATCCCTCTTAGCCCCAAATATTTTCCTAAGCACCTTATTCTTAAACACCTTTAACCTATGTTCCTCTCTCAAAGTGAGAGTCTAAGTTTCACAACCATAAAGAACGACCGGTAATATAACTGTTTTATAAATTCTAACTTTCAGATTTTTTGACGACAGACTGGATGATAAAAGCTTCTCAACCGAATAATAACACGCATTTCGCATATTTATTCTGTGTGTAATTTCCTCCCGAGTATCATTTATATTTGTTACTGTTGCTCCCAGGTATTTGAATTTTTCCACCTCTTCAAAGGGTAAATTTCCAATTTTTATATTTCCATTTCGTATAATATTCTCGTCACGAGACATAATCATATGCTGCTGTCGCTCTACATGAAATAAATGTAACCAGGAATAAAAGGACTCTAGACAAAAATAATCGGCCAACAGACTGTTCTTTTTCCCACCAACTTCGCTGTTTTGCGGATAGATGTCTCTGCGGGCCAACGTCTCCATTGAGACTGAAGATATCTGCAAGTCAATGTGTCGTAAGAAAACGGAGTAGAAAATATGAGGATAGACGCAAAATGTCAGAGTGCTGTACGTTTCCGGGATCAGTTGACGAAGGAAATAAAGAAATCCTTTTCCGTTGATTAAATCGCTGGGTATTCTGATTACAGTGTCCGCGGTAAATAACGCACTACCAAAAGTGGATCATGAAAGTGGATTTTGCACTGACTTAACCACACACCATAAGACCGTCGCGTCGTGTGGAGAGGCATTCGTTTGTAAAATTAGTTTTGAGGTGTGGATCGCTACAATTTTACGCATGAGAGGAAATTGAATGGGGATCCTAGGCTGCAATTGAGACCCTGCGCTATTCAATTCCGAAGAGTTGCTTTCTCGACAAAGTGTTGCACCAACGCTGATAAATTCTGTGCAATGCTTTCAGCGTCTGTTTCTCCTGTTACTGAGTTCAGTCCCTCCCATTAACTAGTAAATAGGTCATTAAACGGAATTGCTGTTGTTCGTCTTCTTGACTCTTTGCAGTTCATTTAACAGCTGGAGAAAATTCAGGTCTTCTTCAGAAGTGTTCTTACTTTTTCATCTCTGTTGAGTGAAGATTTCTCAGTAAATCGATCGACGTTCGTCTCCTAGTATATCCTAAAGAAGTTGTGGAAAAACAGATGCTAGCAGACTTCTTTCATATGCTTGTTTCCTTTCTTATTCTTGTATCATCACTGTTCCATATCGCCACGCCATCACATTACTGAAACTGAATAACTTTCTTACTTGAATAGTGTCGAGTATCTTAAAGAGGCTTAATCAGCTTACTACCGCACAAAATCATGAACAGATCATTGCTATCACTAGTCTATTGTGAACAATATAGCTATTAATAACAAGTTTCATCAGCAATATTCATCATGACCAACGATATTTGAATCAACAGCAACATTCGTCAATATCAACGATCGCAATAGACAGTAATCAAGTTAAAACCATCAACAATCGATAATAAATTTCGCTATTTCCACTCATCACCAACGATATATTCAAGATAAATAGCAACAATAATCATATAGTCGTAAACATTCAGAATCAACAAACGTCGCCATCATCAACAGTAATAAAGTCATAATCTTCGAACACAATCGTCAGTTGACAAAGACAGTCACCATAAAAACAATTAACCATAGTAGCAGCACTAATCGCTATTCGTGATCACTGATCAGCAATTACCGTCAGTAGTAATCAACACTTATATTAAACGCACATCAGTAACTAACGTCAGCAACAATCATCATTGTCAGTTACAACCGATATCAGCAATAATATCACTTATTGAATCAGCAGAAAAAATGACACTAGTAATAATTGAAGAGTCCACTGCGAGAATGATGGATGTCACTTTGTCGAAAATGAACCAAGACTGTCAATGCATAGCTTAAGACATATAGAATGTACATACAGAGTTATATGGCATTAACACTGATAGTCATTGTCCAGTAATGATCGGAAAATCACAGTTAAGCTTTGAGCGCTAAGCATTTCAAACTTTCAATTGCAAAATGTATTCCAAATGACATTCATCATTCTTGCAGTGGACTCTTCAATTAATAACAAGCATATACAACAGTAATAAAGCAGATGATCAGAATAGTGATTAAAAGCCATCATCAACAATAATAAAACTGTAATCAACAATAATTATAAAATATGAATTGCAATCAGTAAAATAATAATAATGAAAAGCTATCAGCAGCAATAATTATGAAAAAATATTAATTGCAATAAATAAAGAAATAGTAATGAAAAGCTATCAACAATAATAAAACTGTAATCAATCATATGGTTGATAAAATATTAATTGCAATCGATAAAAAATATTAATGAAAAACTCTAAGCAACAGTAATCAAAACAATCATTGACAATGATAGTCAACAATAACCATAAACAGAAACAAATGGCAATTAAAATAATAATAATAATAATTTAGCAATACTAATAGAAATTACCTACAATCATCAACAATGAACATTAACAACAATAACAAAACATAGGCCTAATTAATAATAATAATAAAGTGGCTAATAATAATAATAATAATAATAATAATAAAGGAGTCAGCTGTAATATCAGTGAAAAATAATCATGAACAATAATGATGAAACATCAATAGGAATCAGTGTGAATGATAATTAATGAACAAAAGTAATAAACAATAATTAACAATAACTATCAAGAATAATGATAAAACATTAACAACATTTACTACTAATAGTATTAATAAAAAGTCGACAGCAACAATAATTAATGCAGTAATCAACAAAAATAATGTAAGCAACAATAATGATAAAACATCCATAATAATAATAATAATAATAATAATAATAATAATAATAATAATAATGTGCCCAATGCAACAGTGATAAAACAATCAACAAAAATAATCAAAAGTAATGATAGAACAATCAGTAATAGTAATCAGGAGTTATCAGCAATAATAATAAGTAATCAATACTTTACCAACAATCATTGAATCGATGATAATCATCAAAAGTCATCATCATCTAAAGATACGGAAATAAAATTTGGAGCTCTCTCATTGTGTAAGTTTTGCTTAGAACACAGTATCCATGTGCAGTAAACAAGAGCCCCTGTATATATGCTACTTGTGGACAGTCGTGCGAAATTGTTGCCTACATAGTCTACAGGTGGACTCCCATCAAGATTCGCTTCAAATTTTAATTCCGTATCTGTGCGTTAAGAATCAACATACAAGTCATATAGAATAGTCATTAACGGTCTCGTTTACAATGGCAATCAACATCATCAACCATCTTTCCACAATAAATTGAGACCTTCATCTTCATCTCCGTTCCAACATTAGACTTTCACTTTGAGCGGAATTTCCTGACAGAGTCTACTGCTTGAGAAAACACAGAAGGACGCAAGAAAAATGACGCTAGAGGAGTAGAAATGTCCTTTGCCGGAAATCGAACCTGGCGTGTTGGATCGGCGGTTGTAAGCTCCGTCTTATTGCCTCATATCCTTGTCACTTATAAATCCACTCCGCACTTTCACGTGGCCAAGCGAGACGTCCTGAAGTTGGTTCGTTATGGGAGTCATTTCCGATGAAAGGAAAAAAGGAATCCGGGAAGCGCTCCCGAACTTTCCCTCAGGGAGGAGAGAGAGAGGAGTCGGCATCCCCACGTGGGGCGGCTGTACTTTATCCGCACTGCAGTGCAGGTCGCCCAGGCCAGGGGCGCACCTCAAACGTAGCCTACCCGCACTGTACGAGATTAACCACCTTACATTCCTTCTGCTACTCTCCGTATTTTGTGCTTTGCAGGGGTTAATATACCTTGAATTTTATTATAGCAGCAGCAGTACTATTGGCTGTGTTGTTTCATATCTCTTCTTAGATTAATAGTAATATGTGTTACAAGAGCGGTATGTTGAAGTTTT
Source organism: Periplaneta americana (assembly GCF_040183065.1). Taxonomy (NCBI): domain Eukaryota; kingdom Metazoa; phylum Arthropoda; class Insecta; order Blattodea; family Blattidae; genus Periplaneta; species Periplaneta americana. The sequence goes on from NC_091127.1 coordinate 12,750,664, forward strand.
CATGTTCGAGGAAAAGTTTGAAAAAGCGAAACGTAGTTGAGCTTTTTTAATTTCCGAGAACTGAAAACAAACATACCGCTCGTGTATCGTACATTATTTTGTGCGAAGATCGTTTATTACATACCTGAAAGACAAATTTCTAATTAGTTGCAATGAAATCTCCATGTTGGTTTCTGTTTAATGACGCCAACTTCGGAACACCAAAATATCTTTCTTCAACATTGTTGCTATAAAATGTTTTCTGTGTTTATTATACTCCAGCAGGCCGTGATATACGTCTGTCTTTTTTTCCCCCAGTCTATAAATGCGAACTTAAAACAAACGGTAAGGTTATGTAATGATTTATTTTTCATTTTAATATTTTAACAATATTATTTATATAACATATTGCAGTAATAACATCGGCATCTGGAATCTTGTTGATTTTTTCACGGCTTCCTTAATGTTACTTATATCAGGAATGGAATAAGTTTCGTGGAGTAGTAGACTTTACTTAATTTTTGCAAATATTTAAAAACAATAATTAACATTGAAATTTAGGTGAAATTCCAGTGGTAAGTTTCCAATTTATAATTTTTACTATATTGAACGTTGCTATAAAATGTTTTCTGTGTTTATTATACTCCAGCAGGCCGTGATATACGTCTGTCTTTTTTTCCCCCAGTCTATAAATGCGAACTTAAAACAAACGGTAAGGTTATGTAATGATTTATTTTTCATTTTAATATTTTAACAATATTATTTATATAACATATTGCAGTAATAACATCGGCATCTGGAATCTTGTTGATTTTTTCACGGCTTCCTTAATGTTACTTATATCAGGAATGGAATAAGTTTCGTGGAGTAGTAGACTTTACTTAATTTTTGCAAATATTTAAAAACAATAATTAACATTGAAATTTAGGTGAAATTCCAGTGGTAAGTTTCCAATTTATAATTTTTACTATATTGAACGTCTCTAAAAATAATATGTTAAAAGCCTGAAGCAGTAAAATCAATATGTCACTTAAGCGGTAAAAAGAGGCAAATTGTTATGTGTGTTAGGTTGGGAACACTGAATGTGGAATTTTAGACTTTCCGCGGATTGGTTTTATACGGAAACTAAGCAAATACGCACGATCTCGCACAAAAGAATCTTGTCTTCAGTAATTAAGACAAATTCAAGGGAAGTTTGCCGTCGAAATACATAAGACGCGCGAGACAAGATCGATGAACTGATCTTTCTCTAAAACTTTATGATGTAGTCCTACATCCTGAAATACTTCGTCTCTAATCAGCAAGAATTATACGTGTATTCCGTAGATAGCCACATAAATTTTTCTTAATAAATATTACAAGATTTTTATTGCAAGGAAAAATTACATACAATAACAAAGATTTTACAATACTATTGTAATACCTAAGGAGCGGATTTCTATGTAATTATATATTATTTTTGCGTGTGATAAAACACAATTAACAAAGTTAAAAATTCCGAACATGAAGTTTCAAGTTTAAAACCCGAATTTTATTTCACATAAAAATACATATTTTCACAAAAAAATTATGTAAATACATATTTTCAGGAAATCTATAATAAACACATAAATCTTGGAGTTTATAATTTTTTTACAAGAACTTTTAAACATTTTAAAACTAAATCAATTATGTCACTCAGAAGTATGTTATCTTTTTAAGAATTCCTGGTTGTTTCGAGTTTCTATGCACTGTGTGGTGTATCCCTGATCCATTTTTGTAATAGTTTCGCCTCAAGTTCTGAGAACTACTAGGCAGCATATCAGTGTTATTATTAGAGAATAAATTAACGTGGACAAGGAGGAGAGATCTTGCAACACATAATTAATTAATGTTTATTGTTGCTGAAGATGATTTCATTCCACGCTTTGTTTGTGAAACACAACAGATAAGAGCTCGGGCATGAACATTATTTAATTTAAACAAATCTCTCCCCTCTCGCTCATGTCCATCAAGTAAGGCAATATGTCTTGTTGTGATTCCCTGTTATCGGGTTTCGTCAATCGATATCCTTCAAGAAATACTGAAAGATGGTTGTTTAAAAAACGATTTGGCTTTCCTATTAGCAAATCTAAGCTTTTTGTGTGACTCCATAAAAAAACTCGAAACATCCAAAAACCTGTTGTCTGAAACAGGGAGGTGCGTGCCGTGAAAATTAAACTAGACTCGCTACCAGGTTCAGAAGTACAAGTACTAAGGGACAAATTCCAGAATGTGTTTGGGAAAAACAGTGGATATAAAAAAATGTGCAAAGTTGCTCAAGTATTGGAGGTTGTGCCCGTAGGTGAAGTTGACGGTGTTTGTGTTTGGGATATTCCTCTCTTTAAATATGCACGTCTGACGTCCTGTGATGTGGAAAGATCGTTTTCACAGTATAAGTCGTTGTTCAGAGATAATCGGCATGCATTTGGGATGGAGAATTTGGAGATGACCTTTGTTGTTCACTGCAATTCTCAGCCAACTACTAGCACTCAAGTGTGGTTGGTGACTACCTAGTAACATTTTTTTTTTCCAAGCTGAGTAAGGTATTTTTGTCATATTTAAAAAATATATATATATATTTTTTTAGCAAATATTTTCGTACTTTTTAGCACATACAAAATAAATATATTTAAATTTTTAGCACATAAAAATCCGCTCCCTAGTAATACTCGTATATGAATATTCTTCAAAATTCGAAATTGATTACAGATCTCATAGTCAAATAGCCTACATATTACAAATTATTGTATAAATACAATGTAACTGGGTCACACCCGAAGAAACAAGATGCTTGAGGTCGGGTGTGACCAATAATGAAAACTGGATAGAAGAAAAAATAATACTAAAGTAATAATAGTAATAACAATAATAATAATAATAATAATAATAATAACAATGATTAAAACTGTTAAATGTAATTACACATAAAGTTGAAAAAGAATAAGAAAAAAACAAAAACAAACAAACAAAACGGTACCATAGCCTATACAACGGTTAGCGCGTCTAACCGCGAAACCAGGTGGCCCGGGTTCGATTCCCGGTCGGGGCAAGTTACCTGGTTGAGGTTTTTTCCGGGGTTTTCCCTCAACCCAATATGAGCAAATGCTGGGTAACTTTCGGTGTTGGACCCCGGACTCATTTCACCGGCATTAACACCTTCACCTCATTCAGACGCTAAATAACCTGAGATGTTGATAAAGCGTCGTAAAATAACCTGCTAAAATTAAAAAAATAGCCTATACATAAACATACTAAGTTAAGAATACAACATTGTTAAAGTGACAGAAAAAAAATAAATAATAAGAATTTACATGATTATCATTTTAAAAACAGTTCAAGCACTTGTTTTTTGAATAATGTATTGTTTAATAATTTTAATTTAGGATTCCTCTTTATAAAATCATTATATAATCTTGGACCGTAATTAGAACTGTGCCTTAGACCTGCTTCAGTCTTACATTTTGGTTCAATGAGGGGGAGCGAAATATTGTATCTTCTTGTGTTGTGGCCGTGATCGGATGATATGAATTTAGCTTGTGCTTTAATAGGATCTCGCTTCTGTAGAGACATTATAAAGGTGTGTGTATATAGCACTACAAAAAAAACAGGATTTAAACTACAGAAATAAACGTCGTACTTTTTAATGAATATGTAGTTCCCTGTATTTTTTTTTCTTTTATATAATAGTGAACACTTTAAATTTTACTGATAACTTAGTAAATTCTGTCACAAAGACTACATATACTTCCTCGTCTACGCTTTATGTATTATTGCAACCATTTCATGTAGTTCAATTTTTAAATATGATTCAAAAGACAGATATAAATTAAACTGTTTAATGTACATTCAAATAAAAAGGAACTTCTATTTTTCGCATTGCACACGAAAGTTTTATAAATTGAATACTTACTTGCTTGCTTGCTTGCTTGCTTACTTACTTACTTACTTACTTACTTACTTACCTACTTGCTTTTAAGGAACCCGGAGGTTCACTGTCGCCCTCACATAAGCCCGCCATTGGTCCCTATCCTGAGCAAGATTAATCCATTTTCTATCATCATATCCCACCTCCCTCAAATCCATTTTAATATTATCTTCCCATCTACGTCTCGGCCTCCCCAAAGGTCTTTTTCCCTCCAGCCTCCCAACTAACACTCTATATGCATTTCTGGATTCCTCCATACGTGCTACATGCCCTGTTTTATGAATAAAGAATCCTGTTCCTAATTGGTGATTATCGTTTTCTTCCCCATAATACAACAAATAATCTCCTATTTGTGTTGCCGTTCCCATCTAACCTAACCTCCTGTACTCCCACAAAGTCTATTTTATATCTAGCTAGTTCTTTTGCTACTAATGTTACCCCCTCCTGTTCTATATAGACTTGTAACATTCCAAGTACCAAATCTCAAAACCTCATTCCTTTGCTGTGGTCGTGCCAGAGAATCAGTGCCATTCCGAGGCTTATTTGAAGGATTCGTAACAAGCTGTTTTTTAAGGTGATGGGTTATTAGCCCATCGCCCAACCCCCAAGCTGGAGGACCACCCCTTATCGGCTGTCCGCGACTGCTTATTCAATATATAAATTGAATAAGGTATCTTAATTGTTAGATTTTAAAGTGTTGTAAATTGAATAAGATGTCTTAATTGTTAGAGTTTAAAGTTTTATAAATTGAGTATTATAGTAGATAAGTTATCTTAATTGTTTAATTTTAAAGTTATATAAATTGAATAAGGCTATAAGGTATCTTCATTGTTGAATTTTATTTTTTTAATAAATTTAATAAGGTATCTTAATTGATGGATTTTAGAGTTTTATAAATTGAATGAAGTAATATAAGGTATCTTAATTGTTAGATTTTGAAGTTTCTTTTAATTGAATAAGATATCTCAATTATTGAATTTTAAATTCAGTAATTAATGTACCTTATTTATTCAATTTACAAAACAGTTTAGTATGCCCCTGCTGTTACGTATTTACAATGTAGGTAATAAACCGCTAAACATATTCCATATGTTTGTAAAGGGCTAATATTTTATTTAAATTCTTGCAGAAATTAATTACATTCATCTACTTAAATCGTAAATTTCTAAATGAAGTTAGATACTTTATCTAAGGATTATAAAATGGCTGTTCTCTAATATGGAAAACGAAACGTTTGTGCAATAAACCGTTCAATTTCAACTAATTAGAACCATCTATCAGCGCAATATTGTCGATTTCATATCGTCGCTTTTGTCTTGTTGCTAATGATTTTCAATTGTTTCCACAAATCAATTATGAACACAACCTAATTGTCAATTAACTGGGAAACTATCAATCAGTATCAAGTGCACCCAATAAATTTAGGTTTACTAAATTTCCCATGTTCTACTTTCAATTAAATTTCCATCTTTTAAAATGTCATCGATTGTAATAAAAATGAAGTATGTTTTCCTTTTTCTATTTCGTATCCGTATAATTTGATGAGTCATTGAAGGCTTGTAAAGTTTTGGCAAGACCCATCCTCTGTTATGGTAGTGAATCGGACCATAGGAATCAAAGATGAAAGACGCATAACATCTGCTGAAATGAGATTTTTGGTAAGAACTGCTGGATGCAACCTTTTTGATTATTAAGGAATTGAAGCAGTAGTTAATGATCTCAAAATGATCCCTATACAGTAGCTGAGTAGGCCACTAGGCTTATTATTTCACAGGCAGATGATGATGATGATGGTGATGATGATGAAGTAATAAACATGAATATTTCCATTTATGTGTAGTTGGAGTAATCAAAAATAAATGGATCTAGTCTTTTCTGTACTAATAATAATAGAACTAACCAAATTTTTTTTCACTTTTACACAACTAATTGGTGTTAACATGTATAATGAATAAAAATCGCATTTTTGAAATTTTTGTTTGTATGTCTGTATGTTTGTTACCTTTTCACGGAATAATGGCTGAATCGATTTCTCCGAAAATTGATGTGTAAAATAAGTTAGGTCCCACTTCGATTTTAGGTTATATATGATATGATAATGATAATGATAATATTTATTGTCATGGACATTATAACAGTTAATGTGTCTCAGTGAAACGTACAGCAGAGTTCGTATAGGTCAGTTTCTGTCAGATGCGTTTCCAATTCACTGTGGGCTAAAGCAAGGAGATGCACTATCATCTTTACTTTTTAACTTTGCTCTAGAGTATGCCATTAGGAAAGTCCAGGATAACAGACAGGGTTTGGAATTGAACGGGTTACATCAGCTGCTTGTCTGTGCGGATGACGTGAATATGTTAGGAGAAAATCCACAAACGATTAGGGAAAACACGGGAATTTTACTTGAAGCAAGTAAAGAGATAGGTTTGGAAGTAAATTCCGAAAAGACAAAGTATATGATTATGTCTCGTGACCAGAATATTGTACGAAATGGATACATAAAAACTGAAGATTTATCTTTCGAAGAGGTGGAGAAGTTCAAATATCTTGGAGCAACAGTAACAAATATAAATGATGCTCGGGAGGAAATTAAATCCAGAATAAATATGGGAAATGCCTGTTATTATTCGGTTGAGAAGGTTTTGTCATCCAGTCTGCTGTCAAACAATCTGAAAGTTACAATTTATAAAACAGTTATATTACCGGTTGTTCTGTATGGTTGTGAAACTTGGACCCTCACTAAGAGAGAGGAACATAGGTTAAGCGTGTTTGAGAATAAGGTGCTTAGGAAAATATTTGGGGCTACGAGGGATGAAGTTACAGGAGAATGGAGAAAGTTACACAACACAGAACTGCACCCATTATATTCTTCACCTGACATAATTAGGAACATTAAATCCAGACGTTTGAGATGGGCAGGGCATGTAGCACGTATGGGCGAATCCAGAAATGCATATAGAGTGTTAGTTGGGAGGCCGGAGGGAAAAAGACCTTTAGGGAGGCCGAGACGTAGATGGGAAGATAATATTAAAATGGATTTGAGGGAGGTGGGATATGATGATAGAGAATGGATTAATCTTGCTCACGATAGGGACCAATGGCGGGCTTATGTGAGGGCGGCAATGAACCTCCGGGTTCCTTAAAAGCCAGTAAGTAAGTATAGCAAAAGTTGCTTTCCGACAAGTTTTATTCTAAACAAGAAGATTGAAACTACAATATTATTTATACCTGCTGATCTACCCTAAAGCACGTCTGCCCGTATGAATGGGATCAAATGTTTCGCATATATTAGGCTGTGTAGAAGTGTCTGACTATTACGTAAAATAAAATTGTTTTACCGCTCATACTTTAATGCACTCCGGATATCCATGCTACTCCATATTGCGGGTTCGTTGCCCCAGAAATGTGCTGCAGCAGAAGAAAATCACTTTGATATTCCAGTGTAAAAAACGTACTGTAACGTAGAGTTCGCCTTCCTTTGTTCTGTAACTAGATGCATTTTAATTTCACATTCTTTGTGTGGGGTTAATTTAATTAGCATAAAATAAGAGTTTAAAATTAAACTAAAAAGAGAATTTGCCTGTTATTTCGATTTCCGTAATGATATTTACTTGTTCACATTAAGTCTTCTGAAACGTTTCGCTTTTTTTTTTTTTATGAGTTCACGGTTCCTAGGAAACTTTTGTTCTCTGTGTTAAAACAGTGTACATAATTTAAGATAAAATCACGTCGAGAGATCTTCATTAAGGAGTCTAATTTAACTCAAACTGATAATCCACTCAGAAATATAAAAAAAACTTAATTTGACGCTCTCTATTCCAAATTAAGGGACGAACCACTTCCTTTAATGAGAATTGTATTCTTATTCCTTCTTCCCAGATTAAAGTGTCTAAATGTCTCCGTCTCCTATGATATTGCCACAAACGTCGTAGCCCATTTACTGATTTCCTTAGTAATATAAGCACGTATCATTTTACATTCTTTCGCGCACATAAGATATTTCTCATATAGTACTTACTTACTTACTGGCTTTCAAGGAAGCCGGAGGTTCATTGCCGCCCTCACATAAGCCCGCCATTGGTCCCTATCCTGAGCAAGATCAATCCAGTCTCTATCATCATAGCCCACCTCCCTCAAATCCATTTTAATATTATCTTCCCATCTACGTCTCGGCCTCCCTAAAGGTCTTTTTTCCCTCCGGCCTCCCAACTAACATTCTATATGCATTTCTGGATTCGCCCATACGTGCTACATGCCCTGCCCATCTCAAACGTCTGGATTTAATGTTCCTAATTATGTCAGGTGAAGAATACAATGCGTGCAGTTCTGTGTTGTGTAGCTTTCTCCATTCTCCTGTAACTTCATCCCTCTTAGCCCCAAATATTTTTCGAAGCACCTTATTCTCAAACACGCTTAACCTATGTTCCTCTCTCAAAGTGAGAGTCCAAGTTTCACAACCATAAAGAACAACCGGTAATATAACTGTTTTATAAATTGTAACTTTCAGATTTTTTGACAGCAGATTGGATGATAAAAGCTTCTTAACCGAATAATAACAGGTTGCGGATCGAGGAGACGACCTCCAGATATGGAGGGTAGCTGTGAATATATTGAATAAGCAGTCGCGGACAGCCGATGAGGGGTGGTCCTCCAGCTTGGGGGTTGGGCGAAGGGCTAACAACCCATCACCGTAAAAAAAAAGCTTGTTACGAATCCTTCAAATAAGCCTCGGAATGGGACTGATTTTCTGGCACGACCACAGCAAAGGAATAAGGTTTTGAAATTTGGTACTTGGAATGTTACAAGTCTATATAGAACAGGAGGGGTAACATTAGTAGCAAAAGAACTAGCTAGATATAGAATAGACTTTGTGGGAGTACAGGAGGTTAGGTTAGATGGGAACGGCATTTCTCATATAGTAAAAACAAAAAAATCTTATATTTTCTTTATATCTTCCCGTCTGTGTGGTCATCTGTCCATCTCTTCATAAATAAAGCTACGGATTCCATATAACAGATTTTTACTAAAATTGATTTGTAACAAATCTAAAAACTGTTGATAAAATTCAAGTTTTGATTAAAATTGTTCAATTAATCCTATGGCATAACAGATTTCAATGATACAACATTTTGTTCCGTTTATGAGGAAATTAAACCATCATTAGACAGTGACAAATAGAGGGACTCACTGTTCCTGTGGTTATCATCCCACAAAGTCTATGTAACCAAAGACTACAAGTAAACAAATATAATGTAATATAATAGATTTATTCCACCACGGTTGAGAATCAATTCTGAACTGCCTGCTCATGCGCAATATCTCAATGTGCGTTCCAACAAGACTTGAACTGATTCAGAACTCCCAGTTTGTTATTACAACATGCTTTGGAACTCGTTCGGAACGAGTTAATTTAGTTCTCGATTAAGAGCAGGAACTGGGACTTCTGAACTGCTAACGCATGCGCAGATGGTTTAGTCTGAGGATGAGGTTAAAATTAAAAAATAGTCGATCATGAGTGATTTGGAAGGTGATAGTTGTATATTTTATAACTGAAAGATGAATATAATTTTAATATGAGAAGAAATTCCGAAGGCCGTGAAAGAACAGTTCAGAAACATTCCAACAATGTAAAATCCTGAATTACTTATGAGAACGTACACAATTGGCGCATGCGTCGAAAGACGTTCGGCTTTTTATAACGCTTTCTGATAAGAAACATTGCCAAGACAAGAATTTATAGACACTAAAATGGCTAAACATATATACAGTTCATATGGACTGAACCTTATCAAAATATGGATTAAGTATTTTATTATACACAATAATAAATACATCGTTGCTAGGAAACGTGGACAGCAGATGAGCAATAATTTCACTGTCGTTTGTTTTACCTCATATCGTATAAATATGATTATAAACACATGGTAGGCGATGAAAGTATTGATTTGGTTTGAGAAAAGAGTTTCTGAGAAAGTAATATTTAATTATATTATGCATCTCATAAAAATGTAAATGTTTCGTTTTCACAACTTTGGTAATTTAACACCTATTAACTACTATGTTTGCGACGAAAATTAATATATACTGTATATATTATTGCTGATAATAATCGACTGTTTATAAGTTACGATAAAAATTATTTATTTTCAGGCCATGAATGAATGTTCACCTGAAGCTGTATTAAGGGCTAATTATGAAATAGCTTTTTTCTCATTTTTTATTCACGTGCCTCCATTTTTCAAAACCGTAAATAATAAAAACCTGCCGTAATTCTGTAACTAACCACATTTATCTACAAAAATCTTTTGCTACTGAAGTACTTAAAGTGGAGGACAGGATTACGACAATATGTACGAAGTTTTATCTTCAGTGTACATCACTTCTTGTTTTTTTTCTAATTGAACTGCAATCATTGTACACGCAAGTAGTGTTTTGATTCTGCAATTAACAATCCATTATCAATTTTTTTATTTCATTTCATTTAGGCCCCTATTATATTCCATAGATCTTGCATTAGCATGAAGCTTTAAGATGTGGAACAAGTAAAAATTTTACTATATTACAATTACAATTTTTACACATTTTTACAATATTTTACAATTTTTACAGTTTTACAATTTTTTAATTTTCTACAATTTTTTTACAATTTTTACAATTTTTTACAATATTTTGGCGAGATGTAGTGAGATGAGATGAGGCCCGAGGATTAGCCAAAAGATTACCTGGCATTTGCCTTATGGTTGGGGAAAACATCGGAAAAACCCAACCAGGTAATCAAATCAAAGGGGTTGATGCCAAGGACTCGCCATAGACCATCCGGCTTCAGTCCCACGGCTGGGGAAAACCTCGGAAGAAACCATTCAATGAAACCAAACGGGGGATCCAACTCAACCCCGAACGCAGCTCCGGATCAGCAGGCCAGCGAGTCTGCCGACTGAGCTACATCGATGGCAATACTAGAAATGTACAGTACATAGCCAATCAGATTATTAAATTTACAAACGCAAACGATCATTCATCAGTTGAGCTATAACATATAATACAAAACAAGTCAATTCAATTTAAGGCATAAACAATTCAATCAGTTGTGATATACAGAAATTGATAATACATATCATGCAAACTACTTCAAATTACAAACATAAACAATTCATCAATAGAGCTGTACAGATTACTATTCAATTTAAAGCATATATAGGGACATCATTTTATTTTTACTAACATTTTTAATATTAACTTGCCTATACCTCAGGATCAACGCCTTTTGCTACCCCCTTCCACGACTGGAGTTCGATTATACTGGCGTAATATACAAACAAATCACTTTACTAGGTATAGGAGGGAAGAAAAGTAGTTCATCCATTTACGTAAACTAGGAAATATTGCGCTTTTGAGTTTGATCATTTCCATAAGGATTTTGTTTAATCAAAATACAGTACAGTATTAACAATAAGTGTTTTTACTCACGAACTGAGCTTTCCATTCGGACGTATTCATTATGCAGTGTATATTATACTGTCTACAGCACATTAGCGTACAATATAGAGAATGAAGTTAAATTGAAAAATAATCATAATATGGATATTTAAACACATTTTTTTTAATGGTGGCCGTTCATTTCGATACAGGCTTCAGTTCTAATGTGCATATTATCGCACTATAGACTATTGTACCTAATTCCAATTACCAGTTTCGTCCTTCGTACCAGTACCTCATGTTGAAATAATTCTGTACCTACTCTATAAAAGAGTATCTTACGTATTGTAAATTCAATCTTCACTTCTGTGCGATCCGAAAAGATAAAATTACTCAGACATGCTATCTACTATTCGTCCAAGTGGTTATGTCGCAGGGTCGTAGAAAGGGGGGGGGGAAATCACGTGACAGTTAATTACTTAACTAGGCCCTTTTATTTAAGTTATTTTAAGCAGTTTTATGGATCACATAGACGTCCAATTCCTAACAAAAATTAATGTTCTTAGAAAAGAGCTAAGACAGCCCAGCCACTAGCCATTACAGAGGGGCGAGCAGAAGCGGGTGGAGGAAACCGGGATGCGACGTAGGCAAATGGACGACAGTATCTATGCGAAAATGATTCAATATTGAAAGCCCTTTCGCCACTAAAAATACGAACATATTTTTGGAACGTACTGTTTACTGTGACCGTAAAGCTACTATGACTGTATGTGCGGTCTTGGATCTGTGTGGAGGACGGTTGAACTTCATTAGTAGAAGGGTGGGAGTGAAGTACATTCAAAAACTCAGGTACAATAAAATTTGAAGTAAAAATAAAATGATGTCCCTGTACAATACATAGTAAACAAATTAATTCAATTTACAAATATATTTTCGTTAAGCCATACAAAATTGTACAATGTAGCACATTTACTCTCTGCTTTTATACTTTCCTGCTCTTTACACTCTCACATCATCTGGAAAATAGTACGACTAAAAAAAAGTATATTTCTCTTATTGCTGTATCGATATATTTGAAACACACAGTTGTTCTTAAACTTGGGCAGTTTCTCTCGACGTGGAATGAGGGCCGAAAACTTGGGCAGATTGTGTGCAGAGTTCTTTTATTGCCTGACCGCTCCCACACACCCACCCCTTACCAATCAGTATATGTAACCTCAAAAGCCTGTGCATTCTCACAGTTTCAAACTGTGGAATAGGTCTGACCTTATCCCTGTTGTTTTGTACGTGAGAGGAAAGCAGACCTGATTCCGCGCAAAAAAAAAGTACCAACTATTGATGTGATTGTTGTTTTATTTTCATCTGCATATGTATGTGAATGATCGAGCGCGCAGGTATTTACAAAGCCAAGCGGATGGGAATGTAAATTCAAGAGATGCCTGATAGTCACTTTGCATACAGGTTTCGAAAAATAAGGAACATAATACAAGTTGGAATTAAAGAGTGCTTCATAGTAAATGTGAGAATGAATTCCCTTGTTCATAGCAGTTAAGGTAAATTTTATAGAATTTGTGTTTCTGTTATTGGCTGCAATATTGCCAAATCATGCCATAAAGATACTTACTTACTTACTTACTTACTTACTTACTTACTTACTTACTGGCTTTTAAGGAACTCGGAGGTTCATTGCCGCCCTCACATAAGCCCGCCATTGATCACTATCCTGAGCAAGATTAATCCAGTCTCTACCATCATATCCCACCTTCCCATCTACGTCTCGGCCTCCCCAAAGGTCTTTTTCCCGCCGGCCTCCCAACTAACACTCTATATGCATTTCTGGATTCGCCCATACGTGCTACATGCTCTGTGTTGTGTAACTTTCTCCATTCTCCTGTAACTTCATCCCTCTTAGTATTTTCCTAAGAACCTTATTCTCAAACACCCTTAATCTCTGTTCCTCTGTCAAATTGAGAGTCCAAGTTTCACAACCATACAGAAAAACCGGTAATATAACTGTTTTATAAATTCTAACTTTCAGATTTTTCATTCCGAGGCTTATTGTTAGGTTTCGTAATAAGCTGTTTTTTACGGTGATGGGTTGTTAGCCCTTCGCCCAACCCCCAATCTGGAGGACCACCCCTTATCAGCTGTCCACGACTGCTTATTCAATATATTCGCAGCTACCCTCCATATCTGGAGGCCGTCTCCTCTATCCGCAACCTGAGGACGCGCCATGCCGTGGTGATAGGGACCCACAATACATAGAGATATTACATAAGGATATTACAATGAAAATTAAACATAACCGTAACATAAACACGGTAGTTTGCGGCCAGGTTACCAAAATAATGGGATCATTCACAATGATTCACATAAACACTGACATTGCCGTTAGACGTTAACATGAAAGTTTGCAAACTCCAAACTTTATGTTTATGCTTACGTGATTTGCAAACAGAACACAATCGTGAAGCGCTGAAGCACTGCCATCGTGATCTAGACCAGGCCGTAATGCAGGTTGTGTGACGTCACTCGATGAGTCGGGCTTTTCTATTTGAGTATACGGAGCTGAGTGAAATATATTACTTTATAGCGTGTCGGCGCTCAATTTTATTTAGTGTAATGTGTGTCTAAGACCCCATCACACTTCTTATTGCATAATATGTTGCAGAAATAATTACAAAACTGTGTTATTTTAATGTGAACGGAGTTTTACATGTTAACATAACCTGGTTGCATCAACATTTTAAGTTTGGAATGGAAGCTATTTTGAGATTTAATAAAGAAGAATTATTTATATTGTGATTTTAATTTAGCACATCTACCTTCCTTACTTGTAGGTACAAAATTTACCACAGTCCCTCCTATGAAATTAGTGTATGTACAGTTGTGTGTTAACCTGGTAGATTAGATAAATACAATTCATTACAACCCAGTATAGTAGGGAACAAATAAATAATACAATTAAATTTTTATTCAATGTAATATGTGCGTAAGTTTATGTGTTGCATAATGTGGCAGGAATAATAAATAAAACTGTGTGATTTTTATGTGAAGAGAATTTACCATGTTAACATAACCTATCTGCGTCAACATTTTAGGTTAAAGTTGAGAACGAAAACTGTTTTGAGATTTAATAAAGAAGAATATATTTTAGGATAAACTTCAGAACACGGTTACCGTCCTTACTTATAGGTAGAAAATTCACCACAGTCCCTCCTATGATATGTACATACGTTATATTACTTAGTAGCGCTGAGGTATAGTTCCGGTAATTTCTGAACTGAAAACAGTTGAATTTATTTTTTGTGGAGATGCATTTGATCCTATAAGCAAGGCATATTAAAATCCTGAACGATCCGAACTAATTTGTATATGCAAGATGTATGAATACGAAGGGAACTACCTCAGCGCTAGTTTAGCCCTAGTAACATATTAAACTAATCAGACTTCAGACTGGAGTACCGTCTGAAACGAATAAATACAATTGAAGTGTAGACAAATTGCATTTATAAGTTATACGTAGCGTTATGCTTAATTATAATGCATAATTGCGAATATTACTGATAGAATAAACATAACCTATAACTTCAACACATTAAAATATGCGTGCGATGCAACTGAAAATTGTTGAAACGTGCATAAATGAATGTGCAAGAATTTCGTAATGAAGCATGAGTGCTTTATTTCAACTAATTACAATTCTAGATACTGTAACAGTAATGAAAACTATAGGGTATAATTTTTCGTAATATACTAGCTATATGTATCTCGTTTTTAGTTCAAATTGTGTATATTATCAAACGTCGTATTATTTACTCGTATAATGTAGGTTGTTCACAAATAAAAAGGGCGCAATAATTTAAATTTAATAAGACAAATACGGTAAACTAGCAATAATGGATTAGACAAGAGTAACATCGGTAACGCTGCACTTAGGCCTAATCACAACTTACTTCACATGCCAGTCAATGTTTCACTTTCACGTATATATTATTACACATATTTAGCCTACTGTTTATAAGACCAAAAATTCACTTAACCACATAAGGACGCAATATTTAATCGAAATAAAGGCAGGTATTACACATACGAACTTTGCCTGCAACAACGTAATTTTCACACCAAAAATAATATTATACCTTAAATTGCAAGTAAATTGTGTCTCAAGTGTCTCACAATCACTGTTTAAAATTTTACTGACGCAATTACACTGCATTTCAGAGAAATATATGTTATTCTTCATGCACTGCAACTAATTCATATGGTTGAAAGACCGCCCTTCGCGATCGGCTGTTAAGCGAGTCACGTGGTCTGCCTTACGGCCTGTATTAGATCACGATGGCAGTGGCTGAAGTATACGACAGAATATGAGGAAATGGCGTTATGTTTCCATGGTTACCAAGTATCTTTGCGGTTATATGTTCCCATCGTGAATGATGGTATGACTTCTTGATTTTACCGTAACGTTTACATTTTTAAATTAACGTTTACGTTATGTTTAATTTTCATTCTAAATTGGCCTTAATTTATTTTAATCAGTAACGTAGGCTACTATTTTACAACAGAAATACTTATAATAAAACAAAAAATAAATATGACTATGAGTCGAACGGAAAAAATTATAATACTTTCTTGTTATTTAATAAGTTATATAGAATATATGAAAACCTCATGTTAGAATGTTATGCATATACAGAGTGAACCGTATGTCTTGAATTTCAAAGGGTTATTCTTTGAGATATTTCAAACAAAAAAGTTTAATACAATTTTCCTCGTTTTTGCTTCCTTTTCGAGAAAAAAAAAATTTTATAAGTAACATTTCACAGCGGATTTTAGGAAAGTACTGAATTAATTCCGAATATGCTTAGTCAATTTAAGAGAGCAGTGCATTGTGATAGTAAATTACTGAAGAATTTTAGTTTTTTCCTTTAAATGTCCAGAAATTTTATCTTAACAAATGAAACTTTTCGTTCTGGAAAGAAATTTTAAAATGTTACATTTGTTCGGGTCAAATTTCTATATATTTGAAAGACAAAACTAACATTATTTCAATCATTTATTATACAGTGAGGTCATAAAGTGGGCGTACTCCCTCATGTCTTACGACACTATGATGTGTATGGTTAATTGATATAGACATGTACCTGATAGCTTAACGATACAAGGTATCGTTATGAAGACCTGCATTTTCATAGCACAGCTGAATTCTGCGCCATGTCCTGGCAGATGTTTTGCGGAGATAATCAAGGGTCACTTCGTTGAAGGCATCTTCCACAGCTGCTTGTAATTGTGTCGTTGTGTTATAGCTGTGATTTCGCACTTTGTCCTTGATGAACCCCCAGAGAGCATTATCAGGTGTGGTGAGGTCGGGACTTTGTGAAGGCCAGGCAAAGGGAGCTTTATCATCTGCACATCCTCTTCCAATCCACCGGTTGGGAAAGGTCGCACTCCGTCCTGTTGCAGAACCACAGTGTCTTCGATACCAGCTTGTTGCAATTTGTGGTACCAACCATTCACCAAACATGTTCTGGTAGGCTGGCCCATTATCGGAACCTTGGAAGAAGAAAGGGCCAAAACCAAAAGTGTGTGTTGCACTCAGTCCAGTCACGATTTTTTTAAGTTAATACGGAATTCTATGGTCTTTAGCCCATGATGTAAGTTACTGGTCACAGTTGATAAAGCGTCGTAAAATAACCAATTAAAAAGTTACCTCTAAAGCAATTAAATAGGGAACTAAGGCACAGTAATTCAATGGGGCACGACCCACGCCACCATCTAATTAACCTCGGGCAATAAGTTTCGCTTTCTGCTCATGAGGCTTGTCAATAATTATTATAGAACTTCGTTTGTTCGGTAACATGACGTCATCTGACAAAAATACAACCTAACCTTACAAAAATTATTTTAATGCACGAACATTTCTCTCGCCGCTAGATAGGAATATTGTCGTTTTGCATGATATATTCGTGAAGGCCGGTGGCACACGATAAACATCTGAAGGTCGAATGTGACAACAAGTGAATGACGTGAGTAATCCACTCTATCGGTGGCCATAGCGAATGTCACACGAACTTAGTGATGTTCACATGCTATTCGTGTCGTTGAGAAATCACGGCCATCAGCCAGGGGTTACACACAGCCAGTATTATATTTCTTTAGCTTTTAAATGATGGTTTTGTCTTTCGGAAGAGTTGGTTGCTTACTAGAGATCTGAGGTATTCAAAATATGTTTTTTTTTTTTTTTTTTTTTTCAAATAATTATTAAAATTGTTGTATAGACCTACCTGTTTAGAAAAATAACAAATTTAAAAAGAAATAGGGGAGCAGTTATTAGAAGAACTTACAATTTTCAACGTTTCTTACAAGATTTTCCAAAATCACCAACGCTGTTTAAAATATTCATACATTCAACATAGAAGAAAACAGGAATTATGAACGGGTTTGAACATTACAGACAATTTCTATGCACAAAATGTTTAATAACAGATGAAGTCCATTTTAGTGATAAGTTCAGAAATTAAAAATAAAAATGGCATAGAAATTTATGTCCGAAATTACTGAGTTTCAGTTGTGAATGTGTTTTATGGGCCTTGTCTACTACATTGTGCAAGCTATGTGGTAGGTAGGCGTTTCTATGGCAACTGGTCATTTGATGGAATAGCCTCATATGCTCAATGTTTTTCAATGTTAAGGTCCGTTTCTATGGGAACCGCAGGTGCTCCTTGAAATCGGAGTATTGTGGTGCCACTATACGACCATTCCTTTGAAATCGCGATGCCCAGTCCGACGCTGAGCGTCGTGGGCCGGCGCCGGCTTGGTGGGGCGCCGTCACTGTGCACGTTGAGGCGCGCATCCCTCTGTCTGACAGGCGCGCCGCGCCGTCTGAATGAAAAAACGACGCAAACTAATTTCCTTTTACGTTGTTTTCCATCCGGATGTCAATTGAAAAGTTTCTCTGTTGAGCAAGTAATCAATTTCCGGACATGCATGAGTCCCACATGGCTAGACGTGTTCCTCGCAACGCGAATACTGAGCAATAGCGTCCCCCTATGAGACATTTACCGCAACACGCTGTCTTACTAACAAATCAATCTCTGATAATAATAATAATAATAATAATAATAATTATTATTATTATTATTATTATTATTATTATTATTATTATTATTATTATTCCCTTATCATATGTTTGTCCTGTGTCGCCTCGGCGGCGGTTCCGTAATGCGCAGATCACATGACAAGAGACTCGCTATTCATGTCCATACATTGTGAGTTCAATTCCTGAGCAGGGTAAAGAAGCAAGAAGTTAAGACTTCAATTCTTAAAATTATTATTATTATTATTATTATTATTATTATTATTATTATTATTCCCTTATCATATATTTGTCCTGTGTCGCCTCGGCGGCGGTTCCGTAATGCGCAGATCACATGACAAGAGACTCGCTATTCATGTCCATACATTGTGAGTTCAATTTCTGAGCAGGGTAAAGAAGCAAGACGTTAAGACTTCAATTCTTAAAATTATTATTATTATTATTATTATTATTATTATTATTATTATTATTATTATTCCCTTATCATATGTTTGTCCTGTGTCGCCTCGGCGGCGGTTTCGTAATGCGCAGATCACATGACAAGAGACTCGCTACTCATGTCCATACATTGTGAGTTCAATTTCTGAGCAGGGTAAAGAAGCAAGACGTTAAGACTTCAATTCTTAAAATTATTATTATTATTATTATTACTATTATTATTATTATTATTTTTTTTTATTATTATTATTATTATTATTCCCTTATCATATATTTGTCCTGTGTCGCCTCGGCGGAGGTTTCGTAATGCGCAGATCACATGACAAGAGACTCGCTACTCATGTCCATACATTGTGAGTTCAATTTCTGAGCAGGGTAAAGAAGCAAGAAGTTAAGACTTCAATTCTTAAAATTATTATTATTATTATTGTTATTATTATTATTATTATCATTATTATTATTATTCCCTTATCATATATTTGTCCTGTGTCGCCTCGGCGGAGGTTCCGTAATGCGCAGATTACATGATAAGAGACTCGCTATTCATGTCCATACATTGTGAGTTCAATTTCTGAGCAGGGTAAAGAAACAAGAAGTTAAGACTTCAATTCTTAAAATTATTATTATTATTGTTATTGTTGTTATTATTATTATTATTATTATTATTATTATTATTATTATTATTATTATTATTATTATACGGACCGCGATGAAGTTAGATTCCAGGGCCGGTTATTGTGACTTGGATTTTTCTTGGTTTCTTAGTCCTATAGGTCTCTCAAGCAGGGAATACCGACGGAAGGAATGCGAATGAAGCAATGCGATAAGGAAGAGAGAGCGACAGCAAAGGTCACGAGATAACTTGAATGATATTCAAGAGTACAATCGGAAGAGAAATGCCATCGATAGAATCAGTCTTACGTTGTGATAGTTACATTACGACTTCAGTTTGTTCCATTGCATGTGAATACGTGTCTTGTATCGCACGGTATTATTATTTCATTCGTAAACATATGTTGCGTGTTTAATTAGCTTCGAATTTTTCTCTTGCTACTTTCTTTATTTCCACAGCGATGTCCTCATTTGTTCATCTTCTTGTAAGAGACATTACTTCCATCAGCCCGCACTTCTCGCCCCCTCGGCGTGCCTACATACACACGTCAAAACAGACAGCAACGCCACCATTGCTTTTCGGTAATCATTCCTTGAGCGAGCTATAACAGTATGTTACTTATAGGGTAAGGTTGCCTAATTCCCTGATACGTTTTTTTTCACTGAATGTCACGGGGTTGGGTATCTTGCTAGGAAATTCACCGATATCTCAAAAGTAGGCGAAAAATGCATTCTCTCGAGAAAGATGTCTGGCGCTATAGTCGAACGCCAAAGTTTTGACTAATATTACATTTTTTAAAAGTATGACGGGATTAGGAGTATCACGGAATTAGGCAACTTTACTTTACAATATTAGCTTTAATTTTTGTGTGTAATAGTGGACCGTTATTATTCCGCGATTGTTATTTAAAAAAAAAAGAGAAACAGATTTTTTTTTCTCTCGCTGTTATTTATACTCGCTTTAACATCTCTGGCCATATCGCGAGTTAATCTTCTGTGAGAAAATCCGAAGGCCTGTGTACCATTGTTGAGACTGGTTCTATTGTTGTGAACTAGATGGCGACTGTATATGTATTACTGATTTGTTATGAATATGATTTCGGTGATGAATGAGGCCGGTGATATTCAGGGAGGTTGTGGCCCGAATTTTCTAGCATCTAGAATTTTACATGAGGGGAAACTCTGAAAAAATCTCAACCAGGAAATTCAACCCGACCGGGAATCGAACCCGGGCCCTCTGCGTAAGAGCACCAGCATGCTGACCTCTACACCGCAGAGGTCACAAAAAGTAAAAGAATTGTCGAGTATTGCCAGTGGAAATAAAATCCAGCAACCAGAAACGAAGACATCTTGTATATCAATAAAATATTAAGTATATTGAAGATTTTCAAAAATATTTAAAGTTAGAATAGCTGAAAATAAGAAACAATTGAAATGGGATAAACTTCCACACAATCGAAATTTAATTTCATATTTTGTTAGACCGAATGTATAAAGAAAAACTTACTTGTTATTGAAGTAAGATTGTCCCACAAAACCATTTATATTAATTGGAAAAATTGTGTTTTGTACAGTGAAATTGACCAGAAAATGGAAGCAATATTGTATGACCGATTGTAAAGCCGTAACATGGTAAAAAAAATTAATGATGTAGAACAATAAATTAATTTTACATGCCAGCATGAGTGTGTACGGGCATGGCGGATGAAAGCATAGAATTCAGGTCACAGTCCATCCATTTGCGCACAACCTCCAGCAACTTGGAGTAAGACTAGTGAATATTCTATGCATTGAATTTTAGTTTCGGACATACTAAATATATTACTCACCAGAACACAGACTATGAAGGGATACGAGTGGGTCTCGCCAACCAGGCAGCCATAGGCTAAAAACAGGAACAACGACAGATGCGCCCTGTTCTCTCCTGATAAATCTCCGCCCATCTCGAGAATCGAACTACGGACCGATTGTTTGACAAAACGCACAAACTATCCATTGAGTCATAGGAAGACCTTATTGAAATATTAGACTTTTATTTTGACTTTTACTCACGTCTGTCTCCAGATAATAGAGATAAATGGCTTGCAGAAGCACGTGTATCAAGGCGTTTTTATTCACCGCTCACTACAGATCAACTTTGCGTTATTGCGGATCTACTTTATCCACTTCGTGAAGATTTTGTCGCCAGAGACTCAAAGTTGAAGAAAGGAAGTTTTGTGTGTCTATTCTTTGTTGTGTCAACATCAAGATCTTGCACATCCTCTTACCCTTTCTTCTCCCTCCATCTCCCTCTCTCTGTCTCTCTGTATTCTTGATTTACTGCGAGTGAATAAAACGAAAAAAGTCCCTGAGGATATATAGCTTCTTTGTCATAGATCCGACTCTCAAATAGAATAGTAAAATCACATATTATACTGCTATACCGATTTATTCTGAAGTAATCTCTGCGAAATGTCACACAGTATATAGCTGGCCAAGAACTTGAAGGTTTGTTGAAGGCAACGCCGAGAATTTTGTAATTATTACGTCATCGACACAGGTGCGTCAAACAAACCAATTACAAACTTCGCAAATCTGGCTTTCAGGTATAACTCCCTGTGAAGCTGACTTGAATAATTTCAAGGGAAAAATTGTTCAGGGGGTGAGTATCGAACCCGGGACCTTTGGAAGAGCACGCCAACGCTCTACCGACTGAGGTACCCAGGAACTGTGCCCGACACCGGCTCAATCTTTTTCCTTTAAATGCAAGCACTTTGGTTTTATCAACAGTAATCTCACTAGAGGTTTTGATTTATCTAGAGAAAATCAAAACTCGAGTGGGATTTAATTGACTGTTACACGATTAGAAGAAAGTATATAAAGATTAGAAGTAACAAAGTACTCTAATACAAAAAAATATTAATTGGCTTACGAAAATACAACTGTCTTCAAATGTATTATTGTACCATCTCAACATTACGCTAGATGGCAGTAGTGTTTTATGATTATTTTCTTGTTATCAGTTGTGCCAACTATGGAATCTTCATTCAACTCTGTGGACGGTTACTAGCAACGAGTTAAATACTAGTATCTAACTCGTTGGTTACTAGTCAAGAAGGCTTTGTTGATTCAGTTTCATTTTTATTAAAACATTTGCATTCCACTTCAATCATCCGAATCCCAGTAATCAACGTCACTTGACAGATGAGTTTCAATAAATCTTAGTATTAAACAATCTCTGATATGTGACTATCCATAATAATATATAGCAGAAGCTATAACAAACATAACCTAAATGATATAAATAAGTGTTATGAAAGTTTTAATTAGGAATGATGAAATAAACAAGAAACGTTTTAATTAACGATGATGAAATAAAAAATAAACATGAATAATTTTAAAAGAAACAATTATTGAAAGTACAATTTTCAAATTTGAATGTTTTAGTGGTTGGTGATTCAGTTGATGTTATATTGGACGTGTGCGTAAAAGAAGTGAACTCGTTGATGTACATGGTGTGTCCCTCAACTTATTCAGGATTTCCGAATGGTGCTCTTATATATGAACAGTGAGTGATCTTTATTAATTCTTGTTCTTGAATGCCAATGCGAGTCATATTTGAAAGTGCTGTGCATCGACTGGAGTGGTTTGTAATTGTCTGTTTTTTGACGTCCAGACCATTGCAGTTTGAAATGTTGGCAAACAAAGAAACAAATGCTAGGGACGCGATAAAATTAAACAAATGCTAGGGACGCGATAAAATTGTGCGATAAGCAGCCGTGATTGGTTGAAAGACGTCCTTTCGTGCCGTTTTATTGGTCAAAAGTAGTGTGACGTAGTAAAAGTGTAATAGTCATATGAAATTTCCATATCATAATTGTTTGTTATTTTCTCTAAATTACATTTGGGTTATTTTATGAAAATGGCATACGTTGTCCCCAGTTTAAGATTAAATAAAAGTAAATGGTAACATGAAAAGAAACTAAATTATCACAGCCACCGGCGTAGCTCAGTCGGCTGAGGCGTTTGCGTATCGATCCGGAGTTGCGCTCGGGCGTGGGTTCGATTTCTACTTGGGCTGATTACCTAATTTGGTTTTTCCGAGGTTTTTCCCAATCATAAGGCAAATGTCAGGTAATCTTTGGCGACAAATCCTCGGTCTCATCTCGCTATCATCAATCCCATCGACGCTAAATACCCAGTGGTTGATACAGCGTCGTTAAATAACCAACTAAAAAACTATATTATCGCGAAACTCGTAAAACGATGAAGAGAAATTATGTGTTATCTTTATAACGCTTTGTTTTTTTTTTTTGTGTAATAATATCGTTAAAATTACTTTTTTTTTCATTTGTGTGTTTTATTTAATTGTAATTACATAACTTATTGCTTGAATTAGCAGCTCAATCGGAAGAGCTTGCAGATGAGTGTAATTTAAGACTGAATTGCGTTCGGTTGCAGTTGTTATGGCAACGTAATTATCAGTTCGGTCTCATTAAACGGTGTGCTCTTGCAGATTCTGTTACCCAAATCACATTCATTACCAGCTGCCACTATATCAATCTGAATTGTTATGACGTAGCTCAGGCCAGGGATTGGCCACTTCCGGCAATGTTCTAATTGGCAGCATCGAGTTTTGACCATCTGCCAACTTGGAATGGCCCGATCCTTTGCAGCTAATTAAGACTACTTTTCAAGTTCTTTCTGGTCACCTATACGCAATCTAGGGTGAAGTTCAGAACTTCATTAGATATATAGCTATTGTTGTAATTATAGTTCACCCATAAAAACAGGGGCCCAAACGTAGCTCAGTCAGCTGATGAATTGTCAACTGAAGGACCAGGTATTCTATTCTGTGCGGATTCTGAGAGAATTTTTATGAAAAGTGATTGTATAGTAGATTTTCTACAACGATTGTGACTTACTTGCCATGTATCATTGTATTATTATTCCATTATGTCATCTCATTGAATCTGATGAGACACTATAGTGCGAAGGACCCGTTACGCACCGGTACATTAACGCAGTAATAGTCACAATAATATGAACTACGCGTGGCAATATTTTATCTCATTGTAATCCTTGAATTTGACAAGCGAAATTGAATTACAACTGGAGGTAGATGAAAGCGAGAAGCAAACTTGGGTTAGGAAGTCTTCCGTAACGATGTAACTATTTCACGTCGACACAAATGCATTTCATTTCTGTAATCACAATCAGGTGTTATCAAACTGCAATTTACAGAAAGTAGGTAATCGAAGATTTAATAGAGAGACATTTCTGTAGAGAATGTAAGCCCTCAATACGAAATACTATTCAGCATACAATATCAGGATGTTGGACAATTGTAATTATAAATGTATTATTATATTGTAGCTTAAATTCCGCACCACTGATATGATATGAAAAATGTGATAGACCTATATAATATATCGTCACCTGAATGCAAGAACTAAGTAACTTGATTTTTCCTATTTATTTATTTATTTATTTATTTATTTATTTATTTATTTATTTTATATTTATTTATTTGTTTTATATTTATTTATTTGTTTTATATTTATTTATTTGTTTTATTGTTTTATATTTATTTATTTTATATTTATTTTTTATTATATATTTATTTATTTTATATTTATTTATTTATTTTATATTTATTTATTTTTTATTTTTTATTTATTTATTTATTTTATATTTATTTATTTTTTACTTTTTATTTATTTATTTATTTATTTATTTTATATTTATTTTTTATTATTTATTTATTTATTTATTCATTTATTTATTTATTTATTTTATATTTATTTATTTATTTTATATTTATTTATTTATTTTATATTTATTTATTTGTTTTATATTTATTTATTTATGTATTTTATATTTATTTTTTATTATATATTTATTTATTTATTTATTTATTTTATATTTATTTATTTTTTATTTTTTATTTATTTATTTATTTTATATTTATTTATTTTTTATTTTATATTTATTTATTTTATATTTATTTTTATTTCATATTTATTTTTTATTTTATATTTATTTATTTTGTATTTATTCTATATTTTATATTTACTTGTTTTATACTTATTTATTTATTTGTTTATTTATTTAATTATCTTTTATTTATTTATTTTATATTTATTTAAGTTATATTTATTTATTTTATATTTATTTATTTTATATTTATTTTTATTTCATATTTATTTTTATTTCATATTTATTTTTTTATTTTATATTCATTTATTTATTTTATATTTATTTATTTATTTTATATTTATTTATTTATTTATTTTATATTTATTTATTTATTTATTTTATATTTATTTATTTATTTTATATTTATTTATTTGTTTTATTGTTTTATATTTAATTATTTGTTTTATATTTATTTATTTATTTGTTTTATATTTATTTATTTATTTATTTATTTTATATTTATTTTTATTATATATTTATTTATTTATTTTATATTTATTTATTTATTTTATATTTATTTATTTTTTATTTTATATTTATTTATTTTATATTTATTTTTATTTCATATTTATTTTTTATTTTATATTTACTTGTTTTATACTTATTTATTTATTTGTTTATTTATTTAATTATCTTTTATTTATTTATTTTATATTTATTTAAGTTATATTTATTTATTTATTTTATATTTATTTTTATTTCATATTTATTTTTATTTCATATTTATTTTTATTTCATATTTATTTTTTTATTTTATATTCATTTATTTATTTTATATTTATTTATTTATTTTGTATTTATTTATTTATTTTATATTTACTTATTTATTTTATATTTATTTATTTAATTATTTAATTATTTCACTAAGGATATGTCTCGTTTTATTTTACCTATTTGTTACATTGGAAAATAGATGTTGCTGGTATCGTCCGATCAGTTACCTAGTTCTTGCATTACATTCTGTGCGATTTTTTGCTATGCTATAACAAAGATAACCAAAAACCGCAAATTTCGAGTTACCTAGTTCTTGCATTCAGGTGACGATATGATGTGCTGTGATGCATGCGAAGCGATAGAATACGATATGATGTGAAGGGGTCAGAGCCATTGTGGGCCAAGCGCCGTACATTAAAAACGGAGAAAACAAGAGTTAAAATTAAGTGCTTACCATAATTCAGTGAAACATATAGCAAATAATATAAAGTGTGCACATTAAAACTAAATTATATGTCAATCTTCATTAAATTATGGTATTCACTTTAACCCTTGTTTTCTCCGTTTTTAATAAATGGCGCTTGGCCCACTATGGCTCTGTATCCTTCATATATGATATGACACGATACGACTTTACATGTGAAGTAATAATATACTCAGAAACTTGCTTGTCATTCAATTTTTGCTGAGTTGTTAAATTTTTAATTTAATAAAAACCTATGGAGCAAAATTCGATTTTTTTCTTTTATTTTTTTTATGTGTTATTTAACCACGCTCGCAACTGCCGAGGTTATATCAGCGTCGCCGGTGTGCAAACATTTTGTCCCGCAGGAGTCCTTTTATATGCCAGTAAATCTACTGATATGAGCCTGTCGCATTTAAGCACACTTAAATGCCATCGACCTGGGCCGGGATCGGGTACAGAATGCCAGCACTCTACCAACTACGCCAGCCAGGCCGATTCGATTTTTTTCTTAGAAAAAGGAGAGTCAAGATGTGTTATACCCCTTTTCATGCGACTTAATTCATGAAGTTCGCGACATTTTAGCCACCCAGAAGAAGACGAGCCATTCACGCTTGAGGAACATTGCCTATATAATCTTTTCGCTGTAAGAAAAATCCTAATATAAACAATAGCACGTGACTGAAATGAGGCTTCATTGGCCGCTGTTTGGCGCCATAGATTCTCAGTACGTGTTCCCGCCTACTGTTGTACATTCTGTTTCATGTTAAACATTTCCCGTTACTCGTCAAGTAGGCCTAACCTCACTACTATGCATTCATTTGCTTAAGAAACATTTACTTTATAATTACTCTAATTAAAACTCACATAAGTTATTATATACATTTAAGACTATTTGTTTTTCTCCGCTTTTGAGAGGGTTTCTACTCTTATGATTAAAAACCACACACACACCGAGGATGTAGAAGCCATACTTCAGTACACGTGCTTACGTGAATAACTACGAGCTCCAGTGATGCCAGCTTATTACAAGAACAGACTACCTCGGTATTACTGTTTGTATTCATCCGCGTTCATAGTACATAAAAAAATATAAAAGTAGCTTTTCTTTTACATATCGTTTTACATATGAGTGAAGTTATATGTTTCATTGTATTTAATAACTAGAATTGAATTTTTATTTTCAAATAATACAAGATGATAGTTTCCAAATACGGACTATATTTTCCTGCGTCATGTGAGTGTTTCGACTGTGAGCCAATCACGGGTATGACAGCCACGTGTTGACATTAAGATTTTTCTTACAGCGAAAACAGTATGTATGTATGTATGTATGTATGTATGTATTTATTCATTCACACTGCAATGGGTATATACCCGGTGGCAGTGGTAACTAATTACACTCAATAATGACAATAATAAACTTAGTAATTAAAAATATAATTAATAATAATACTAATAATTAATAATGATAATAATAATAATAATAATAACAAGGAACATCCTAGATTAAATGAAATCACTTAAAATAACATTTAAAGTAAATCTAATTTGTATCTTAAACCTAAATTCGAAATAAAACCCACGAGTATGATATGTTCATATCTGCACAAGTACCTTTCAACACTACACTCATTTCGCTGTCAACTCACTCACTGCACTGGAACTACGACACATTTCACTGATTCTATCCTGATTTCATTAACACTTCAAAAACATTTCACCGTTCAAATACTTTGCACTGCCACTATAAACTTTCACTGACAGGAACACGTTTCACTTACACAACACACTTCACTGACACAACATAATTCTTCACTGATACAACACTTCAATAACAAAATATCATTTACACTCTTTAAATACTGTGTATAATTACCGTCTATTAGTAAAGTCCTTAAGCCTATTTTTAAATACATTTTTGGTTGTTAGTAAAGCCTTTAGTAAGTCTGCAGGTAAAGCATTCCGGTCCCTGATAGTACGATTGAGAAAAGAAAACTTTCCAGTGTCCGTCCTCTGTCTTCTTTCCCTCAATTTATATGAGTGGTCGTTCCTTGAAGAGTAATTTGGCGGCTGCAACCTATTTTTTATTTCTCTCCAGGCAGGCTCACCTCTGTATGTTTTGAACAGTGCGCATAATATAGTTGTATAGTTGTAATGTTAAGACTCAATCGCTGTTAGTTACGATAAGTTAGATATTACATGCGCCCAGACAAAATATTGTAGTCACGAAGATACTTAGTGGTATGAGCTAAGTCGCGTGAGAAGCGTTGCAGTGAAAAAAAAGTTACGTTGAAACCATAGCTTCATAAGTAGTTTAAAGTGATTGTTTTAATCCACTTTATGGTATATCGAATTACGCATTCAGAATAGTTTAGAACTTCCTTTAATGTGTTACAAATATTTCCCGCATGTATATGGGATGTAATAATTAATGTTCAGTGAACAGGCGCAACACCGGAATCAATAAACTGTTATTTATATGTCACACAATGTGAAAAAGTCACGCTTGAAAAACTCTGTAACCTGTTGCTGTCTACAGAGAACAATGTGTTCAAAGAGCTGAGCACAATGTTACGTTAATATAATATCAGGTCTGCACATTGAAATTCATAATGTTTTTAAAAAAATCAAGAATCCATACATTTAAGCAAGTCATCGTTTAAAAAAACACGCATGTTTTAAATTTCTTTTCTCAATGTTAGGAGAAAATCCACAAACGATTAGTGAAAACGCGGGAATTTTACTGGAAGCAAGCAAAGAGATAGGTTTGGAAGTAAATCCCCAAAAAGACAAAGTATATGATTATGTCTCGTGACGAGAATATTGTACGAAATGGAAATATAAAAATTGGAAATTTATCTTTTGAAGAGGTGGAGAAGTTCATATATCTTGGAGCAAAAGTAACAAATATAAATGATACTCGGGAGGAAATTAAACGCAGAATAAATATGGGAAATGCCTGTTATTATTCGGTTGAGAAGCTTTTATCATCCAGTCTGCTGTCAAAAAATCTGAAAGTTAGAATTTATAAAACAGTTATATTACCGGTTGTTATTTATGATTGTGAAACTTGGACTCTCACTTTGAGAGAGGAACATAGGTTAAGGGTGTTTGAGAATAAGGTGCTTAGGAACATATTTGGGGCCAAGAGGGATGAAGTTACAGGAGAATGGAGAAAGTTACACAACACAGAACTGCACGCATTGTATTCTTCACCTGGCATAATTACGAACATTAAATCCAGACGTTTGAGATGGGCAGGGCATGTAGCACGTATGGGCGAATGCAGAAATGCATATAGAGTATTTATTTTGTATTTATTTTGATGTACCGAAGTACATATGATATTTCCATGCAGATATTCTGCTTTCTCAGATGATGAGAGAGAGATGGAACGGAGAAAAATTCTCTCCGGCGCCGGGATTTGAACCCGGGTTTTCAGCTGAAAACCCGGGTTCAAATCCCGGCGCCGGAGAGAATTTTTCTCCGTTCCATCTCTCTCTCATCATGCATATAGAGTGTTAGTTGGGAGGTCGGAGGGAAAAAGATCTTTAGGAAGGCCGAGACGTAGATGGGAAGATAATATTAAAATGGATTTGAGGGAGGTGGGATATGATGATAGAGAACGGATTAATCTTGCTCAGGATAGGGACCAATGGCGGGCTTATGTGAGGGCGGCAATGAACCTGCGGGTTCCTTAAAAGCCAGTAAGTAAGTAAGTAAGTAAGTAAGTAATGCCCATGGGTTGTCAGTATATTTTTTCATTAATAATCTTCCTCGTATGTGATCGTGAAGACTTTGTAACTAATTCAACAGTTCATAGCATAAATACACGTCAAAAATGACTTTCATACTCCATCGGCAAGTCTATCGTGCTATCAAAAAGGAATGCGTTATATGGCAGTAAAATTTTTTAATAGCCTCCCTATGGATATAAAAATGAAACTCAAAACATAAGATTATTTAGGGCCAAATTAAAGAAGTACCTAACTTCTCACGCCTTCTATTCTGTAGGTGAACTCATGACATTCAACAACGCTTCATGAAATTTTGTGTTGTACTAGTAGACTATATTGTAAAGCTCTTCTGATTTTCAACTAGACTGTGACTATAAATTAAGACTTTATAGCAGTACTAACTTTTTTAACTTGTTCCATATTCTATTAATAAATACAATACAATACAAAAAGGCTCAAGTCTTAGCATCACTGCCATGAGTAAGTTTTATCGAAAGTAACATTACGTGTGATTTTTTATTTGTCTAGGGTTTCTAGGGAATTTAAAAATCATGAATTGAATTTTTAACACTAATAAAAGGAAATAAATAGAATGTTGTAATGATCAAGAGGTAAGGAAATAGTATATTACGATACAAGGTTTGGAAGTTCTTTTACAAAATGAAGGAAAACTTGCGTGTTTTTTAATTTCCGAGATTTTGTAATGCACTTTACAAACGTGTATTGTAGAACATTTTTTGCACGATTGCATTTTTAAACTTTCAAATACATTATATTTTGCATTGAGAACTTAGATCAATATTATTCCAAAGTCTTCGCAAAAGTATACTGTAATGGTAACTAAATAACAATAAATGCACTGTAATGGGTCTATTTCAGTATAGTTTTATGTTATGAAGAATGGTTTCCCTGGCAACAAGTTTCTGTGTGGGAATTCCAACTTTCAAGACCTAACAACAATAGTTGTAAATACAACAAAAAACGCAATCGTGCAAAAATATTACAGTATTTTAATTATTTGAATATTGTTTTAATAAGATAATGAAATAATAATAATAATAATAATAATAATAATTTATTTTAGCTGGCAGAGTACTGTAAAGGCCGTAAGGTCTTCTCTTCCACTCAACCAGCAAAAAGGGTATATACATATGCATGAACTTACAAAGAATTCAACAATTTGATTTAGGTAAGAGTTACATGTATACAAGAGTTATTTACGAATTAAACAACAAAATGCTATGAACTATTAATTAAACACTGAAATAAACTGTGTAGCAGAATTAAGCTAAAATACTTACGAAGAGCTGCTCACTGCAACTGGATTTAATACTACAAGAGACATCTATCGGAAACATCAGAACTGATATTTTGTTATCTGTCATTGTTATTGCAATGAGAAAATTTCTCGTCAATTTCTAATTACTGTCACAATTGTTACTATTGCAATTTGTGATTTCAGTTCTTAAATATACAGTAAAATATTTAACGTAAAAACATAGTTCTTAAAAGTAAAAGTTCATTACATTTACCGTAAAAGTTTTAGAAGTTGAAGGCAAATTCCTCTGTTTATTGAGGTGAATGGTGCTTTTCAGCTGTGTTGGCATGGCTGAATGATTCCATACGTGTTTTGGTTGTCTTTGTATTGCTAAGATCCCGTCGCGGATTATTTCATCAATAACTTTACTCGAAACAACAGCAAATCTTCCACTCATTTTGAAGTTAGCGTCAACAATTGATAAATGCTGATGTATGTATTACTCACTGCAAATAGATTTACCGACCGGCCTGATCATGAGTATAAAGAAAGGAGCAGTGCTGCCAATTCAGCGGTTTTCCCGCTAAATCTAGCTTTTTTGGATAACCATCTTGAGGGTAAAATTATATTATCCCGCTTAGCGGGAATACTAGCGGTTTTTAATCTTTAAAATTTCTGAAATGAAATTCATATTAGCATTATAAGCGGCTTTCATAATAATTACGTTTAATTCGTTCAGTGTGTGTTCTGTGAAGTAATGGATGTGTTAATGTAGTGATAATTCCATACTATAGATGTTACCGTTAAAACCCGAAATCCGTCAAAACCAGTTTCAACTAGTAAAAATTAGTTTAAGCAAATAAAGATAGAAAGTGAGTTTTCGTATAATCTAGAATCAATATTAGGTTAGGTTTGGTTTGTTTAGGTTTTTGTTTGGTAATAGCCTAAAAAAATCTATACAAATCAAACCTAACCTGTCATTGATTCTAGATCTTACGAAAATTCGCTTTGTATCTATCTATATTTTAAAATTATTTTTTACTAGTTGAAACTGGTTTTGAAAAATTATGGGATTTAACGGTAACATATATATAGTGCAATAAGAATTTAAATAGGTTCTGTCTGTGATAAAAGTGTTCAAAATTGCTTTATAGCGCCACGTTGGGAATGAAAAAATATGCAATATTCGTTACATTTGGCGGGTGGATGCTCTATCTTGACCATTATTACTATTATTATTATTATTATTATTATTATTATTACGTTAAAATCTAAAGATATTTGCTAGAAAATCGCGGGTTTTCGAAAGTCATCTAGCGGGATTATATGAACAACTGTCGGCAACACTGGAAAGGAGGAGGTTATAACAAAATTCTGACAAATAATTAACGAGTGAATCGTGGTTCTGATTGGTTGATTTTGCACATGTTTTTACACACGATTGGTGTACATCAGAAAACTGGCTTATGAATGAAATAGTCATGGTATTCGCTCCAACGCCATCATTAATAACAACAATAATAAGGTTCCGTCAATTAATTCTGTTAGAATGAAGTCCGAGTTTCGATTCGATATGCAGAACCGTGCTTTGTACTCGTATATCTGTTTGTCAGTTTTGTTCCGAACACATTGTTGTTGGGTTGATATGAACGGGAAACAAAAAAATTCCCATATTGTAAATAAATATCCCTGTAAAATTGACCGACATATTGAGTAAAGTTTGACGTACTAAAAGCAAACAAGACCGAATGTTGGCTATCGATACGGGTTATAACCGGCTTTCGGCCGGTTGTACACGAAAATAGCGCAGGGAATACGGCCGTCCCCTTCAAATATCTATTTCAGTTGTTCCATCAAAACACTACGTGCCTGGGGATTTGTTATTACTGGACTGCAAATGTTATTACAAGTTGTTTTAAATCCGATACTTGGAAGTGATGATTATTTTACGTCATCTTTTTAATATTTCTGTCTTTTTTCCTATTTCTTGTCTGCCATCTTCATTTCTACAAATCGAGCTTTCAGGTATGACTCCCTGTAAAGTTGATTTGAATAATTTTGAGGGAAAAATTGTTCCGGGGCCGGGTATCGAACCCGGGACCTTTGGTTAAACGTACCAACGCTCTACAAACTGAGCTACTCGGGAACTCTACCAGACATCAATCCAATTTTTCCCTCAAAATTATTCAAATCAACTTTACAGGGAGTCATACCTGAAAGCTCGATTTGCATAATATACGTCACTGTTCGTTAACAGAAAACCACAATTTAAGTCACACAGAGTTAGTGTGCACTCAATGTTGGTAGCTTGACATTTGTCAGCCCACTTTGAGGTCTGTGGATAAAGATGGAAAAATTGGATTGGTGTCTGGTAGAGTTCCCGGGTAGCTCAGTTGGTAGAGCATTGGTACGTTTAACCAAAGGTCCCGGGTTCGATACCCGGCCCCGGAACAATTTTTCCCTCAAAATTATCCATCTTCATTTCTTCTCCTCTACTCCTGTTTCTTCCCTTCCACTTCCTTCTATTTTTCTCCACTTTAACCTTTTCATCCACATCATCCCCTTCTTGCTGTCGTCTTCTCTTTGGAGGTAATGAACTTCGCCATGCATTTGTACCCATTAAGACAACACTGTCGTAGAAGTAGCGCGCGAAATATTTCCATGTCTTCGCTGTGCTCATAGACGTAAAGTGAGTTAGAAACATTCAAAATATTTTTGTTACCAGCTGCTTTTAGAGGTGTACAATATTGTTATTTATGTATACTGAAGTTTTCCGCTTATAATGAAGTTCAGTTGTCAATGAAACAATTTGGTCTAACGAACTGTCTTCAGAACATGGGAGGGGTGAAAGTAGGAGGAAGAAGAATAAAGTGCATAAGATTTCCTGATGATATGGCTTGTTAGCAGAAGAGGAGACTATACTAAGGGATATGCTTTTTTTTTATTATTATTTTATTGGATTATTTTACGACGCTGTATCAAAATCTAGGTTATTTAGCGTCTGAATGAAATGCAGGTCATAATGCCGGTGAAATGAGTCCGGGGTCCAGCACCGAAAGTTACCCAGCAAAGGGATATGCTACTGGAGCTAAATGACAGCTGTGAGCAGTATGGAATGAAGATAAATGCAAACAAGATGATGATCATGGTTGCCGGAAGAAAAATAAAGAGGCTAAACTTGCGAATTCTAAATGAGGCAGTAGAACAAGTGGACAGCTTTAAATACTTGGGGTGTACTATAAGCTGTAACATGAGCTGCTGCCAGGAAGACAAAAGGAGGATAGCAATGGCAAAGGAAGCTTTTAATAGAAAAAGGAGCATCTTCTGCGGACTTCTGGAAAAAGAACTAAGAAAGAGACTAGTGAAGTGCTTTGTATGGAGTGTGACATTGTATGGAGCAGAAACATGAACATTACGACGAAGTGAAGAGAAGCTAATAGAAGCATTTGAAATGTGTATGTGGAGAAGAATGAAGGGTGTGAAATGGACAGACAGAATAAGAAAAGAAGCTGTGTTGGAAAGAATGGGTGAAGAACTACTCACAGCTGTCATTTAGATCCACTAGCATATCCCTTAGTATCATCTCCTGATAATGATTATTTTGAACCTAGTTCATGTTTTTGCACTTTCAAGAAATGGAAATAGATACAATTAGATCCAAATTATGTATCCTGCACTAGTGTCTTGCAATGTTCGAACATGAGAGAGGCGACCAAGACATTACAGACTTCATCTTAATTCATGTGGACAATTAATAGCAAGATCTGTGATAAAATCCTTAAGGGGTTCGGTACAGCTTACAGCAGTAAAAGTTTGGAAATATTCAAAACTTTTTCCCTCCATTACTGTATCTTGTACAATAATGAAAATTAGTATATGTAAAACACTGTCCTTGTGCTATGTGATAAAAATATATTTATGATTAAAAAAATATAAATTTCTTTTTTTTTTAATTAAAAATAGTGGCAGTTCACTGTGCAGTGATGAAGCGTTTTCCTCATAACTAAAAAACTATCCAACTTTTGTGATAAAATTGTTTTGTGTTTATTTATGCATGTCATATCTACAATATGATGCAAAATCACTCCTCTACCTTTGATAGATTGTCTGATAAAAAATATATTCATTTTTAAAAATGGTCAAATATCAGTATTTTCTTCTAACACAAAATAAAAAAGTATTATTTATTAAGGAATGTAGTTGAAAGAGCATGATATTGTAAACATGAGTTTCAGCAATAAAATAAAAGAGAGAGAATATGAAAAAGTTAACAAGTTTATGAGTTATGAGGGAAACGCTTCATCACTGCACAGTGAACTGCTATCGTTTTGAATTTTGAAAAAGAAAAATATATATATATAATTTTTTTAATCGTAAAAATATTGTTTTCACATAGCAGAAGGACAGTGTTTTACACATACCAATTTTCATTATTGTACAGAATACAGTAATGCAGGAAATATATGTTGAATATTTCCAAAAAATTTACTGCTGTAAGCTGTACCTAACCCCTCAAGTGGGTAAAACAAGAAGGCATGGAAGTGGATAACGAATGGTTTTGTAACAAGATGGAACAAACACGACAGGCCTTGTCTTGCGGAGCGAACATAGGCGAATATCGAACTACGACAAACTTGGACCGAACATACCGCCTATAATGCACGACTCTATCCTGCACTGCAGTTCTGAAGCGTCAGAAATCAACAACTGAGAATGCGAGACTGTAAATGTAATTGCTGATCACTTGTAAATAAGACAAAGATAAAATAAATACGTAGATATTGAAAATTAAGCAGAAGACTCGTACAACTGCGAGCTGTTTCAGAAATGCAATTATATTTTTCCATGCGTACTAAAACAGCTTTTTAACTGTTTTAACATGCAGACGAAGGACGTTTTAACACAGCTTACTGGCTGCAGAAAGAAATTAATTCCTCCCTGTGACATAAAAGCGTAAAAAATGTACATTGTATTATCCCCAACAGGCTTATTAAGGATTTTTAATGGTTGTGGCAAATAGAAATATCGCACGCAGTTTTCAGGATGCTTAATACGGAAATGGACGTTGCTATTCCATTACGCAGCTGAAATAACGGACGAACATGTTTAGATCGATTTTCCTTTCATCATTCGTTTTGCAATCCTGCTCCTGTCTTCATTTGTTTGCTGTGAATTGAGAGGAGAGTCATAGCAGGCCATGACAGCCTATGTCACGCGCAGATGATCTGTGCAGGTCATGGCAGATCCTGTGTGTGCCCAAGCCGACCCTGTTAACGCTTTAAGTACGAGCGGCATTAAGACTTTCCCAACGCGCGGAATGGATTTGTGGTAGAGAGTTGACGGTGGGATTAGGAATAGTGGGTCAGGATGTTCGTACAAACAGCGCACACAGTGCAGTGCATGTCTTATAAGGAATCCTAATCACAGATTTTAGAACTGAGAGAGAATTAAGGCCCATTCACAATGAAAATTAAACATAACGTAAGCGTTAACTTAAGAATGTAATAGTAATATGCGTTACAAGAGCGGTATGTCGAAGTTTTCATGTCCGAGAATTGAAAGAAAACATACCGCTCGTGTATCGTACATTATTTTGTGCGAAGATCGTTTATTACATACCTGAAAGAGGAATTTCTAATTAGTTGCAATGAAATCTCCATCTTGGTTTCTGTTCAATGACGGCAAATTTGCAAAACAAAAATATCTATCTTCAACATTGTTGCTTTAAAATGTTTTCTGTGTTTACTATACTCCAGCAGGCCGTGATATACATCTGTTTCCCCCCCCCCCCAGTGTATAAATGCGAACTTAAAACAAACGGTAAGGTTATGTAATGATCTCGAGTTTACTTAATTTTTGCAAATATTTAAAAACAATAATTAACAGTGCAATTTAGGTGAAATTGTAGTGGTTAGTTTCCTATTTATAATTATTACTATATTGAACGTCTCTAAAAATAATATGTTAAAAGCCTAAAGCAGTAAAATCAATATGTCACTTAAGCGGTAAGAAAAGGGAAATTGTTACGTCTGTTAGGTTGGGAATACTGAATGTGGAATTTTGGACTTTCCGCGGATTGGTTTTGTGCGGAAACCAAGCAAATGCGCACGATCTCGCACAAATGTTATGGTAAAATCACATAATTCATAATGGGGACATAAACATAACCGCAAAGATTCTTGGTAACCATGGAAACATAACAAAGACGCCATTTCCTCATAATCTGTCGTATATTTCAGCGCTCCGCGATTGTGTACTGTTTGCAAATCACGTAAGCATAAGCATGAAAGTTTGGAGATTGGAAACTTTCATGTTAACGTCTAAAGGCCTTTTAATCTTTAGTCTTAAAACCCTACCAGTACCAGGTAGGCCTACAGTGAAGGCTCAATCACAGTGAAAATTAAACATAACGTAACAAGATAAACGTTACCGTAAAATCAAAAAGTCGTACCTTCATTCACGGCGCCGGTGCTGCGTCATTTTCATGTCCTACGAACTACTGTTCATTATTTCAGATTTGCTCCAGTAACATCTTGTGACGTAGAGCGAATATTTGCAAATTACAAATATTGTTTTTTTTTTTCTGAACATAAAAGGAGTGTTTCTTTTGATAAAATTAAAATGTTCATTGTTATCTGTTGTAATAAGCGTTTGTTACTTTTATATGTATGGGTAAATTATATTTTAGTTTGGAAGTTACGGTTATAATTACAAATTATTATTTTTTATATTATTCTTTTATTGTTTTCTTGATCTATGCCTGTGGACGATTGAGCACAAGTTTGTTTACCACCCGTCTGTAGGCTACATGTTCGTCGTTCTGGTTCACTGACGTTAATGATTAATCGTACAGTGTCCTAGCGGCAGGACAGGATGTCCTCAGTGTCCTAGCAAGTTCAAGTGATTATGTAGGAAGAGAGAATGTTCACCCAGACCATTGACAAGAGCGTTTCTTTCTCTATTAGTGCAAAAAAATTAAGTTGGTACGACATATTTTTGCTGAGATATAACGGATTCTTTCAGTGACGGTGCGCGAGTTTTCGCTGAAGTAATTCTCTTTGATGCAGATGAAAATAACACGAAGTAAGTCTGTTTTTGATGATACATGGTTTGAAAGTGTTTGTGAAGGAACTGTATTGAACGTACGTGGGGAAACTTGTTAAAGTAAAATGGAATATTGTTAACAGAATATCGTGGATTCGTGCCTAAGACATAACTAACATAGCCAACAGTGACACTTCTTCTAACTCCAATAATTCTTAAAAGTCTGACAAGAAACAATAAGAATCCAGAGAAAATATATTCATTGCTCCATAATCAAGAAGATACAACAAAAAGCTAGTTACTTTTCTGTTGCTTGTGGCCCAAGAGCAGTTATGTGTAGTTCTTAAACTAAACGTGACTGTTTTGCATTTCACATTCAGAATGGAGTTCCTGCATAATTCATGAAAGTTAGTATTCATTGGACTTACAGTCGAGAAGCTGTTATTCCCGGCGTGACTCCTCCTCTTTGCTTACGTCTTAGGAAGTGAAGGCTCTATAAAGTCTAAGTAGGTAGTATTGTTCGCCATTTTTGTTCTTTCGTTGCCGAGCTACCATACGAGGAATCTATTTGCCATACCGCTAAACATTATCATGTCGTAGCTCCTATGATAATAAATCAAACGCACTGTAATTTAGCAAATAATTGAGCGGCAAATAACGTCTTCGTGTGGTTTCTGCGAACGCCATCGAAAGAGCCAAAATGGCGGGCGATTATATTAAGTATTTATCGAGCCTTAAGAAATGAATAACGTCTTCCTCAGCGAATCACAAGACGCACACGTTTAAATGTGGCCGACCTGCAACGCGATTGGCTGCCGGAAATTAGAGCGACGAGACTATAGTAGTCAAATCATATAAATGACATTTTAAAATTATTTACTTTCAAATCTCTTTAAATAATCTCGAGCAATATCTGGTCTAGTTTTCTATTTCACAAGCAAATATTGAAAAAGAAATGTTTAAAAAATAAAGTAAGAAAGTGTTGTGGTTCACATACGTATGTGCATTATTTACTTTCCTGATATGTTTTGAATACAATTTTATTTATTCATTTTTTTACATTGGGGAATTTAATTGTAAAAAAATTAAAAAAAATAAAAAATCATCCTAATGTTAAAAATACAACTAATGTAAATTGTATTAAAATAATAAATAGAATTATTAATTTACTATTTTTCTCTTTCTATTTACAAAGTCAATAAAAATAATGTAAACTGTATTGAAAATAATAAATAAATAAATAAAACAAAAAACAAAATAAATAATACGTCCTTCTGGCAGGACAACAGGGTACTACCGGCAGGACCCATAACTTGCGTACTGTCAGTAGGACGTTACAGAAATACGTCCTGTTAGAAGGATAGCATATTGAAAATATTTTTTAAGAATCTGTCCTACTGGAAGGATAAATTGCTATGTACAAAAGTCCTTCTGGAAGCGAACATGACTCTGTACAATTAACCATTAAGAGCTGCGCTATTACTTTCCATTCGGTAGAGATATGGTTCACCCTCATACAACTTAACAGTTTTGGTACCAACTTCCTAGTTCTGCTGTAGATATTGCTCTCATTTTATAGTGTTAAAGTTGTCTCACACACTACCGCCAGCAGATGTACTATGTACAATGAAGAGAGTTGTTTTAAACATTTGGGCTTGTGACTCATAGAACTGCGTGTATGTTGGAGTCGCTCCAGCTGCGGATCTGATCTGTTATAAAGAGCTGTGAATGTCCCATTAAATATCCTTTCGATATCATGGATTTATAAGCTGTGCCGTGTTGTGCATTTGGACGTTGACCCGTTTCCTCCAAATTGGCCGTTTGCCCTCCATTTCTCGTACTCTCGTCATCGGGCGTGGAGTTACTTTAACTTCTTGTTATACACTCCAAGGACGAACTATTAAAAGCAACTCAGTGTCTCTTTTGAGCTAGTGACTGAGTCACTCGAAACCAGGAATATGCAACGTATAGTCTGTTTGCATTCCAGTGCCTCGTCTTCCGCTACACAGACATAGGGCAGGTCTTTCACTGAAAACCCAGCATTCTCCAGTCTTTCCTATTTTCTGCCTTTCTCTTAGTTTCCGCATATGATCAATATTACTATAGTTGCGACGCTGTTATTCCCAGCGTGACTCCTCCCCTTTGCTTACGTCTTAGGAAGTGAAGGCTCTATAAAGTCTAGGTAGGTAGTATCGTTCGCCATTTTTGTTCTTTCGTTGCCGAGCTACCAGACGAGGGATCTATTTGCCACACCGTTAAACATTATCATGTCGTAGCTCCTATGATAATAAATCAAACGCACTGAAATTCAGCAAATAATTGAGCGGCAAATAACGTCTTCGTGTGCTTTCTGCGAACGCCAACGAAAGAGCCAAAATGGCGGGCGATTATATTAAGTATTTATCGAGCCTTAAGAAATTAATAACATCTTCACCAGCGAATCACAAGACGCACACGTTTAAATGTAGCCGATCTGCAACGCGATTGGCTGCCGGAAATTAGAGCGACGAGACTAATAATAATAATAATATAATAATCGTGCTTTAATACTATTGGTGTAATATGAATAATGATCGGCAATCCACAGTTATAAATATAATATTGTCATTTCTTCACGATACCAACAATCAATTTTATAATTTTAAATATTAAGCTCGTTCTCATAGAATTTGACACGTAGCATTTTCAATTGTTTGCTTTCATATTGTAGCTTTTATTGAAAACAAGAATGTAACTTTATTGTTAAGACAATAATAATCACTTTCTACAATTTAATTCTGCTCCCGTCAACAATGGGATTTCCACTCCACACAGCAACACAGTATTCGTTATTGCACTCCACAGACGACAATGACAATTTACTTGGATTATTGAGAACAACAATGAACTGTTAATCTTAACTGATGTTCACAGAGCACTATTTACAAATCAGAACTGTCAGTTCCCAGTTCACAGTTCGTTTGCCTTGGCCAATTCTTCTAGCCCAGTCACTCGAGTTTACAGTATCTCGAACCCCAGACCTTCAGAGGCAATCCGCTGAACTTAGTACTCAGGTCCCCCAACTGCGGTCCACTGCACTCAAACTCAGGACTTCCGGCTGCACAGTTACGGACACAACTCAAGTCGAACTCCGGTCTCGAAGCTGGCTTCACTGCTACACAAGACTGGCTGGCTTGCTGTCCAATGATTACAACAACACTGCTAACTCAAGTTCACTCTCGTATCTTCTTTTATAACCAAACCATAGCTACGAGAAATTTCTACGATGCTAGAGATTTCCACGGATGTCCAGAGATGGCATTCTCGAATAATCCGGATATCTCCCCTCTCTGCCGCGGTCGCTCTCTCTCCTCTCCACTCTACGCCACAGCACATGCCACAGGAAGCAGATGCGCGCGCAACTTGCCCGAACCACGGCCGACCATGCAATCCTCCTGCCGGTCGTGAGATCGTATCCCAGTTCTGTCACAATATTTTCAAATCTTACTGCTACAGTTTTGTGCCACACGTGTTTATTATTGTAGGAGAAAGGAACAGTCTGAGTTATTGTCGGGTGACAGAAGGTATAAGATCGGTTAGCTATATTGCCTGATTTCAGTAAATCATTGAAAAGTAAACTTCATGCTTACGTTAGTGGATTTGGTGCCCGTGTGTATTTAACCGATGGAACAGTTTTGTTATGTAAGGTTTGTGAAAAGACAGTCACGAAAAAAAAAATGTACTCGTCAACATGTGTCACCTACGAATTAAATATGTGAGTTATATAATTTAAATTTATTGCTAAAATATATTATGCCTTTTTTAAATTTAATTTTTTTTTCAAAGATTATTGTCTTTTTTACCTGCCTATTTTAACTGTCATAAATGCCTAAACATGCGGGCTCTACATATATCTTAATGTCGTCTATCATCTGATATCTTCTTCTGTCCCGAACTTTTCTCCCGTTCTCCATTCCTTACAGTGCATCCTTCAGTACGCAGTTTCTTCTCAGCCAGTAATCTCTTTTGAAACAGCCTGTATAAATTAGTGCACATTTGTTTGTAATATCCATTATTAAATTTTTTGATCATTACTTTTGAAACATTTTGTATACCTTTAATCTATTTACCGTGATGGCAGAACCTCTGTTATAACTTAATTATAACACATTCTGCACATAACAAGTTCACATAGATATTTCCACGAAATATGGATTAAGTACCACCCGATCTAGAGCAGATATAAGCCATTTAAAACTGTAAAACATACTACTGTCAGTCGCGTTTGTAAAAGGATTTTGCTTTGAAATAAAAAGTGTCCAGTTTTATTGAATCGTTAAGACTTCATTTAATTCATCATACTTTATTAACATTTCATAGTACACCGCTGTGGAATAACGGTTAGCCTGCCTGACCGTGAAATGAGTGAGTCCGGGTTCAAATCCTAATTCGGAAAAGTTACCTGGTTGAGGTTTCTTCCGGGGTTTTCCCTCAACCCAATAAGAACAAATACAGTAGAACCTCTATTATCCGTGGTAATGAAGGCGGTTGACTGAACGGTTAATCGAAAAAATCGGATAATCAGTACCATAAAATATTTTCGCAAATTTAGTGAATAATGCTTGCAATCTCGTAAGCTCCTGTAGATCTTGTACTGAATGCGCTAGGTAGTGGATCAGAACTTCACTGTTTTAAGTCTGGTTGTTAACAACGAGTTAAGCTGCAAATAAACTCCTTATAATGGCTGCCTGTTGGAAGATAGGAAGAGCGGATATCTCATGTTGTATATTTACGTACTTCATACACTTCATCCTTGATTTTTATTAAATCGCATACAGTTGTGATTTCAATCTCGTATTCTGAGATAAACCACAGTTTCTCGTTCCCCAAATCACACTATTTGCACTTTTTGA
This sequence comes from Periplaneta americana, assembly GCF_040183065.1. Classification (NCBI taxonomy): domain Eukaryota; kingdom Metazoa; phylum Arthropoda; class Insecta; order Blattodea; family Blattidae; genus Periplaneta; species Periplaneta americana. The sequence continues at coordinate 12,794,223 of NC_091127.1, forward strand.
TAGTACAACAAAATTTCTTTTGATACCCGTGGAAGACATTTTATATAGAAGTTATACAGTACAATAACTTGAACAACAGACCTTACTATGTAAGAGCGAAGTCTTGTAATGCAATTCTCTCTCGAAAAAAATAACGTGCTAATATAATGTACAGAACTTCATATATTTCTGTAGCCAAAAAAAAAAACAAAAACAAAAAAAAAAACAAAAAAAAAAACAAAAACAAACAAAAACAAAAAAAAAAACAAGAGAAAGACTGTCGGATAATCCGACAATCGGTTAATAGGGTGACGGATAATCAGATTCTACTGTACTCGATAACTTTCGGCGCTGGACCCTGGACTCACTTCGTCTTCATCTCATTTAGACGCTGTATAACCACAGCAGTTGAAAAGCGTCGTAAAATAACCAATTAAAAACATTTCATCTTGAATAATATGAGTAGAAACAGTGAGGTGGTAGGCAGTGTTACTCCAGTGTTGGTAAATTGGCGGCAAGGGAAGTGTGTTAACGTAAGTGTGTACTAGTGGTGAATGTTAGATTTTTCTTCTAAAATTGCATTCTAGATAAAACAAGGCATTATAGAAAGAGAGCACTTTACTTGAGGTTTGAATACAATAATATAGTCTTTGGTTTTGTGGCTGAATTCATTTCCTGGCACTTTCACAGGTTCGGAAATTACATCTGAGATTTCAGAAACGGTAAATGTCAAGAGACGAGCAAATTCGATTCTCTTATCTCAGAGGCGGGAGCTGGAGAAAGAGTGGATATCTCTTCTTGCCTGCACCACGTACGTTATTTCCAGCAACTAAATTCAATAAAAGTAGAACTTTTTATATACTGAAACATAAGCTGAGTCAGTTGAATGATTCAAACGTATGATTCAGTATTTTCAATGACTATTTTAATTATGTTGTTATAATCATAATCATATCTTCAAGGATTGGCTCCTTCGGTCACACGTGACTGAACTTTCCGTATCTGTGGCTCTGCTCTAGCACATTGTTCTTTCATTCTGGCGGCTTCGGAATCGATCTCGAGTCTGATGGTGATATAATTTTTGGTAGGCAAAGCACACGTTGCAGAGGGTTTCCTCTAAATTCTCCTGTTTCTCTCTTATTTAGGCCAAGTTAAAAATAGGCTAGGGTGAAGTGTTGGGGGAAGTACGGGTCTCCAATTCTGATATAGGATTTAAGGGCTTGGTGACTCCAAGTCCTGAATTTATCAAGTATTGAATAATTTTAGTTTTGTCCTTTAAATAATGAGAAATTTGATACGAACAAATGTAACTTTTAGGTCTGAAAAGGAATTTTGCAATGTTACATATGTTCGGATCAAATTTCTTCACATTTAAAAGACAAAACTAAAATTCTTTCAATCATTCATTATCACAATACACTGCTCTCTTAAGGGGTTAGTTACAGCTTACAGCAAGTAAAATTTTGGAAATATTCAACATTTTTTTCCTCCATTACTGCATCTTGAACAATAATGAAAATTAGTATGTGTAAAACACTGCCCTTCTGTTTTATGAAAAAGATATTTTTACGATTTAAAAAAGTTATTTACATTCATTTTCAAAATTCAGTTCACTGTACAGTGATGAAGCGTTTCTCACATAACTCAAAAACTATCCAACATTCTGTGATAAAATTTTTTGTGTGTATTTATGCATGTCATATCTACAATATGATGCAAGATCACTTCTCTACTTTGATAAATTGTCTGATAAAAAATAAATTCATTTAAAGTGATCAAATATCAGTATTGTCTTGTAACACAAAATAAAGAAAATACTATTTATTAAGGAATGTAGTTGAAAGCGCATGATATTGTAAACATGAGTTTCAGCAATAAAATAAAAGAGAGAGAAAATGAAAAGTTAACAAGTTTATGAGTTATGAGGAAAACGCTTCATCACTGCCCAATAAACTGGCACTATTTTTAATTTTGAAAAAAATATATAAATAATGTTTTTAAATCTTAAAAAATATTTTTTTCATATAGCAGGACAGTGTTTTACACATACCAATTTTCATTATTGTACAAATTACAGTAATGGAGGAAAAAGATGTTGAATATTTCCAAAAATGTTACTGCTGTAAGCTGTACCTAACCCCTTAAATTGACTGAGAATATTGGGACAATGGCTTTCCCAAAACACGCTATGAAATGTTTCAAATAAAACAATTTTTATCTCGAAAAGTAAGCAAAAACTAGCAAAATTGAATTAAACTTTATCTTAAATAGCTCAAAGAATAACCCCATGAAAGTAATACCATTACTTGGGGTTCCTCCTATTAGCTTATACTGTTACACCACAGTCTACTATATATAGTCACGAAGCTTAATACTTACTAAATATGCAAACACAGACAGTTGAAATATGCATCCATAGATAGTTGCTCACCATCAGGATCGCTACTATCGCCTCATCACAGACTCTTTCCCTAGCAGACGATAAAATGTATTGTACTTTCGATATCGTGTTCTTTTGAAAACATTAACACCTTCCTTCCACTATTGAAATATGAAATACATAAGGTTTATATATTATTTTCATAAAATATATATTATATTCTATAAACTCACCTTTCTGGATCTTTCGGAAGAAGGATAACTCTAACCTATTTTTCTTACAATTTATAGTAGCTACTACAAACGTCTCCTTGTCCCATATTATTATTCAAATTATTGTATTTTAGCCATTTACAGTTATTACAACCGATAACGAACATTTCACAGTTTACATAGCATTTTCACAAAAATGCGAAATACGGCACAATACTTTTTCGATCTAGACCAGGCCGTAATGTTTGTTCGGGTTTTCTATTTCAGTATATGGAGCTCAGTGAAATATTATATTATAACTTTATTGCTTATCATTGCTAAGCTTTATTTAGTGTAATTTGTCCATAAGTTCCGTTTACTTCTTGTTGCATAATATGTTGTAGAAATAATAATTACAAAACTGTGTTATTTTAATGTGAAGAGAATTTTACATGTTAACATAATCTGTTCGCGTCAACATTTCAGGTTTAGAATGGAAGCTATTTTGAGGTTCAATAAAAACGAATTTATATTGTGATTATAATTTAGCACATCTACCTTCCTTAATTGTAGACAGAAAATTTACCATACCACTCCTATGAAATTAGTGTACGTACAATTGTGTTACTTCGTCTCTTAGGTAGTAGATAAATACAATAATTCAGTACTCAATTATTGTAGTATTAAAATACAGACAAATAGAATGTGACGGGTGCAACTGGTACAGTAAACATAACCTATAATTTCAACATATCTAAATATTCGTGCGGTGCAACTGAAAATTATTGAATCGTGCATAAATGAATGTACAAGAATTTCGCAATATTTAATCGAAATGAAGGTAGGTAGGTCTATTACACATACGAACAACGTAATTTTCACACCAAAAATAATATTACACCTTAACTCGCAAGTGATTTATGTCTGAAGTGTCTCATAATCATTGTTTTAAATTTTATTAATACAATTACACTACATTTTAGAGAAATATATGTTACTCTTTATGCATTACAATTAATTTATATGGTTGAAACGCCGCCCTTCGTGATTGGATTAAGCGAGTCACATGGCCTGTATTAGATCACAATGGCAGTGACACAGTCTATTGTTCCTAGTACTCACAGCGCTCCAAGCGGCTAGCAACTATCGCGAGAAATGCAACTCGCTGGCAAAAAATCATCCCAAGCTTCGTGACTGTATAATGGACTGTAGTTACACCTTACCACGATTGTGTTTCTCTTGGCATTGAGCTTCTGTTCAAGTAGCTACTGTAGACATTTGTGACTTACAACGCAAATCATTTGCAAAATTATGTTGTTCATTTCATGAAAATATTAAATATCTCAAATGTACTTAACAGTGAAATGTACTTACAGGTAGCTAACACGTAGTATCACATTACAAGAACATACAGTATATGTAACATGTCCATTAGATTATAATGAAAAAAATGGCACAGAAAATAATGGAAATATCATGTTAGTTGACTGAGTGATGGGTCATTTGAAACTAGGCTTTTAGCTGTAGCTAATCCATTCCACTGACATTCATTTGTGAGCAAATATCTATGACTAAATATCGACAAATATTGCACTCATATTCGGCATTCCTTCTACGTTAAACCTTTATTAAAGATAGGCAGCACATAAGAATAAAAACACTATTCCATTCACAAAAGAACAGGGTTTATTTATGAGCTATGAGACCTTACTTTTTTCTTCAAAACTTTAATAGCATCTGGTTTAAGATTCTGAGCAGCAATCAGTAGAAAATCCTAACAAATGTATGGATTTTCTGAGTCAGCTGATGATGCTGAAATGTTTGTAAAATCGCGTACTTAGGATTATCATCTGTCGTAATGACGTCTAAATAGAAGCAAGTCATCGGCTGATTATCTTGTTTAGTTTTCCGAAGTTTCTCCAACTATATCTATGGCGAATCATTTTCAGTTTGTCGAAATACATTCTCACTATCATCAGTTTCACGGGCGCTATGTAACTGTGCAATTGATAGGCCTATAGCGCCATTAAAAAACCGGAGGAGTCGAATTGTGTATGTCTCATAACAAAGAGTTTCTTCAGGAATGAAATATCTGATAATATATGGAGGCCATTCATATGGGGACATTCATCGTAGGGGAACCTACAATTTCTTAAATTGAGCATCATCTCCATCCATGTTCATGTAATAATATCAATATTCCAGTCAGGATTGCATTTGTTATATAAATTATTTTTAAAACAACATTGTTTCAACTTTATTGTTATCTATGGATGGAATAGGTGAATAGCGAAATTATATTTGACGGGATGTGTACGAGGATTTGCCGTGGTATTACCTGACATCAGCTTTACACTTGTAAAAAATGTCGGAAAAATCGCAACCAGATAATCAGTCCAAGCGGACTTCGAACCCACGCCTGAGCACGAATCCCAATTTGTACCATAGTAAGCCTGTAGCCTTGAATTCGTTGTAAATGACGCTCCTTTTAGCTTTCTTCGGATTACCGTATTCTTCCTTAAATAAAGCCCTGACCTACATCCATTCCTCTTTTTCCTGCGTTCAAGCTTTGAAAGGAAAATACCACGCGTGTTGCTTCAGGTACTTATGTGTTTGCGCCTGAATTAACATTGCTGTTTTACTAGAACGTTTTTTGAACATTACGTCAGTGGTTCCCAACCTTTTTTGACTGACGACACACTTTACCGAACCTCCACGATATCGCGACACACTTATTTGTTTTTTATTAGTAATAATATTAAATCCAGACGTTTGAGATGGGTAGGGCATTAGGCGCGCATGGGCGAATCCAGAAATGCATATAGAGTGTTAGTTGGGAGGGCAAAGGGAAAAAGACCTTTGGAGAGGCCGAGACGTAGATGGGAGGATAATATAAAAATGGATGGATGTGATGATAGAGACTGGATTAATCTTGCACAGGATAGAGATAGATGGCGGGCTTATATGAGGGCGACAGTGAACCTCCGGGTTCCTTAAAAGCCATTTGTAAGTAAGTATAATACTAATCTATACTAATAATAAATCTGTAGCCGAAATTTTTCTGGTAATTTTCGATTTTCCAAAAATAATTGGTCCTAACATATATAATTAAGCACCCTGAAACCGAAAATCGCTTTTTGAAATTGTCTGTCTGTCTGGATATTTGTTACCTTTTTACGCGATAATGGCTGAACCGATTTATATGAAAATTGGAATATAAATTAAGTTCGTTGTAACTTAGAATTTAGGCTATATGGCATTCAAGATATTTTATTTTAATTAAATAAATATTAATATTATTATTAATTTTCATGAAAAATGTTACATAACGAAAGTTTCTTTAAAAATAATTTCTGATAAGTTTTATCCCATGCAAAAGTTTGATAGGACTGATATTTAATTAGATAAATGAGTTTCAAAATTACAATCACAACGCCATCTAAGGCGGTGTAATGAAATAAAAAACAAACGACTTCGTCTATAAGGGGCCTTGGACAACAACAATCGAAAGCTATGAAACATAGCCTACAGAGAATGTTTCTGTGTTTGTATGAAGTAATATCGGAAGCTAAATTAACCGATTTGTATAATTAATTATTAATTCACCATTGGAAAGTGTAGTTTCTCTAGATGGACATAATGCTATAATGTTATTACAGAACTTCTGAGTGAATCGAGGACAGGTAAAATTAAAATAGCTTCTTATACACAAAAAACTTGATAGGCATTCGTTTCCTGTATTTCCTAAAATAATTTTTATGACCAAATGAGTGGTCTCTGGGTCAAAATGATCGCATTTGAATTTTTTAAATACAATTTAAATTAAGTAACATAATAAACGATTTATCCTTCTATCAAACATGAATGTTCCCTGGATCAAATGTCCTATTTTAATTATGTAATTAGTTTATATTTATTTCTAACGGGTGCAGCGGAGCGCACGGGTACGGCTAGTGTAATAATAATAACCTATCACAATGACTTCGAAAACGGCAGTTCTAAATGCCTTTTTAGTTTATTAGACACCATCGACTGATTTGACAAATCATTTCCGCATATAAGACACTCGAGACTTTGTTTATATTCATCTCCACGCCACGTGAAACCATATTGCAAGTATTCATCCCTATATTTACGAAACGCAATACGTTTTTGGTGAATTCTGAGGGAATTTTCACTCACATTATTTGAATTATCTCTGCTGTGATATAACCCAGAACTCGATTCAGATTATCTTTTTCGAATTCAGAATTTATCCATGACTATTACACTCTTACTACGTCATACTACTTTTGACCAAAAAACGGTACGAAAGGACGTATTTCAACCAATCATGGCTGCTTATCGCACAATTTTATCGCGTCCCTAGCATTTGTTTAATTTTATCGCGTCCCTAGCATTTGTTTCTTTGTTTGCCAACATTTGAAACTGCGCTGGTCTGGACGTCAAAAATATATATAAAATTACAAACCACTCCAGTCGATGCACAGCAGTTTCAAATATGACTCGCATTGGCATTCAAGAACAAGAATCAATAAAAAAATCACTGATCATACCTATGCATCTTCTGAAATCCGATTTACAAATAAATGAAGAGCACCCTTCGGAAATCCTGAATAAGTTGGATACACCATGTAGGCCTAAATCAACGAGTTCCACTTCTATTACGCACACGTCCAATATAACATCAATTGAACCACCAACCACATTCAAATTTGAAAATTGTACATTCAATAATTATTCCTTTTAAAATTATTCATTCGGAAATTCTGAATAAGTTGAATACACCCTGTAGGCCTAAATCAACGAGTTCCACTTCTATTACGCACACGTCCAATATAACATCAATTGAACCACCAACCACATTCAAATTTGGAAATTGTACATTCAATAATTATTCCTTTTAAAATTATTCATGTTTATTTTTTATGTCATCGTCGTTAATTAAAACTTTTCTAACACTTGTGTATATTAGTTAGGTTATGTTATAGCTTCTGCTCTGAGAGGATAAAAAGAACTTCTGCTATATGATATTATGGATAGTCACGTATCAGAGATTGTTTAATATTAAGATTTATTGAATAGTAATCATTACAGTGTCTGTATAAAGACACTACTGCCATCTAGCATGCATCTAGCGTAATATTTGTAATGTTGAGATAATACAATAATACATTTGAAGACAGTTGTATTTTCGTAAGTCAATTAATATTTTATTGTATTGGAGTACTTCGTTACTTCTAATCTTTATATACTTTCTTCTAATCGTGTAATAGTCAATTAAATCCCACTCGAGTTTTGATTTTCTCTAGATAAATCAAAACGTCTAGTGAGATTACTGTTGATAAAATCTAAATAGTGCGACTATTTTATCGAAAATGTTTTATCGCCCGCTCACACTACTATATACTGAATCTGACCAATATATTCTGACGATTCTAAACTGTGTTTATTACTAAGTGGGAAGAATAAACGAATTACTAAGCACTGTTGCAGGTGTTCACTCTCATTTGAACTATCACCAGGCAGAAAAATTGAACTGAACATTGTTGCAGGTCTTCACATTTCATTGGTAAAGTCATCATCATGTTCATCATCATCCGTCACGAATTAGGCCTGTGTAAACCTGTTTCGGCCCCATCTAGCAGTCTTCTAAAGGGTCTTCCTAACCGTTGATGTCCTCTGGGTTGATATTGCATCATCATTTTGGGATTCTTAAATTGTCCATTCGTTTTATATGGTGTAACCAATTTAGTTTGTATCTGTTTATTTTTTCTTCTACTGACTCTACTTCTAATTGTTCCAATATTTCTTTATCCCTTTTTCGATCTAAAAGAGTATTTCGTCTGAGAAATTTCATTTCCGTTGCTTTGATTCTGTTCATATCTCTTTTCCTTAATGTCTAAATCTAACCTTATACTGCTTTTCTTACGCTTGAAAGTAATGTAGTTTTCCCTAAGGTATGTTACTAACCTTATTGGTAAAGTCTGTCTCAAAATAAATTCTGGATTTCATAAAGTTTATTTTTCAATTCCAAAATTTCACGACACACTCCGTGGGATTGCGCGACACACCGGTTGGAAACCCCTGCATGACGTAACCGGTCTCTACAAAGTAACTCGCAAGTTTTTGGAATTAAAGATTACATAATCCACACTAAACTATTTAAAGTTCTAAATCTTCTTAGAAAAGATAGGTAATCTCTTTACATGCAATGAAGATGCATGGCTCCATGAAGTGGTGTGGTCGACCACTCTCCGACCGCATTTTACTCGCAGTTAAGTCTCAGCACTCAATTTGCAGGAGGCTGACTTGGAAGTTTGGGCAACCGGTATTGAACCCCGGATCTTCCAGTCTATAGCTAGTTGCTCTATCAATTGAGCCACCCGACCGCCAAATCTTGAAAAAACTCAGTAACCCATACAAGAATAATCTGAATAGAATGATGTTTTTATGTAAGGTAGGTGTCCCTGATATGGCCATGCTAAGGTTTGAGAATTTTTCTAGCCGCCATTTTGGAAAAAAATGTAAACCACTTTTTTCTTACTCGTTCTCAGTCTAATGGACTTTCTTAAAACAATTTCCTTTCCCCATAAAAATAGCTTTAATTGTCCAAAAAGTCCCAAAATTCCAAAAGTCTACCTAGTGGCCATATCAGGAACATGTGCACATGATATGGCCACCCTTGTTCCATGTTCTACAAATCGTGATTGTTTTCAGTTTGATAGCGCAGTTGTGTTAAAATTAAATAATTTTGGTGTAAAATGAATAAAAATGACACTTAATAATCTTTTTTATAATTCAAAAGTGTAGTCAAAACAGGTTTTTCCATAAAAATTAAGTTGTTTTTCTTAAAATACAAAATTTTTGCGTAATCCCTGCTATAAGGCATTTAAATTTGTCAGGTGAAAAAATAAAAGTGAAATGAACTTGATATGGCCATGGTGCATTTGATATGGCCATATCAAAAGCAGGTAAGCTTTCACGAAAATCGTTTGATTATGAAAACTCGTAAAAGATACGCCATAAACTACAACACCAATCAACAGAACATTAAAAACTGAATGGAATACTATGATTTTCATGAAACAAGTATTTGAAAAACATGCATAAAACAAAGGAGACTTACTAGAGAAAAATAAGAAGAGGTCACATGAAAACCGCAAAACAGGCAACTGACGCCATATTGCTCAACCTGACTGGATGGAAAACGATCAAGTGACATACCAGGATGCCCTTTCACTGGATGCTGCTTCAATTTAGCGGATTTTTTGGTTAACTAAGTCACAATAGGGGGGTGGCCATATCAGGAACATGGCCATAACAGGGACACCCACCTTATTTTTGTGTATTTCGAAATGAGACGTTGACAAAGGAATCGAAATGAAACAACTGGAAACAATATCGTGACGTACCCTTTGTGAATGAAATGTCTTTATTATTATGTAATCCATATTTTACAAAGTGTCAGCAATTTTAAAAGTGTTTTAACTTTTAAACAACCATATGACATACATTTCAATTTATATGGATATAAGGATAAAAATTAATAATAACGACAAACTTTTGATAGAGCACAATTGCACCCTGACCTTGAGTTGCACGTAACTTACAGCTCGCGACCTAACAGTTGCATCGTGTATTTTGTAACTTTGCGTGTTCAGTACATATCACTAATTCAGGAGATGTGTGCCATGCCGCAACACGAAATACGGTACCCCTATTGATTAATCGGAATGGAATCGATATTTACGTTTGTGGAAGAAGATTGTTTCCGTGTTAGTGTGTTCCGACCTTGAAACTTCGCCCCCAGAAGGGCGGGGCAGATGGCGATCGACCGGCCACACACAATACACGTGTCTTTCATTAATAATACCAGCCGGACCTCTATCGGCGACAACAATCAGCACCAAATGCCCCTGCCGCAGCGCTAATGTCCCCGAGCTGAAACAAAACAGGACTGTTGTCATGGCAACGGTCCATCAACAACGTAGCGCCTAGACGCCTTTTGTCTTATCCGCCGTCTACTCAAGAAAATGCTCATCTGGGTAGTTTTAGATATACAGGGTGATTCAGACCTTCCGTAACAGTCATTTATTTCGGAAACTAGTGCATTAAAATTTTCGAGAAAAAATATTTATTACTAAACCATAAGTGAACTTTCACTTGGGCTTAATTTCATCAATCAGTTCTAACAGGAAGTAGGGTCAGTGGCGTATCACTTTAAAATTTCAAATGAGAGTATGGGTCAAATATGGTACCATTTGATAGAGCTCTTCAAAACAAACAACCTTCATAGGAAACGTTTTTATTAATTTCTATTCTTACAATGAGAAAACGTACGAAAAGGCAATGAGTGATTCGGACCTCACGTAACAGTCATTTATTTCGGAAACTAGTGCATCAAAATTTTCGAGACAAAAACATTTATTACTGAACCACATGTGAACTTTCACTTGGGCTTGATTTCATTAATCACCTATAACAGGAAGTAGGGTCAGTGGCGTATCACTTTAAAATTTCAAATGGGAGTCCGGGTCAAATATGGTACCATTTGATAGAGCTCTTCAAAGCAAACAACTTTCATAGGAAACGTTTTTATTAATTTCTATTCTTTCAATTAGAAAACGTACGAAAAGGCAATGGGTGATTCGGACCACACGTAAGTCATTTATTTCGGGAACTAGTGCATCAAAATTTTCGAGACAAAAACATTTATTACTAAACCACATGTGAACTTTCACTTGGGCTTGATTTCATTAATCACCTATAACAGGAAGTAGGGTCAGTGGCGTATCACTTTAAAATTTCAAATGGGAGTCCGGGTCAAATATGGTACTATTTGATAGAGCTCTTCAAAACAAACAACTTTCATAGGAAACGTTTTTATTAATTTCTATTCTTACAATGAGAAAACGTACGAAAAGGCAATGAGTGATTCGGACCTCACGTAACAGTCATTTATTTCGGGAACTAGTGCATCAAAATTTTCGAGACAAAAACATTTATTACTAAACCACATGTGAACTTTCACTTGGGCTTGATTTCATTAATCAGCTCTAACAGGAAGTAGGGTCAGTGGCGTATCACTTTACTTGACGGTTAAAAAAAACATTGTTTATCAAGACTGTCTCGCAATAAGAGATGATATAAAACAGCGAATCCGGGAGACCTGCCAGTCACTTGACCACGCCGAAGTGTTAGGAGTCACTGACAGTGTTAGAAGAAGAGCACGGGTGTGTGCTGCTCAAAACGGCAGACAGTTTGAAAATGTATAAAAATTAATGGAATTGTTCAGTCTTTCAGTAAAATGTCAACATTAATTGTCTTGTTTACATTTTCGTCTTTTAACATTTCTCAATATTGATGGCATTATCTTTTTGTACGTTTTCTCATTGAAAGAGTAGAAATTGGTAAAAACGTTTCCTATGAAAGTTGTTTGTTTTGAAGAGCTCTATCAAATGGTACCTTATTTGACCCGGATTCCCATTTGAAATTTTAAAGTGATACGCCACTGACCCTACTTCCTGTTAGAGCTGATTAATGAAATCAAGCTCAAGTGAAAGTTCACATATGGTTTAGTAATTAATATTTTTGTCTCGAGAATTTTAATGCACTAGATTCCGAAATAAATGACTTACGTGTGGTCCGAATCACCCATTGCCTTTTCGTACGTTTTCTAATTGACAGAATAGAAATTAATAAAAACGTTTCCTGTGAAAGTTGTTTGTTTTGAAGAGCTCTATCAAATGGTATCCTATTTGCCTCATACTCCCATTTGAAATTTTAAAGTGATACGCCACTGACCCTGCTTCCTGTTAGAACTGATTGATGAAATTAAGCTCAAGTGAAAGTTAACATATGGTTTAGTAATAAATATTTTTTTCTCGAAAATTTTAATGCATTAGTTTCCGAAATAAATTACTGTTACGGGTGGTCTGAATCACCCTGTATTAATGAGGTATTACACTTTTACTACGTCATATTACTTTTGATCAATAAAACCAATCATAGCTGCTTATCGCACAGTTTTATCGCGTCACTGTCATTCGTTTAATTTTATCGCTTCCCTAGCATTTGTTTGTTTTTATCACTACCCTAGCATTTGTTTCTCTGTTTGCAGTTATATTACCGGTTCTTCTGTATGGTTGTGAAACTTGAACTCTCACTCTGAGAGAGGAACATAGGTTAAGGGTGTCTGAGAATAAGGTGCTTAGGAAAATATTTGGGGCTAAGCGGGATGAAGTTACAGGAGAATGGAGAAAGTTACACAACGCAGAACTGCACGCATTGTATTCTTCACCTGACATAATTAGGAACATTAAATCCAGACGTTTGAGATGGGCAGGGCATGTAGCACGTATGGGCGAATCGAGAAATGCATATAGAGTGTTAGTTGGGAGACCGGAGGGAAAAAGACCTTTAGGGAGGCCGAGACGTAGATGGGAGGATAATATTAAAATGGATTTGAGGGAGGTGGGGTATGATGATAGAGACTGGATTAATCTTGCACAGGATAGGGACCGATGGCGGGCTTATGTGAGGGCTGCAATGAACCTTCGGGTTCCTTAAAAGCCATTTGTAAGTAAGTAAGTAAGTTTGCAACATTTCAAACTGCACTGGTCTGGACGTCAAAAAACAGAAAATTACAAACCACTCCAGTCGATGCACAGAAGTTTAAAATATGACTCGCATTGGCATTCAAGAACAAGAATTTATATAGATCACTTGCCATAGCTATGCATCTTCCCTGAAACCCTATTTAGAAATAAATGAAGAGCGCCCTTCGGAAATCCTGAATAAGTTGAGGAATACACCATGTACATCAACGAGTTCACTTCTTTTACGCACACGTCCAATATAACATCATCTGAACCACCAACCACTAAAATATTCAAATTTAAAAATTGTACTTTCAATAATTATTCCTTTTAAAATTATTCATGTTTGTTTTTTATTTCATCATTCCTAATTAAAATTTGTAACACTTGTTTATATTATTTAGGTTATGTTATAGCTTCTGCTATATGATATTATAGATAGTCACATAATCAGAGATTGTTTAATACTAAGATTTATTGAAAATCATCTGTAAAGTGACGTTGATTACTGGGATACGGATAATTGAAGTGGAATGCAACTGTTTTAATAAAAATGAAATTGAATCAACAAAGCCTTCTTGTCTAGTAGGCCCTAACCGTCTACAGAGTTCAATGAAGATTCTGTAGTTGGCACACCTGATATCACATAATCATAACACACCACTGCCATCTAGCATGCATCTAGCGAATATTTGTAATGTTGAGATGGTGCAATAATACATTTGAAGACAGTTATATTTTCGTAAGTTAATTAATATTTTATTGTATTAGAGTACGGTACTTCGTTACTTCTAATCTTTATATACTTTTTATAATCGTGTAATAGTCATTTAAATCCCACTCGAGTTTTGATTTTCTTTAGATAAATCAAAACCTCTAGTGAGATTACTGTTGATAATATAGGAATTTAGTGGTTTTTGTATTGTATCTTAGCGAGTTTTTAAAAATCGAGTTGGTAATACTGATTAGAACAAAACATTACTGTACTGGCAAACTTATACACCATATAATATATTGTGTGGTACAACAGCTTTTCTCTTACAACCCGAATGAACTCATCAACCGCAAATGTTTTATGAACTGAGAATATTGAAGTAGTTTATTACCCGTACACGTATTGTAGTTTTGTAAAACAACATTTTGACAGTACTTTCCTACACATTTGTCTAAGGTTTATTGTTTTCTTCATAAAGTAGATTGACTGTCCTTTATGTGTCGTTGTAGATTAATTATTTATTTGTATATCTTTACATCAATGTAATTTACTTTCTTCCACTTTCAAGTGTTTTTATTTACTTATTTCTTAGAATTTAGTATCACTTTTTTTTTTAATATTCCAACACAATTTTCTGAACGACCCTTATTCTACTCCTTTAATGGTTTTAATTAATTACCCTTTTAAATCATAATAATATTCACATAAGATGTGAAGAGAGATAGTCGTTTATTTTATTTTATTTTATTTTATTTTATTTTATTTTATTTTATTTTATTTCGAGAACCCGTCAGCTATCGATCCTCGGATATACCGCAGCCCTTTGTCTTACTATGCCTGCACTCACACGTTCTATTTTCCTTCCTGGTTTCTTAGTGAAGACGCCTCTGATATCTTATAGAAGAAGTATTTCAGAGGCATAGGCTATATGCAAGGTGGGTCAAAAGTCGCTTTCCCCAATATTCGTTCTTAGGTTTCATACTTCCACATATATATAGATGTCATCACTTGAACAAACGAATAGCTAGTGTAATAAGTGGTGGGTTAGCAACCAAGTTCATGCGTCAACTGTTTTTCCGATGTCATGTCTTGAAAACGGTTGTTATGACAACAGGGTGGAGCACCGCCTCATTTTGGTCTATGAATGAGGAACTTCTTAAACCAACAATTTCATGAATGGATTGGCTGTCGTGGCGCAAGAGACTGGCCACCCAGATCATGTGACCTGATGCCATGTGATTTTTCGCTGAGGGGCATAGGCGGAGTTATAGGGGGCATGGGGGACACTGCCCCCTCAAACTTGACCGAACTCCTTTTTTATATTATTAACGTTAAAAAATACTGAATTCAAAAGATTTTTCTTGTTTTTGTTTATGATTAAGTTTCTGTGCTTAAATTGACGAATTATTGTATTCAGACTATTTGTCTGGACTATAATATTAATTATAAATTTCTGAATGTATAAGAATTTCTACACCTCATCTGAGGAATGGAAGCACTATAATTTTTTATAACAGCCTGTACTGATGTGTTAGAACTCTGTAGGTGTTCAAGCAGCCCTTGAAGAAATATGAATAACATACTGCACAACAATGCAGAAAAAAGAAAAGTGATCCCGGTTAAACTTAAAGACGAGATTAAATAAAATAATTAGAATTCACATTTCATATGATATCTTGCTCTTTTAAATAAACAGATATTAAAGTAAATATAAAATTGGTCCACCGCTGTGGAGTAATGGTTAACACATCTGGCCGTGAAAACGAGCGGTTTGGACAAGTTACTTGGTAGGGGTTTTTCCTCAGCCAATTGAAGCAGAATTGCTGGGTAATTTTCAGCGTTGGACCTCGGACTCATTTCGCCATCATTAATTCACACATCATCCATACAATAGCCCGGGTTAAGTTCACAATAAGCCTCAGGCTGCAGTGCAAGCCTTCGGGTCCTGTTCCTTGCAAGAGGAAAAAAGAAGTAAAATTGTCTGTATATTTTGTAACAGTTTTAATTTATTTTACAATACCTTTATTCTATAATGAGGGGAGAAGATAAATAATGTCGTCCACACCTGTGGAGTAACGGTTAGCGCGTCTGGCCGCGAAACCAGGTGGCCCGGATTCGATTCCCGGTCGGGACAAGTTACTTGGTTGAAGTTTTTTCCGGGGTTTTCCCTCAACCCAACATGAGCAAATGCTGGGTAACTTTCGGTGCTGGACCCTAGACTCATTTCACCGGCATTATCACCTTCATTTCATTCAGACGCTAAATAACCTAAGATGTTAATTTTTGTAATTGGGTTATTTTACGACGCTGTATCAACATCTCAGGTTATTTAGCGTCTGAATGAAATGAAGGTGATAATGCCGGTGAAATGAGTCCGGGGTCCAGCACCGAAAGTTACCCAGCATTTGCTCGTATTGGGTTGAGGGGAAAACCCCGGAAAAAACATCAACCGGGTAACTTGTCCCCACCGGGATTCGAACCCGGGCCACCTGGTTTCGCGGCCAGACGCGCTGACCGTTACTCCACAGGTGTGGACCTTAAGATGTTGATAAAGCGTCGTAAAATGAGCTACTACTAAATGATGTCCCCCAAAATATCGTTACATCAGGATTCTATAGTTTTGCTTTGCCCCCCCCCCCCCAAGAAAACTGTTCTCTCTCCGCCCATGCTGTGAGGTATCCTCAAAAATGTTTTTGCTCAGAAACCGCAGGATCTGCATCAGCTGCGACAGGTGATCGGACAGTCATTCGTGAAAATCGATTAAAATCGTGAGTTATGTTCTGCCATCTGTAAATCAATGTCTAAACGTTGTGGATTGTGTATCGAGAAGCATTGCCTTCATTTTGTACAAAATCTGTAAAGAATTGTATAGTCAAATGTAAATTCAATATAATTAAATGTAAGGAAGTGTTTGGGGAAAGCGACTTTTAACCCACTCCGTACACTCTCGGTCGCCCCGATGGCCCCCCGGAAAGACATTTATCTGTAAACCAGGGAACTTCGTGGAAAGAGGAACAGCTACAACACCCCACTCAGCAACTGAAGACAGGGGATCATTGTCTAAATACACCTACGATCAGCTAGAACTCCTGAGACACCCTGTATCTGTGAGCAGCAATGGGAGGCGTGATTCAGAACTCTGGACACTCTTTTAGTAAACGGTTCTTTCCCAGTCTTATTTTGCGATCTCGATGCTGCTTCGAGACCTCGTGCGCATGCGTTGCGTGACGCTACTCTAGACAATGTGCTGCCGATCAATTGTTACGCCCACTGGCACATATTCTACTCGCAAACAACTTTGATAATCCATGCATCCGTACTTCTTTTCCAAAGGATTAGAGATCTGGTTGTTAAGATTATTATTAATTTGTACTACTTATTTTGTATTTGTGTATTCGTTCATTTATTTACGTATATATTAAGTATATAAATTAATAAAAATTGTCCACAACTGTGAAGTAACAGCATGGCTGACCGTGTAACGAGCGAGCCCAGGTTCAAATCCTGGTTGCGACAAGTTACCTGGTTGAGGTTTTTTGCTGGGTTTTCACTCAACCCATTAAGAGCAAATGCTGGGTAACTTTCGGCGCTGGACCCTGGACTCATTTCGCTGACATTATCACCTTCATCTCGTTCAGACTTCGTCCAGAGTTTGACCCTCTGAAAACCAAACCAAGAGCCAGCATATCTATTAAAACTACGGAAGTGTCTGTAGGACAATTTTTAGTAAATCAAAGAGATATCTGATAGACTAATGGCTAGTTTGTCCAAGTAATGTTTAATTTTGCTTAACGAATGTTAAATTAACAGTCTGTTTATTTTTAACGCTTTGTTAATGTATTTTCCATAATTTTGTTTAATAATTTTGTTTAAGATAACCAGCACTTAACTATAACGTCTGTTAGCACTATTTTAACTACTCAACAGCAGTTGGTAATGATTCTACACATGTAAGACAATTTTGATTGGCTAAAATTAATCTTTAAATTCTATATTATAGAGTGAGTCATGAAACTTGCATAAAATGACAACCTGTTATAGTAGGCCACGCTCCATAAACAAACAGTTGACAAATGAAAGTTGTAGGTGACGTGCTGAATAATAATTACAAAGTAAGGTTATATTTCCTCATTGCTATTATGGATACGAAATACGAAAGAAATAAAATAACACTGATGTATTTAAACAGTCCAAAGTATTTTTTAAATGTTATATTACCAGCCATATGCTAAACATTCCCTACAGAGAGACACAAAATATTAATTTCGCAACTTCTGTTCGAACAGCTGTTGAGACATCGGCCATATTTAACTAACTGTTAAACGAGTTAACTGCCCGAAATCCTACATTTAAAATTAACAAACTGTTAAGCCAAACTGGTGTTGAAAACATACTGTTTAGAGTTTAACAGTCGTTAAATTTTCTAACAATACTTAGAAAAACCGGCCATTACACTAACAGGATGTTTGTTTTTTAACAAGTTAGTTAACATGCTGTTAGCGTTATTTTAACGAAGCTTGGTGAAACTGGGCTAAGCAGGAAACAAAGTGAGAAACATGTCAGACAGAGTAAGGTAACGGGACACAGCTGACGGGCCCTCGAAATTAATAAAGAAATTCATATTGTTAATTGTGTATATGTGTATATGCTAGTTGTAGATTTTACATGCAAGATAACCTCCAAATAGACGGACTCCGCCCTGGCTCCCTGCCCATAGTTAAGGCTGATGAATAAAACAACACACCACGTGGAAGTGAATTTGTCTCTTAAGTAACTGCAAATTTGACGCCGTGCTTTGGGCAATTTTCCAATCACAGAATCCTTCAAACTATTCTCTAAATTTAGATTTAAACTATTTTGTTTATTTTGGGATTTCAGTTGCAAATTTCTAAAGTAATGCGTTACGTTATTAGTAAAGTACAATATAACAATTTCTGGAAGCACATTTTCTCTGTAATACTATAAAATAAAATAAACACATTTCCCTAAATCTTTCCGCATTGGTAAATATTATTGTCATAGTAGTTTCGTCCTCCTCATAATAATAATAATAATAATAATAATAATAATAATCATCATCATCATCATCATCATCATCGATGGTTTCGCTGCTGGACAAGATCGTTTTCCTATTAAAAAAAAGAGATCCTCTGTCTTTCTCTGATGAAAAGAATTTCAAATTTAAAACGTTAATCCTGGAAATATAATAGAGTACTAGTGAAATAATATTAGTGTCCGAAAGACACTTATACAATATCACTTTGGCCCACCATAATTTCAGCTTCAATTTCCCGGGATTTGAACTGGAACTCTACAGAAAAAACCTTTGCAAAAATTATAAAATCTTTATCTAATATGCCAACGTGATTAAGCAACTAAAGCGATTTTTGCACATACATCTGAAACGGAACTTGAGAAGCAATTGTAACAACATTCACTTATATAAAGTTCAACAAACTCCCAAAATGTATAGGGCAGATTCCGTTTCGCTTATTTTCTTGGCGCGGACCGTTCATTTCCAATTCATTTATTGCTACGAGAGCAGTAAATTCTGTGAAAGCTCTCAGAAGTAGGTTAACCGAAACTACTGGGTGTTCAGTTCAAAATGTGTCATGGCTCGCTGTATGTCGTCATGTGGCTAGCCGATGAGCCTAGAGAATTCAATCTTCCTACACTTCCGCAGAGGCGTATTACCTAAATGCGAGAGAAGTTGCCGAGCAAGTACGGCGTTCATTCTGAAGATTACTTACCGATACGTACGGTAACGCCAGTAGTGGCAAGAATGTGAACTGTTTGGAAACTCGTACTGAAGTGAGTTTTTTTTTCTTACTGTCGGGATATGGGGAGAGGGTTAAGACGATTACTTACGTATTTGTTGACATTAACTTGGACGGTCAACATGGACACGGAGGTCCACACCTGTGGAGTAACGGTCAGCGCGTCTGGCTGCGAAACCAGGTGGCCCGGGTTCGAATCCCGGTCGGGGCAAGTTACTTGGCTGAGGTTTTTTCCGGGGTTTTCCCTCAACCCAATACGAGCAAATGCTGGGTAACTTTCAGTGCTGGACCCCGGACTCATTTCACCGACATTATCACCTTCATATCATTCAGACGCTAAATAACCTAGATGTTGATACAGCGTCGTAAAATAACCCAATAATTAATTAATTAATGGAAAAGGAGCATTTTGATTTGTGTTGTGGAATGTTGCCGTACGCAATCGATGATAACAAATACCCTGCGTACGACTTGCCCGCGCAAAACACAGTTTGAAAGAGGTTATGGTAGCACACAGACTTTACAGACCGCCATCTGTTGCTACGACATTCAAGTTATACCGTACACGTTCTCAAGTTCAGATTGAACGCCTTGATTAATAGGCTACTTCTCTGACATAAAAGCTGAAACTCGCTTCAAATCGCTGATTCACAACAGTGACGTCATGACACACTTTGAAATGAACACCCAGTAGAGTCATTCAGCACGAAGCAGCTAATATGTTGCTACAGTCGGCAGCAGGAAGAGAACTCAAACCGTAATGTAGCGCATGTTAGAGAGGGAAATTAAATCAACAAACATCCCATTCTCCTAGACGGAAAAATTCAGAGATCCCCAGAAATGAACAGATCTTATTCAATCGTGTGCTCAAAATCTTAATGATCAGAAATTCGTCCATGTATCTTATTAACATCATAATTATCACCATGTTATTGTCTTTACAGCATCATCACCGGTTACCATCATTAGTCCACCGCTGTTGAGTATCGGTTAGCATGCCTGACCTGAAACGAGCGGGCCCGGGTTCAAATCCTGGTTGCGACAAGTTACTTGGTTGAGGTTTTTCCCGGCAAAGAGCAAATACCGGATAACTTTCGGCACTAAACCCTGGACTCATTTCACTGGCATTATCACCTTCATCTCACTCAGACGCTAGATAACCATAGCAGTTGATAAAACGTCGTAAAAAAGAATTACCATCATCATTGACATGATCACTGCTGTCACTATTATAATCACTACCACCAATATCACCCCTGCTATCATTCTCATTTACTATTGTCACCATTAACATAATCATCACCACAATCACCACTACCATCATCGTCAATATAATCACCACCGCCTTTAAACTTCAGACTAATTCATTTATACATTCTTATTTCCTAAATTCTTATAGTCCTGTGAACCCGGGTTCGATCTCCGGCGTACCCCCGATTTATAACTTGTGTGGGGCAAGCCCGTGGTCCAGATAACACGGGTTTTTCTCTGGGAGCTCCGGTTCCCCCGTGACATTCCAACAAATCTCCGTCATCATCTGATCGCGATGTAGCGTAGATCAGCCTCCTATGATGCACCTTGAGCAACGACTCTGTCCTGAAATTTGTCTACATAACTGTCTTCATATGGATGAATAACGAAAATTCAAGTAACCATCATTAATAAAAAAAAAACTTACAAACTTTTGTCGATAGTAGTTTTACTCTTAATTAACTTACAGCAATCACTTCTGTGGTGTAGGGATCAGCATGCTGATCTCTTAAGCAGAGGGCCCGGGTTCGAGTTCCGGTCGGGTTGAATTTCCTGGTTGAGATTTTTCAGAGTTTTCCCTCAACCGTAAGGCAAATGCCATGAAATTCGGGCGACAACATCCCTGAACATCACCGGCTTCATTCATCGCCAAAATCATATTCATAACAACAGTAATACATCTACAGACGCCATCTAGTTCAAAACAATAGTACATAGACCTTCGGATTTCACCCAAAAGATTGACTAGAGATGTTAAAGCGAGTATAAATAACAGCAAAAAAAAATTAATTTACAGCTAAATATTGCTATTCAACTATTCTGAAGTAAATAGGCCTATATTGATTTACAAGGAAAGTCTCTAGGCAGGTTATATTATATAGCGATTTCTTTCCCTCTATCGGATATTCTATGAACTTTTGTAAATATTTTTAAGTTGCTTTGAATCGTGAAGATTGTTTAACAGAGGTGCATCTATGTACAGAGTGCGTCAGAAAGAACGGATGGATTTCACATGGCAAGAAAATTGTAAAGATTCATCAAATCAAAAATTTATTGTTATCAACATATTCACCAATACATGCAGTTTATTTATGGAAAACAACATTATCCATATGATGTCCTTGGCTTTCAATACAGGCATCGAGGCGTTTTCTGATGTTCGCCATCACTTTCACAGTCATAGCTGGTGCAATTGCCACGATTTCTTCACGAATCGCTGTCTTCAGTTCGTCCAGTGTATGTGATCGATGTTTACAAACTTACGCCTTCAAATGGTCCCAAAGAAAGAAGTCGCAGGGCGCGAGATCTTACCGTAGCCTCGGACAATCTCAGTGCAATAGAATTTCGTCCAGGTGATTTCTTCTTTAATGTTGAACCTGTGATACGAAATGAAGCCACCCACCGCAAAATTGTATTCCGAGTTGAAATCCTAGCGTGACATCCGATGTCGAAATGAGTCCTGAGTGGCGATCACAGACTCTTCATTTTTCAAAAATGTCTCTACGATGAAAGCACGTTGTACACCAGACCAACACCATATTCTCAACTGAAACTGCATTCTATGGCTGACCCAACAGTCGTGGTCCCCCTCACTATATCTCTCTCCTCGTTGCGTATCGATAGTTTGAAATCCATCCGTTCTTTCTGACGCACCCTTTACTTAAAGTACGACTTAACGGGCTAGCATCTTTTATTTTACACTTTACTATCACTCCCCGCCTTCTTTTTACGCCATTCATTAAATAGTGACAGCTCCTCATATTATCGATCTCGCGATTTTCCTGGTATAGTTCTTTGTCTTGCTTGTTCTGCTTCTACCAATATTTCGTTAGGAATTTCAATGCAATCTATTTCTATAAATTAATCTCAGACAAAACCATCTGTAGTTGCTTCTTTTCACTTTCATATCTTCTTTATTATTATGGTACATATAATTAGATGTTAATTTCTTTAAGATTTTACTGTAAATAATAATTTGTCTATTTATGTATTAATATTATGTATATTTTGTCAAAATTTCGAATACAGACCATATTTTAACTATATATAATTATACTTCTTTCCTTCGAAAATTCCCCTTTGTAGTAAACACTTTTGTTTTATTTTCCTACCATAGTAACCGATTATGACGTTTTCTCTAGCCTATCATAGTAACTGATTAAGATGATTAAGACGTTTCTCAATTGTTACTTTATCTGAAAATTCTCAATAATTTCTGTTCCAACAACATACAGAATGCAATTATTTATTTATTTATTCATTCATTCATTCATTCATTCATTCATTCATTGTCGCTTTAACTTATACAAAAGTCATATCGCGACACAAACTTATTTTAACAATAACATAACATTTAGCAGGGAGGAAGAAGGTCTTAAGTTAATTTTTTGTGAAAATGAGATTTTTATATATTCTGAAATCGGAAACAATTCTCTACAATCTGGTAAAACGGTTAAAGTCAAATAAGACTCCTGACTGGATTTATAGAGCGTTACCAAATGTCCTAAGTACTTTTTGAATCGAGCACACACAGAATAAAGGACTTAAGAATATTAAATTTAATACTTTATTCCTTACAAACCATCACATGTTTACTTTCCATGCTTTCCTATTAAAAAGGTCTAACTTATATTTTAGTCATTTTATCACATACTGATGCCCTTTCCTTTTAAAACTTTAAGCACCAGGGTAAACAGTCCTATTTTGCATTCCTAGTAATTTACATTTCCCATTTATTTTGACATTAAAAAGGCCTTACGTTTAAATAGTCCCTTCCTCTCAGTTTGGGTTGTAGTCTTAAAAGGACTTAAGTGCGGCTATTTTTGGGAATAATCAAGAAAATTTTTAAATAAGCAACATTACCAATTTTAGAAGAAATATAAACAAATAATATCCAGGGAAAACGTCGTAATTAAAAGAACTCTATAATTGACACCAATTTCAATCTTCCTACTGCTCTCCTGAAAAGTATAAAATTTTTACTTAAGACCTTTTCCCTCCCGACCACAGAATTCATTACAGTAAACATTAAGCAATTTTGTCAAATAATCCAGTTAATTTGAAAAACTTTATGACACTATTGCAGTAAGAAGGTTCACCAAGAAATGCAATTATTATTAATTTCTTTTTCTTAAGATATACCGTTCAAAATACCATAAAACGTTGCTCGTTTAGTTAAGTTCTACGTAACGGTCCTGTAACGTAAATAACTAATAAAGTATAGTTTAGTAAGATCTGGTAAATGTCTCAGATTCTGACACCCCTGATTGCCGGCGCGGCGTCAAAGTCGTACCTGAGATCCGAGAGGTATCGAGCGCATTGACAGAGATCCGCCGGGGAGGGGAAGGCTCCGTAAATAGCGGCGTGCGACGCGCGTGTATTTAGGCTCGCGAGTCCCCACAGAGGGGCCCCTCGAGTGGGACCGCGGCCACGAGTGGACGACGCTCGCCAGTCGCATCGCGACGCCCCGCGGTGAAACCTAGTTTCGAGTCCCGGCCGCGGCCATGAATATTTTATTCCGAAAACACTTCCACGCGGAACCCGAGAGAGGCTATGGCAAAGTGGGCGGCAAGGGGAACAAGGGGGTGCACGGGAAGCGAAGCAGGGAGTCGGGATACACCGTCATGGAGGAGCACCACTACCGGACCCACATCTTCCTGAGTCCTACAGGAGGCGGCTGCCAGGGATGTCTGGAGGCAGAGCCCATGACCCAGCGGCGGCCCTCGGTGACGCTCATGAAGTGGGCCGTGGGCGGCGTGGGGGGGAACCGGAGGAAGCCTAGTGGACGCACCGACAACGCACCTGCGGAGACGCCGACGCCGACGGCGAGCAGGCAGGTCAGCTTCAGCAGCGGGGCGCGACAGGGTGCCGGAGCCTACGGGACGGGCGCCGCGTCACCCCCCAACGCCACGACGCAGCCTCCCGCGACGAGGGAGCCCGTGACGCTGGCCACGCTCAACAGGGACTGCTTCATCATCCCCGTGGCCAGCCTGGACCGCTTCCTGCCCGCCGGCGTGCCGGTAAGTCCTCAGGTTCACTTATTGAAACGAAGATGAGACATAGGCTAGGATCTTCTTGACAATTCAGTCCTGTGTGATGTTACAGAAATATTACTGTTCGTAGTTTTTATTTACCTTTACTTTTTAACTTCGCTCTAAAATATATGCCATTAGGAAAGTTCAGGATAATAGACAGGGTTTGGAGTTGAATGGGTTCCATCAGCTGCTTGTCTATGCGGATGACATGAATATGCTAGGATAAAATCCACAAACGATTAGGGAAAACGCGGAAATTCTACTTGAAGCAAGTAAAGCGATAGGGTTGGAAGTAAATCCCGAAAAGACAAAGTATATGATTATGTCTCGTCACCAGAATATTGTACGAAATGGAACTATAAAAATTGGAGATTTATCTTTCGAAGAGGTGGAAAAATTCAAATATCTTGGAGCAACAGTAACAAATATAAATGACACTCGGGAGAAAATTAAACGCAGAATAAATATGGGAAATGCGTGTTATTATTCGGTTGAGAAGCTTTTGTCATCTAGTCTTCTGTCAAAAAATCTGAAAGTTAGAATTTATAAAACAGTTATATTACCGGTTGTTCTGTATGGTTGTGAAACTTGGACTCTCACTTTGAGAGAGGAACAGAGATTAAGGGTGTTTGAGAATAAGGTTCTTAGGAAAATATTTGGGGCTAAGAGGGATGAAGTTACAGGAGAATGGAGAAAGTTACACAACACAGAACTGCACGCATTGTATTCTTCACCTGACATAATTAGGAACATTAAATCCAGACGTTTGAGATGGGCAGGGCATGTAGCACGTATGGGCGAATCCAGAAATGCATATAGAGTGTTAGTTGGGAGGCCGAAGGGAAAAAGATCTTTGGGGAGGCCGAGACGTAGGTGGGAAGATAATATTAAAATGGATTTGAGGGAGGTGGGATATGATGGTAGAGACTGGATTAATCTTGCTCAGGATAGGGACCAATGGCGGGCTTACGTAAGGGCGGCAATGAACCTCCGGGTTCCTTAAAAGTAAGTAAGTAAGTAAGTAAGTAAGTTTTTATTTTATTTCACTTTCATTTACAAGGAACACGGAAATGAAATCGTTTACTATAACCAAAATGAGAAGGTAAACTACAATTTGCACGATGTGTATTGTGTTCCCAAAAGAACGACATATGGAGGTTGCAAACAAAACCGGTAATTTCCACCGAAAACAAAAAATGAGATTTTTTTATGGTTTCGGTGTGTTTAGAGAGGCATCTTTCTGAATATGTTACTGTTTTTATTCAAACTCGGTCATTTCCATAAGAAACAGTATGTTAAAATTATTCTAGAAAAATTGGTCACGTTTCTATCAGACACGTCTATTATTGGTCATACCGAATTCGTCATATACATATTTGTCACATGTGAAATATTTGTCACTCTTGTCAATTTGTCACTAAATGTTTTTGGTTACATGTGGAATATTTGTCATATTTTTAATCTATAATATTACACCACGAATTTATGACTTATTAATGACTAGGGCCGTGATAGCGGTATATGTGTATGAAGTCAACATAAGACGCCGGACAGAATGTAGTCGGCGTTTCAAGTACAGACAGCGGAAGCGAATTTGACACACGCCTAAGCAAGCACGTTCCGTGTTTTGTATACGATTATTGCGTGTTATAAAATCAAGACAATACAATTATTGTATAATAAGGATTAATATCGAAAAGATCTAAAATGCTTGTGAGGTTGAGAATAATTGCTGGAAATAATACTTAAATTGTCACAGAGTAGTAAAGCATAAGTCTGAAAAGATATTATATAATATATTATATATATATTTTATATATATATTTTTTATATTTATATATATATATATATATATATATATATATATATATTTATGGCCAGTTTGTCCACGTAATGTTTAATTTTGCTTAACGAATGTTAAATTAACAGTCTGTTTGTTTTTAACGCTTTGTTAATGTATTTTCCATTTGTTCAACATAATTTTGTTTATGCTCGACCATGCGGAAATGTACTAATTATACACCTGGTAGCAGTCCTTTAATGCATGTCATTAAAGTACACCTACTCATTAAAGTACAGGTGTTTTCAGCCAATAACAAGTCAGCTTTGTACCGTTATAAAACCGCAAGTATCGATTATTCTCGGATATGCAATCGAAAGAGAATTAGCGAAAAGTCACGGAGGCTAGAAATCCAATACTGTCGCAGAAGGTTATGTTCTGTTACTATAATAATTAGCGTTAATTGTAAATAATATTCAAATAAATTCAATTTGTCATCTCGTTTTTCAATGTCGAATTCAATAATCAAGGTTATACCAAGTTTAGCGGGATTACACCAAGGTCAATGACATTATTGTTCCTCGGAAAAAAATCAATACTTTCGAGTCTGCGCACATCTCACAATTCACGACCTAGAACAAGGTCACTTCCGATCTTGTCAGATACAAATAAAATGTATACATCTGAATAATTTCAAGTTAGAAATATGGTCGAGCATAAAAAGTCGTATGAAACTAGCCTATAATGATAGTAATTAAGAAGCTCGTATGAAAATTATGAAACTCGCTTGCGCTCGTTTCATAAACATCCACACTCGCTTCTTAATTACTATCATTATAGGCTCGTTGCATAATGTACTATTAAGATAACCAACACTTAAATATAACGTCTGTTAGCACTATTTTAACTACTCAACAGCAGTTGGTAATGATTCTACACATGTAAGACAATTTTTGATTGGCTAAAATTAATCTTTAAATTCTATATTATAGAGTGAGTCATGAAACTTGCATAAAATGACGACCTGTTATAGTAGGCCACGCTCCATAAACAAACAGTTGACAAATGAAAGTTGTAGGTGACGTGCTGAATAATAATTACAAAGTAAGGTTATATTTCCTCATTGCTATTATGGATACGAAATACGAAAGAAATAAAATAACACTGATGTATTTAAACAGTTCAAAGTATTTTTTAAATGTTATATTACCAGTCATATGCTAAACATTCCCTACAGAGAGACACAAAATATTAATTTCGTACGGTAACTTCTGTTCGAACAGCTG
This sequence comes from Periplaneta americana, assembly GCF_040183065.1. Lineage (NCBI taxonomy): Eukaryota > Metazoa > Arthropoda > Insecta > Blattodea > Blattidae > Periplaneta > Periplaneta americana. The sequence continues at coordinate 12,822,217 of NC_091127.1, forward strand.
TGGAGACATCGGCCATATTTAACTAACTGTTAAACGAGTTAACTGCCCGAAATCCTACATTTAAAATTAACAATCTGTTAAACCAAACTGGTGTTGAAAACATACAATTTTATTCATTAACAAACTGTTTAGAGTTTAACAGTCGTTAAATTTTGTAACAATACTTGGAAAAACCGGCCATTAGAGTTTTGCATTACAGTTTTAGAATACCGGAAACGTATATGGCGTACAATTTTGTTTTCCATATATTTAACTGTTATATCTGTTATATTAATTTATTTATCACATCTATTCCGTATCTTACTTTTCTTGCATGTTGTTCGCCTGGTTTCGGTTTCTGCTGCAATAAACAACAACATTCATTTTCAAAGTTTCAAATGAAAATGACCGCCGAGTGTCGGATAGTACAGGGACATCACTTTATTTTTACCAACATTTTTAACATTAACCTGGCTATACTCGGAAACACTGTTGCCCCCTTCCATTACAGGAGTTTGATGTTACTAGTGCAATATGTAAACAAATCATTTTACTAAGTATAGGAGGAGAGAAAAGTAGTGTATCCATTTATGTTGTAGGGAAATACGATATTACGATTTTCAGTTTGATCATCACTTTTACGGAATTTATCAAAATACAGTAGAGTAGTAACATGTTTTTTTCAAAAACTCAACTTTTCAGGCGGCTATGTTCGTTATGTAATGTCTACTTTATTTAGCATATTAATTATTGATGTTAGCATACAATATAGAGAGTGCATTTAAATTGAGGGGGTCGTAAGTAAAGGGCTGTAAGTGCACTTAAATTACTTTTGAGAAAATGGGGTTTAAATATTTAAGCTTTCGTAAAATCGGTGAAATTTTTATTTAAATTTTAATGTGTGATGCGATTAAAATATCTCTTTGCCACTAAAATTTTAGATACTTTTGCTTACACTGGATGCACTTAACTCATGTTATTACAAATGTCACTAGCATTCCTTTGCTTCTAGCCACCTGAATTCAAAATAAGCTAATCCGAATTTTTAAACAAGTTGCTGAAAATGGTTGCCGTTCATTACAATGCAGGCTTCAATTCAGTACGCATATTATTAAAAACATTTTGAAGCATATTCTCTGAAATTGAATTTATCGTTTCTTGAATATAATTTTTAGTATGGTATTATTAATATAGGTTCTTTCTTCTATAGAAAACGCAACCATATTTCTGAAACACACTATACACTGCAGTGTTTACTTCACTGCTTGAAGACTTCGAATGCAACAGCGGCCGTAAGTTTGTGTGTTTGACGGGAGCAAGGACATTAGTGAAGGGGTGAGAGTGAAGTACATTCAGAAATGCAGGTACAATAAAAATGCAAGTAAAAATAAAATGATGTCCCTGTATAACCTTTTATGCGGAAAAACTGCGTTCTACATCGGCTGAAACCAAGGGCGCATATGTAAAATATTTCACATCATCAATTTCATTTCTACATCAAGTTTATAACAAACGCACTTGTCATCTGACAAAACTTTTGCAATTTTGCATACACCGTATTTATTTTGTATTACTGTGTGATGTAGATCATATTATCATATTTCCAAACAAAACCGCACATTTCTAAATATTTTGTCAAAATGCACAGAAAATGATTAAAAGCATGATAATAGTGATCAACATAAAATTTAACGTGGTAAAAGGATAAGAAAGTGGTACTAGAAAGATAGCTCAGGACATGGGATAAAGATGATGTCGTAGGATGTAAATTGATAGCTTCAGTGACTCAATAGCTACTTCTTTAATGATAGTAGTTGTACGCTTTGAATATAGGCAGGGGCGTACCCAACTGGGGTTACCGGGTTCAAACTCCCCACATGAACTTAAAAGAAATTACATATTTAGATTTGAGAATTTTTAAAATCCATAATGGTTTTCCCTTCTCTAATTTTTCACTGTCAGAGTAACAAAATCTACATCGACATAAGACACAGTCTTCTATCCCTCCTTCAATATAATCCCTGTGCTTGGTGCTTCGGCACATTCGAATTATGTTTGGGTTTCTGCCATCATGGAGAATTGCTCCGAATCAACAGACATAATACGGTTCGTTCTCTCATCGCAGCTTCAATCCGTCAGAATGCTTCCTATGAGGTTTATGAGGAGGTTGGTTGCATCTCTTCTGATGGCTCTACTAGACGTGCTGATATCATCATAATTGATCGGCAGAAGGATAAGGGTGTCATTCTTGATCTCACAGTCCGTTTCGAGATGCATGAGCAACAGTCACAAGAGGTGTGTCGTGAAAAACAAGTCATATATGAGCCTTGTTGTCAGCATCTTGGAGCACAATACCACATCACACATTGGACAGTTTCTGGGCTCATGTTCGGTGCCCGTGGCACGATCCCACGAGAAACTTTAAATCAACTTAAACAATATAAAATTTCTGATGCAACGATTGATGCCATAGGATCTCACGTGTTAAAATCATCCTTAGCTATAATTAGTAATCATTTGTACCCAACAAAATTTGTATTGTAAGTGATTTCCTATGTTTTCTTATCTTAATGTTTTTTTTTTCTTTCCAAGTGTCACAAAATTGTTTTGTTTACTTATTTTTCTTTGTGAATTGATTAGTAGGCCGATCTATCGAACCCTTATTTAGGACGGATTTTGTTTATACAAATTATTATTATTATTATTATTATTATTATTATTATTATTATTATTATTATTATTATTATTATTATTATAAAGAGGCCTATCGCCTACCTATCATAACTGTTGACTATATATTTTACAGATTGGAAGTGAAATAGCCTTGCAGATTTCCAGAGCTAATAGCTCATGTTGTAAAACGTAAAGGTATCCCCGTAACATGCCATGAAGGCACTTGGGGGGCATGGAGGTAGAGCCCCGTGCTTTCCATGACCTCTGCACTAGAATGAGGTGGTGTGGTCGGCACCACGCTCTCACCGCCTTTTACCCCCGGGAAAGACCCGGTACTCAATTTTATAGGAGGCTGAGTGAACTTCGGGGCCGTTCTGAAAGTTTGGCAACGACAAAAAACTATATCATCATATTGGTGGAACGTTAATAGTTTTTCCAGAAAAAAAAAGTTTTTTTTTTCTCAAATGTTTAACAGCCTCTTATTCGGTAACTACTGCGAGTAGAACCGTGATTTTTGTCCATATCAATAGGAAAACTAATAAAGAATAATTTATCCGTCTCGTGTATTTCAGTATTGTGGACGATTTCATGTAAATTTAATTTTAAAAACCTCTATATCCCCAAGGCTTCTATACTGTCAATAGGTTATCTCATTTTTCATTAGCCAATCAAATGGCTAATTGGCTGATGACGCGCGAAGAGTCCAATGCTCATTGGTCCTTTATTTTCAAATTCATAGCGAGATCAGCGTACATTATAAACATAACCGCCTGAAATAAAAACATTACAGTGGGTATAAACCAATTGTATACGTATCATGGCACAATATAAATACAGTAGAACTTGGTTATAGCGACCTAGTTTTGTGCGACACCTCGCCTATAACGTCAAATATTCTGTGGTCCCAACTAATTCCCCTCAAGACATAAGCTTTCCTACCTTGCTTAATACGACAAACGTATATGCGTCTACCTCGCATATAACGTCATTTTCAACCTCAATTTGGAATAAGATTTTCTAAGAACCAAAGTATTTTAAGAAATATTTTGTTGAAATCTGGCCCCTTCTGTCATAGACCTCTGGAATGCAGGCGGATTCCCCACCCCATTGTAACCTGCCCGAATTCATGCGATATTAGATCAGTTTCGACAGGAAGTTTTCACTAAGTGCACGCATTTTAACGCAGTATGGCCACTAAAAGAAGTGAGTGTCGCTTTAGAAGTCATTAGAATTATGAACATGTTCTATGAAGCTAGGAAGGAAGCAGTGAAATTGCAACTGAAATTATGAACACAGAACGTAATTCAGAAAGTGTGTATTGGACAAGTAAGAAACAACAGAGTAAAATCACTGATTACTTCACTCTTAAGTAAAGTAGTTTGGTGAGTACTGAACAAACTGTTTTAATACAGAATACTTTATTTATAATTGTAAGCCTACGTGTATTTTATTATCTTCATGATAGGCTTAAAAGTCAATACATAAATCTGAAATAAGTATAATTGTTAAGTTTGTTATTTTTCATTTTCTACCTAACTAGATTGATAATGTGAATCTTGGTTACTACGACACTCGTTTATAACAACATAATTTTTAAGGTCCCTTGGATGTCGTTATAACCAAGTTCTACTGTACGTTGAAAGTGTTTATACCAGCGAATAGGGATTATTAAGAATGGACACTTCGCGTCGGTACCTTTGATGTAGCCGGACTGATTTCAATGACCTTCAAGCCAGCTAAAACGTGAGATTCTGCTTTTTCCCTAGAGTTGGCGCTGACATCACACCAGTTAGCAGTCGACACAGCGGAAATATAACACATATAATTAATACATCTAGGTACATTATGTACTCAAATAAAATAAATTGGATACATAAAATAATAAATCCGTCATTAACTGTAATGTCTAGACTCTAGAGTTCCTTTATAATGAGAGTTGAGACGTTGACCCTAACAACAATTAAAATATGTAATGATTTGATAGCACTGAAAATGGAAAAACAAAACTCTTACGAGAAGTAAAACCATATACCTATATTATATTATATTATATACAAATATTAAACGAATTCGATACTTAATTTTATAATGTATTATATTTTTTATAATATAATTTATGATATCTGAAATATAAAATATTATTATTACAACTAGTTTGTCACTGAGAAATAAGGAAAAGCTGTTAACTTGAATTTATTTGAAGCAAAGCGTTACTGGATTATGCAATAAGGTAGGCGATGTTTGGATCCTGTGTCTCAACTCTATTCTCAATTATTATCTTAGCGTATGCTCGATTACACTAACCTCTAGCGCTTGAAAGTGGAACTATATGCAGGCGCACAGAGAAACAAAACACAGGAAAATTCGCTCAGTGTCCATTCTTTATAATCCCTATTCGCTGTTTATACCATGTGTATAAAAGCTATACTTAAACTTGTCACTGCGTTATTTTTCTGTATTTCTTAACATTTCGTCTGCTCTCAGTGTCTGCCGTTGATTTTCCAGTCTTGTGTTTATAAAAATTCTGACACCCCTTTGCTATGCTGCTGTTAAAGCTGCTCGAAAATCAGGAACAAAATCGTCATCTTTAAAATGATCAGAGCATGATCTGCTTGTATCAGGATTGAATTTATCCTGTCATTTGAACGCAATTACCCATTTTTTTTTCTAATTCCTAAATCTTTAGAAATGGTAAAGAGAGACAACTCTTTATTTTTATCGTTAGAATCGTTGCATAACGCAACAGCACATCTTTGACCTGGCATAATGCATTCAAAACAACATAAACAAGAAAAAACACGAGATACTGCTTTGAAGCATTTGAGCTTTGGCGCGCTCAGCTATCTTGTGACGTCAGAATCGCTCTCCTTTCCCCGTCGATCCCTCGCCAACAAGCTCGATACTAATGCAACCTATGAGAAGTTTAGAAGCTTTGCTATATCCCAGCTATTCTCTGTAACAATGAAACATGTCAGTCGTTGTTGCTATGACATTCCCTTTGTATATGTGAATTCTCTGAATAAAATAGTTTCAGCGAACTTCAATAAGAATTTCAGCTTGATACGTTTGTATCCCTCGGTAAAAGGCATACGTTTCTCTCCCTTGAAGTTGTCCTCGGTGGTCTTAATGATTAGGCTACCAAGCTTGCTGTTCGGAAATTCATACCTTGTCGAAGGTGGTGACTTTTCAAAGAGATAGAGACTCGGCATGACTTTCTTCGAAAGGAAAATAAAGTCGGGGTTATAAGTTGTATATTTACAGCACGTAAAATATTGCTGTAGCTAACTAAAAACTGCTTGAGACAAAAGTAACGCTTGCCATTTCACGTCAAACAAATCTCCTTCGGGAACATAGATATTTGTAAAAAAAAACTGATGCTCGAATTTACTCGTATAAATTCTGGCATTGTTGCGAAGATCCTAAAAACTTCAACATCGTTAAAGCGTCCAGAAGGCGGTGAAGTGGATGAACAGTGCTAAGCATTCAGAATATACTTAAAGCGAATAGACTACGTAGAGAAGAACTTATTCACCCTATAAATACGCCTTTATAAAAGCTATGGAGGTAAGACACGCAGCCACTAGGATGGGTTTGAACTTTATGAAGCCCTCAAAACCGGAACAGGGCGATTAGAATAAAGGTTTAGCTACAATAAAGCAAAGAAATTCGCAGTGGCGAGAGACAACAACCAGTGGCTGTACAACCTACAAAATTATAACATAGAGTGTCCCAAATTGATGTATATACTCTTTGAAATACTATTTCACAGCAAAGAAATGAGATAGAAATACGATTTTTGCGATTTATGATTCAGAAGGCAGTGAAAAGCATGGAAACATGTTAATCTGTTTATAAACAAACATGGCGATGCAATTATCGTTCGATAAACATAAGTGAATGTACTGAAATGTTATTGGAAAGTGGAGAATGTTGTTGAGGTTCAACGACGTTGGAGGGTTGAATTTGGAACACAACAACCAACAAGGTTAACTATCACAAGAATCCGAGACAAGTTTGAAGTCGACGGAACGGTGCAAGATAATGTGTTGAAAGGGCGGTGTTGAAAGTAAGAGAAGTTCCACCGATAACGAGAGTGTTGATGCAGTCATGCAGGCTTTTGCACAATCCCCAAAGAAGTCAATGAGGCAATGTTCTCGTGAGATTGGTATCAGCAAATCCAGTCAGTGTTCATCAAATTTTGCAAGCTCAAAAATGGAAGCCTTACATTCCGAGACTTGTCCACGCACTAAATTAGGACGACCCAGAGATGGATAGGACGAAGTGGAAGTGCCGCGGAGTTCCCACCTCGATCTCCGGATTTAACCCCTCCAGACTTCTACCTATGGCGAACTCTAAAGGACACAGTGTATGCCACAAAACCACTAACACTGGAGGAATTGAGAGTTCAGATTGAACATGCCTGTAATGATATTCCATTAGGAACAATCCAGTTGGTATGTCGCTCTGTTGTATGTCATTGTTGAGAGTGTACTGTGGCAGAAAGGGGTCATTTCGAAAATGTACGAGCTTAAGGAATACAAAACCGCAAAAATTGTATTTCTGTTCCATCTCGTTGCTGAGAAATAGTGTTTCAAAATGTGTATACATCAATTTGGGACACTCTGTATATTCTATTGTATTCTTTTCATCCTATCCCCATCCCAAATAAAATGTAAGTTATACTGTGAAATATAATTAATAATTAATATGATTATAATACATTTTGCATTCGTGTACATGTATCTTGTATTGAATGTGATCTTCAATAGAATTATATTATTGGCTAATAGTTTATGTTCTACTCGAACAAGGAAGAATTGTTATCAATGAAAACTGAATTTAGATATCAATGTACGTATGTAATACGGAATAAATTGCCTCAAGAACAGTGCACCAGATTTAAAATATTGCCGTTAAGCGGCGTTGCTATATTTTTCCGTAATGTGGCATGCAAGATAATCGCAAAAGAATCTCTTGTCCAGTGAGTCAACATTGTCGTTAAATTATTCTTATTTGAATGATATAATATTGTTTTTATCTATTTTATATTTAATATTTATTTATATTAAATTAAATGTTAGCATAAGAAGTCAGGAACACCCTTATGAGCAAAACTCGTGTTCCAGTGTAGTTCCATCTACTACAATAAATACAGTAGCCAATACATAGAAATATAAAAAAAAAACAAAAGAAAAAATAAGAACATAAAAACTGTATACATAGAATGAATTTAAATATAATTTATAAGTAGATCTTTATTATTAACTCCGTACGTAGATGAAATTATTGGAGATCATCAGTGCGGTTTTCGGCGTAATAGATCGACTATTGATCAGATTTTTTGTATTCGGCAGATAATGGAGAAAAATGGGAGTATAAGGGTACAGTATATCAGTTATTCATAGACTTCAAAAAGGCATATGACTCGGTTAAGAGGGAAGTATTATATGATATTCTTATTGAATTTGGTATTCCCAAGAAACTAGTTCGATTAATTAAAATGTGTCTCAGTGAAACATACAGCAGAGTCCGTATAGGTCAGTTTCTATCTGATGCTTTTCCAATTCACTGCGGGCTAAAGCAGGGAGATGCACTATCACCTTTACTTTTTAACTTCGCTCTAGAATATGCCATTAGGAAAGTTCAGGATAACAGGCAGGGTTTGGAATTGAACGGGTTACATCAGCTTCTTGTCTATGCGGATGACGTGAATATGTTAGGAGAAAATCCACAAACGATTAGGGAAAACACGGAAATTTTACTTGAAGCAAGTAAAGCGATCGGTTTGGAAGTAAATCCTGAAAAGACGAAGTATATGATTATGTCTCGTGACCAGAATATTGTACGAAATGGAAATATAAAAATTGGAGATTTATCCTTAGAAGAGGTGGAAAAATTCAAATATCTTGGAGCAACAGTAACAAATATAAATGCCACTCGGGAGGAAATTAAATGCAGAATAAATATGGGAAAAGCGTGTTATTATTCGGTTGAGAAGCTCTTATCATCCAGTCTGCTGTCCAAAAATCTGAAAGTTAGAATTTATAAAACAGTTATATTACCGGTTGTTCTTTATGGTTGTGAAACTTGGACTCTCACTCTGAGAGAGGAACATAGGTTCAGGGTGTTTGAGAATAAGGTGCTTAGGAAAATATTTGGGGCTAAGAGGGATGAAGTTACAGGAGAATGGAGAAAGTTACACAACGCAGAACTGCACGCATTGTATCCTTCACCTGACATAATTAGGAACATTAAATCCAGACGATTGAGATGGGCAGGGCATGTAGCACGCATGGGCGAATCCAGAAATGCATGTAGAGTGTTAGTTGGGAGACCGGAGGGAAAAAGACCTTTAGGGAGGCCGAGACGTAGATGGGAGGATAATATTAAAATGGATTTGAGGGAGGTGGGGTATGATGATAGAGACTGGATTAATCTTGCACAGGATAGGGACCGATCGCGGGCTTATGTGAGGGCGGCAATGAACCTTCGGTTTCCTTAAAAGCCATTTGTAAGTAAGTAAGTAAGTAGATCTTTATTTTTTTTTATTTTTAGTTGTTTATTTAACGATGCTGTATAAACTACTGGGTTATTTAGCGTCGATGGGTTTTCGTGATAACGAGATGGTATTTGGCGAGGTGAGGGCAAGGATTCGCCATAGATTACCTGACATTCGCCTTATGGTTAGGGAAAACCTCGGAAGAGACCCAACCAGATAATCAACCCAAGTGATAATTGAACCCACGCCCGAGCATAACTCCGGATCGGCAGGCAAGCCAATTGATTAATTATTTTTTTAACTTAATAACAGGAAATATAGAAAATTCAGGCTGTATTTCGAGTTATAATTTGGTCCAAGACTAATAGGCGTACAGTGTTTTAAATTAATGTTATTACATCAAAAATAAAAATAAAATAAATAGCTTTATTTAAAGCTCTTGTACACGTAGAGTTACACCGTCAAAGGTTTTCTGGATCAGACATGTCGCTCCTACACACTTTTGTCTTCTTTTGCACCTAGTCTCTCTAAATCGTCTGATTCCTGCAAAATTCTCTGTAAACTATCTGGTAGGGTTAGTGATAACTTAAAAATTATAAACTCCCTGCGGTGGCTGTCATTCAGGCTGTCCGAGTTCGAGTCCCGGTTACGATAGGATCTTTCATTGGAAAATATATACGTAATAATACTGTGACGGACAGGGTCGCAATTGGGGTTTTCCGGAGTTCTTCCGTTTCCCCACGTTAGGCACAAACATCGCTTCATCCCATCTCTGTTCCGTTATTGTTCCTTAGCTTTCCCCGATTGCCGGCTGGTGAGGTACGGAAGAATTAGTCTAGGGATGAAACCTGGATACTTAGCGGACATTAGTGTAGTCAGCTGGTATGTAGTGTGAATTGGGAATGCGTCTAGTTTGGGGTCAGAGTAAAAAATTATCATAGCTGCAGAGCTAGGGTTCGCCCTCTCGTTTGAATATTTTCTATATCTCGAATTTTCGATAACTCGAAGCATTACCAGTTAATGTTACAAATTTCTTTCAACGTATCATAGTGTTTGAATGTTACCTTATTTCCACCGTATAGGTACTGTGTAAACCAGTATCTACAATATCCTGTAAAGATGAGGTAATTGCACGAAGGTTTGGGGACCAAGTCCCCAACAGGGGTAGGGGGGCGAAGCCCCATAAAACAAGAAAGAATACATTATAAAATGTAACTCGTACCTTAAACTCAAATGGGATGGACCGGTTAATTACTATAAATTAATTGCACGAAGGTTTGGGGACCAAATCCCCAACAGGGGTTTTTAGGGGGCGGAGACCCCTAAAGCAAGAAAGAACACATCATAAAATATAACTCGTACCTTCAACCCAAAGGTGATGGACCGGTTTATTAGACTACTATAAATTAATTGTATGAGGGTTTGGGGACTAAGTCCCCAACAGGGGTTTTTAGGGGGCAGAGCCCCCTAAAACAAGAAAGAACACATTATAAAATGTAACTCGTACCTTCAACCCAAAGGTGATAATGTAATAATATAATATAATTATGTTGTACGTAGCAAGATCGATTATTCAATTGATAGGATATTTTATGAGGTTGTCACGACTGATATATCTATTGTCAATTGCTTTATTTGTCAGAAGGCCTTGACTGACGGGTATATAAGGACTGGCGCTCTTACGGGTGGAGGTCGGGGTTTCTGTTGGCCCACAAGCAACAAGTTATACTAAATATGTTAAACATAAAAACGACCTATTTAACGAGTACTGGGTATTAGGAAATTCCCCAGCTGGTATATAGTGTGAGTTGGGAATGCGTCTAGTTTGGGGTCAGCGTAAAAAAATTATCATAGCTGCAGAGCTAGGGTTCGCCCTCTCGTTTGAATATTTTCTATATCTCGAATTTTCGATAACTCGAAGCATTACCAGTTAATGTTACAAATTTCTTTCAACGTATCATAGGGTTTGAATGTTACCTTATTTCCACCGTATAGGTACTGTGTAAACCAGTATCTACAATATCCTGTAAAGATGAGGTAGAAATGCTGCAGTCATTACCACGGCAATGATCTATGAAAAAGTAATAGGCCTAGTTCTATTACGTTGCTATAATCATGTCGCTCCGACCGACAATTAGGTACAAGACATGTGTAATGCGTGTTGCAATTGCCAAGCAACCACACATTCTGACAACTCGATGCTTGAATGAGGGAATGGAGCAAGCAATGTTTGCAATTTATACAGTTTCATTAATATCCGGCTTCACAACCACTGAAATATCCATTGATTTTGTTTATAGACAGCGGATTCGATCTCTGATAAATAAGAGACTTTTTCTTAATCGTAATTTCCAAATTGGTTAGGATCTACGTACTGTACAAATATCTGAAGTTTTTATGGAAGATGCTCAAGTGGACAGAAGAGATCGCATGTATGAACTATGCATTTTTTGGGGTTATTTTACGACGCTGTATCAACATCTAGGTTATTTAGCGTCTGAATGATATGAAGGTAATAATCCCGGTGAAATGAGTCCGGGGTCCAACACCGAAAGTTACCCAGCATTTGCTTGTATTGGGTTGCGGGAAAACCCCGGAAAAAACCTTAACCAGGTAACTTGCCCCGACCGGGACTCGAACCCGGGCCACCTGGTTTCGCAGCCAGACGCGCTGACCGTTGTTATGGTACTTAATGTGGGATATTCACCTAAGATAAACATATATTGCGAAACCAGGTGGCCCGGGTTCGATTCCCAGTCGGGACAAGTTACCTGGTTGAGTTTTTTCCGGGGTTTTCCCTCAACCCAATATGAGCAAATGCTGGGTAACTTTCGGTGTTGGACCCCGGACTCACTTCACCGGCAGTATCACCTTCATCTCGTTCAGACGCTAAATAACCTAAGATGTTCATAAAGCGTCGTAAAATAACCTACTAAAAAAAATAAACATTTATTTATTCTTACGTACGCTAGATGTTGTAGAGATACAGAATACATTTATCTGACGAAATATTTTCTTGAACTTTCCTCAGAATTTCTTAGTATAAATTAATAATAATATTATCAAATTTAGTTCCCCTCCCAGCGAAGTTCGAAGTAAATCCTGGAGTAATCATAAAACCGATTACTATCATGTAAGTACATTTAACTATCGTCATATTATTATGCCTTCACTTTCAATATCGTCATTCATCAGCCTTTCTCGTGTTGACATGAGGAAAGTAATGAATTTGTCTTGAAATCCTGGATCTGTCCATTCTATATTTTTAATAAATATAAATATAAATTATAAAATAACGATTTACCAAGTATTAGAAATAGTTATGTGCTTTAACAGCAAATTATTCCTAGGCCGCCGGCCGATGCAGTTCCATCAATATCACACGTACTTAGTGGACGTTTGACTCCGTGGCCCTGTGGCGCAACGGATAACGCGTCTGACTACGGATCAGAAGATTCCAGGTTCGAATCCTGGCAGGGTCGCTTAATCTTTTTGTAACTTTTTTACTTCTTTAAAATATTTCCTCATTATGAAATTTTTACTTCTCCACCATTACATGGTCACTAATATAGAGATAAAGTAGAATTAATTGTTATTTCTTCTTTTGGCCCATGACGCTGTTTTTGAAATTGCAATGGTGAAATCGTATTTTATGTCTAAAAATTTTTATTATTTACTTAGTATATATACGTACTATGTGATAAATGAAATTGAACATCGCAATACATAGAGCTAGATAAAAAGGTTATAAAAATACAATTGACTTATAATTACGATTGAGAGAGAACACTTAACATGGACTATTGCGAATGGATTGTTCTCGACCCAGTTTTATGCACGTTCTCTCAATATTGACATTGATCGAAGTTTAATAATTAGTAACGCTACGCCGCATTGCAGCACTCAAATTAGTGCGAATTAAAATTGAACAAACGCTTTGTTTCTCGTTATGAATCTCTTGACTGAAGTGAAATTGTTTTCATTGGAAGTGCATTTTAATGCCTCATTGCTTATCGCACCATGCGGGATATTTTCATACTTCATGATGGAGCATCGTTATCTCGATCAGAGAACCGGCTTTCCAAGCCCGAGGCTCGTGATCAAATTCCAACGAGTCCGGAAAAAAATGTATGGCAGGCGAAGATTATGTTGAGGCATATTTTACGAAATACTACAGGACATCATTTTATTTTTACTTCAATTTTTATTGTACCTGAGTTTTTGAATGTACTTCACTCCCACCCCTTCTACTAATGAAGTTCCAACTGTCCTCCTCACAGAACCAAGGCCGCATATATTAAACAGCACTGAGTTAGTGAGTATAGTACGTTCCAGAAATATGTTCGCGTTTTCCAGTGACGAAAAAGCTTTCAATATTGAATCATATTTTCGCACAGGTACTGTCCGTTTGCCTACGTCGCATCCCGATTTCCCCCACCTGCTTCTACTCGACCCTCTGTAACAGCTGGGCTGTCTTAGCTCTTTTCTGAAAACATTAATTTTCTGTTAGGAATTGGACGTTTACGTAATGTTATACAACTGTCTAAAATAACTTAAATAAAAGGGCCTCGTTAAGTAATTAACTGTCACGTGATTTCCCCCCTTTCTACGATCCTGCGGCATAACCACTTGGACGGACAGTAGATAGCATGTCTGAGTAATTTTATCTGTGCGGGTCGGGCAGAAGTGAAGATTGAATTTACAGTACGTAAGGTACTCTTTTATAGAGTAGGTACAGAATTATTTGAACATGAGTTACTAGTACGAAGGACGAAACTGGTAATTGGAATTAGATGAAATAGTCTATAGTGCGATAATATGCCTGTATCGAAATGAACGGCCACCATTTTAAAAAATGTGTTTAAATATCCATATTATGATTATTTTTCAATTTAACTTCATTCTCTATATTGTACGCTAATGTGCTGTAGACAGTATAATATATACTGCATAATGAATACGTTCGCATGGATAACTCAGTTCTTGAGTAAAAACACTTATTGTTAATACAGTACTGATTTTGTTTAAACAAAAACCTAATGAAAATAATCGAACTCAAAATCGCGATATTTCCTAGTTTACGTAAATGGATGAACTACTTTTCTTCCCTCCTATACCCAGTAAAATCATTTCTTTGTGTTTTACGCCAGTATCATCGAACTCCAGTCGTGGAAGGGGGGTAGCAAACTGTGTTTCCGGTTCTCTAAAGGTATAGCAAGGTTAATATTAAAAATGTTAGTAAAAATAAAATGATGACTCTGTACTTCCATCTGTCATTGTTCAGTCATCGTCACCGCCACATGATGAATTTCCTGCTTGTCGGCTAGCAAATGTAGTCTTCGGCACGAATCGCTGTCACGTGATTATCATGATCTAGTCATGGCCATCTTGACAACCGCATAATATAAATACATGTTCAAAGTTCTATAAAACAAAGGAATTGCTATATTAAACTCCTGTTAAACGTGCATTTATATATAAATTTGTTCAATGTTGGCCATGTTATGACTAAGAATGTGACGTCGCGCCGTAGCCTGTGTTTCCGTTAGCCACGAAGACAACAATATGACGTTTTTGTACATTTGCATCATTTTTATTTTTATGGCAACCTTTTTGGCAAATAGGCCTGTTAACCCTTAAATTGACAAAGTATCCTATAGGATACAACAAGTTAATATGATATATGCTATAATTTTAATAGAACAATAGAAAAAAATTGGTAGGAAAATTAAAATTTCACAATACTATAATATTGTATAACCTATAAAATATGGACATTGCGATAGTTGTTTTCTTTACAGTCCGACAAGGTTTAATAAAGTAGTGTGAAAAATGAAGTTTTGTCAATTTAAGGGTTAAGACATTATTTTTTTTTATTTTATTGAGCTCCCTCAAATTAGAGGCTGCCATTAGACAAAGCATACAAAACAATATAAATGATGAAAGATAACAGAGTACGGAAAAAAGTAAACAAGTACACAAACAAACAAACAAACAAACAATGGCAATTTACAGAATAAAAAATGTTACAAGTAAAGAAGCAATGAAAGCTAATAAGAGAAAGAAAAAAGATAATGTTGCGTTAGTTTTTCCAGTACACTGGATTAGAGTCCATATAGGTGGTTTCGTAAAAGTTTGGCTGACTGCAGTGATACCTTGAATTAATCTATACTAATAATAAATCTGTAGCCGAAATTTTTCTGGTAATTTTCGATTTTCCAAAAATAATTGGTCCTAACATATATAATTAACCACCCTGAAACCGAAAATCGCTTTTTTGAAATTTTTGTTTGTACGTCTGTCTGTATGTTTGTTACCTTTTCACGCGATAATGGCTGAACGGATTTCGATGAAAATTGGAATATAAATTAAGTTCGTTGTAACTTAGATTTTACGCTATATGGCATTCAAAATACATTATTTAAAAGGGGGGTTATAAGGGGGCCTGAATTAAATACATCGAAATATCTCGCTTATTATTGATTTTTTTTTTTAAATGTTACATAACAAAAGTTTCTTTACACATAATTTGCGATAAGTTTTATTCCTCAAAAAATTTTGATAGGACTGATATTTCATGAGATAAATGAGTTTTAAAATTAAAATAACTGCCATCTAAGGCCGTGTAATGAATTAAAAAACAAATGACTTCGTCTATAAGGGGCCTTGGTCAGCAACAATCGAAAGCTATGAAACATAGCCTACAGAGAATGTTTATATGTTTGTATGAAATAATATCGGAAGCTAAATTAACCGATTTGTATAATTAATTATTATTTCACCATTTGAAAATGTAGTTTCTCTAGATGGACATAATGATACAATGTTATTACAGTAACTTCTGATATAATATAATATAATATAATATAATATAATATAATATAATATGTAATATAATATAATATAGTATAATATGTAATATTATATAATATAATATAATTTAAGTTATTTGAAGGGTTCAGAACCATAGTGGGCCAAGCGCCATTTACTGAATACGTAGAAAACAAGGGTTAAAATTAAGTTATTACCATAATTCAATGGAAACCTATAACAAGTAAAATAAAGTATACACATTAAATCTAAATGATGTCAATGTTCATTAAACTATGGTTGCATGTAATAAAAATTAAGAAACATGTTAAAGGAATTGTCATTGCACCAAATGAGTGTCTCTGGACCAAAATGATCGCATTTTAATTATTTGGATGCAATTTAAATTAAGTAACATATTAAACGATTTATCCTTCTATCAAACACGAATGTTCCCTGGATCAAACGTCATATTGTAATTATGTAATTACTTTATATTTATTTCTAACGGGTGCAGCGGAGCGCACGGGTACGACTAGTACTTAATATAAATTAGCAGTTTCTCTGTCCTGTATCCTAATAAAAAATATGTATGCTATAAGCTGACACTATTCTGAATAAAAGGAAATTTTTAAAATTATCATATCTTTATCTTTATTTATTCAAGAGCAGTAACAAAAGTAATCGAGCACTATATCAAAGTTTTAAACATATAAATCTACCTTCATTTAAATGCTTTTATTAGTCTAATAACGATTATTTTTAATTGTGTTCAATATTTCTCCTTATAGAACATAAAATATACTTCCATAATCACGGTTTTAAACATTTTTAACCTTAGATTTTGGTACATTTTAAAGTCTGTATCAGATTAGCCCAACTTTTTTTATTGTATCATAGTAGCCCTACTTGATCCTACCTTCAATAGCAAATTTAAATATTTTATACGTTACAAATGAAGCTGAATACGATTTTGTCGACTTCGGTAATCTGTCTTGGTAATGTTCTGTGTTGACAAGTTTTGCTACATGCAGTTATTTTGGCGCGGAACTTGACGGTGACAAGGATTGTAGAGCAGCGTTTAGGACAGCCTTGGCTTATTTTAGACAACATTACGGTCGCCTCTCCGTGATCTAAACTAAAGATACAATCCAGTGAAATCAGCTGGTTCGCGCCGGGCTGCAAACTCGGACGTTCGACTGCCCAGTCCTCTAAAGCTACGGTTTGGCTACGACGATGTTCGTCGAACGAACATCGCCGACGATTGGAATCGCCAGCGGTCATCGTCAGAGAGTGGTTTCTTTACCGGCGAACTTCGTAGATGGATAGTAAATTGTTTTATATAGTTGACTATGCCTGATCAGCTGATAATATATGTGGATGACAATGAAATGATGAAATGAAATGAAATGATTAGCCTAAAAAATGTCCCGTTAAGGGCAAAGGCCTCCTGCTATAGAGGGAGAGCTCTATTTGTCTCACGCGGTGAGCTACTCCGCGTAAGAGTGGAATTGTTCACTTGGTTCACATTCTGCACACTTTGGTGTTGTTCGCTTGTTTCTGTCGCACTTGTTTTAGTCGCCGTTCGCTTGTCTTATGTTTTTCCAGTCTTCCCTATGTCTTGCTCTGCTTGACCAATGGCTTCCTACTCGTTCACTGAAGAGGTCGGCCCATCTTCGTCGTGGTCTTCCGGGTGATCTCTTGCCAATGCGGGGATCCCATAGTGTGACTTTCTGCGTCCATCTTCCGTCTCTAAGTCGTGCAACATGGCCTCCCCACTTCCATTTGATGTTGGTGGCTTGCAGTGGTGGATCGTCAATTGCTGCCATCTTTTGTAGCACTTCGTTTGGAACTCTGTCCCTCAGTGATAAGGTGGATGACAATATGATAACGTTATAATATAAGTTTTGCCTTGAAAAACAAGTACGGATCTTTAAAGTACCGGCAGTTAATGTCATGTTTAGAAATAGATATACAGAGGGGTCTTTTAATTCACTGGTATTAAGACATCTTGAAAATGAACCCACCAATTTTAAGGAATATTTCAGACTTTCTTCCGAACAATTTCATTTTGTCTTAAATTCAATTGAAAGTGATATTGTAAAATTATCCACAAAATTTATTCACAAACAAAAAGCCCAGCTGAAAGATAAGTATAACTTTACGGTAAAAACCAATTATGTAAACACTTTATTTTTACTTTTTACAATGTTATTTTTTTCATTTAGGAGCATTTATTTAGGGCATGTTACAAATAAAAGAAATAATGTGAGGAGGTTTTGCACTTCTCTCCTTTGCTCGGAATTCGACTTCACTTACTATTTCACACTCTAACTTTTGCTTCAGTAGCTAAATCTGCCACATCGTGTATGTATCCTTCAATTATGAATCACTTTACTCAATTGTATTAACAGTTCTGGTTGTTGCAAAATATAGATTTGTTATTGTTTACGTTGGTTATTCTTTTTGGCTAATGTCGAACAGGGATTTGTGCTTAATCAATTAATATCTCATCTTCATTAGTGCAGAAAATGCAGAAAGATTTCTGTTTTACCGCCATTATGGTATGTATGATGTATAAATCACATGTTATTAAATGATTTAATTCATGACCTACTGTAATTTTACAGTTGGTTTCTCGGCGATGATCGCCAGGTTTTTGCCTCCAAGGCAAACGCCGCCGATGTTCGTCGAGCCCAGCGACGTTCGTTGACGTTCATCGCCGTAAAGAAACCATGCACATTCAAATCAACGGGACAGAATCCCAGCGAAGATCGCCGTAGCCAAACCGTAGCTTTAAACCTTACTCAGTCAGTTGGCTTAGAACCATAAAGGTTATAAGTTATACACTATTGATCGGAAGCATAAAAATAACTTGCGTTCGATATTAACAGCTTTCAGGGAATCTTTGTATTAGTTTAAGACGGCTTGCAGTAGTTAAAGGTAGATAAAGCCATAGCTCAGTCAGCTGACTATCTGACTAAGGAATAAGGATTCGATTCCAGTCAGATTCTGTAAGATTTGTATTGAACATGTTATCTCTGAGATAGCGTTATCTTAGCTTTGCATGTCCTCTTTCCACCATAATTCAGTTATTGCTCCATTTTCGTCATAGTCATCCTTGGTGGTCGAGTGGTTACACTGGTGGCCATAATTCTGGAAACTTTTTGTTTTTGTATTGAATTATTATAACATCTGCATTGATTCACAGATTTATACAATCGAAAATGTTACTCGTGACTGATCCGTTAATTATGGGAAGAGCTAAATATTAATTTCAGATTTCATTATTATTTCTCATTATTTCCTGTATTAATTATTATTAATCGACAAATCTGTCTCACATCTCTTGGACTTACTTTAGGTTTTCTACCAGTCCTAGGTGTTGTTTTACAAGATTTTGTGGATTTGTACTTCTGCCATACCTTCTGGACGCCGGACACTGTAGCACCTTTACCAAATTTCCTTGCAATTTCCTTGAATGTATAGCCCTCTTCTCGAAGTGTGACTGCCCTAGAACGTTTCCAATCCTTTCGTGGAGCCATTGTGATAAAAGGATCAATAAAATTTGTTGTAAAGCAATCAGGTGTTAACCTAACAAAATCTTAAGTCAGACTAATGATAGAAACAAACTAATAATGTCCATATTTTATGCCAACAGTGCTCAACAATGCTTCTACTGATCAACAATAATCTTAAAATCAACAATGGACCAGTTTTTATTACTGTAAATAATGGGAAATTATAATGAAATCTGAAATTAATATTTAGATCTTAAACGACAAGAACATAATACATAGTAATGATTATTTATTGTTAAAATATTCAGGATTTAATATAATATCTTTATTACAACCCCAAAGTTAACGGATCAGTCATGAATAACATTTTCAATTGTATAAATCCGTGAATTAATACAAATGTTATAATAATTCAGTACAAAAAAAAAGTTTCCAGAATTATGGCCACCAGTGTACAGTATTTGTCAATATATCCAATGTTCGTGGCTTCAATTCCGGTAAAAGACGATATACGCTTCTAGCTCTTTCGGAAAGGAAGTAACTGTCGTAGATTTACATACAGAGTAATTTATATAGAACTAAAGAGGATTTCACGTTAAGAAAAAAGCATTGAGCATATGGGGCTGTTCCATCAAATGACCAGTTGCCATAGAAACACCTATAGCTCCTACAATGTACTAGGCAAGGCCCATAAAACCAATGCTTTTTCTTAACGTGAAATGCTCTTTAACACAATTTTTTCTTTCTTTATTTCAAAACGAATGATGCTAGCCACAATTTGTTATACCTCAAATGTAGAGTATCTTTGGGAGATTACTAACCTCTATAGCAAATGTTGAAAATGATTTATTTATTCGGCTGTAAATTCACTTAATGACCAGTTTTTAACGTCATATTAAGTAGGAGTTTTTGATTCCCTGTCAATTGATGTGCATATGTTTATTCTTTATTCTGTGTATTTATTGTCATCAAAATAATTATTCTTTTAGAGATCCAGTTGTTTCCAATTTGTTTACCAGTCCCAGTATTGTGTTTCTTTGAAGGGGATTACGAACACCAAATTCTCTCTGGTATGCCCTTTGAGTAGCTGTAATTGAATTCGTAATCCAGTATTGCTTCACAAGGAAGAGCCGTTGATTTAATGTGTACTGCATTTTCAGTGACTAAAACAAAAATATGTCGAAAACAGCTGCCTTCAAAACGGGTGAACTGTAGAGTTTAGATCTCTAATAGCTATTTTGAGATTTGTAATGAACTTAGCGACTGTTAGACAGGTTTTCTCGGTAGTGACAGCAATGGTGCCTCCTGATCCGGAGTTTCGCTGGGGCGTGGGTTCGATTCCCGCGTAGGTTGATTACCTGGTTCGATTTTTTTCCGATGTTTTCCCCAACCGTAAGGGGAATATCACGTAATCTATGGCGAATCCTCGGCCTCATCTCGCCAAATACCATCTCGCTATCACCAATTCCATCGGCGCTAAATAACCCAGTAGTGGATACAACGTCGTTAAATAACTAACTAAAATAAACAATAGGACGAAAACAATTGAAAGTCACCTTTAAATTCCAGAGATTATTGTATCAATACGTAGGAGCGAAAGTGGTGGACTGATTGCGAGAGACTCTCGTATTTAGGCTATGCAGAAAAGTTGGTAGGTCTGTAATACGACCATAAACTGGTCATAACCGAACTAACAGCGATAGCTTTTCGTTGTGAAAAGAAATTTTAAAATGTTACATTTGTTAGGATCAAATTTCTGCACATTTAGAGGACATAACTAAAATTCTTTAAAGCAGTAACGGGCAGAATTATATTAAACTTTTTTTAAAATATCTCAAAGAATAACCCCCTGGAATTAATTATATTACTTACGGTTCACCTTGTATATGCTGGGTTTGCAATGAAAGATCTGCCCTTGGGCAGAACACTATGAATGACTGAATGAATGAATATGTATCAATCCAGAATTGCGGATTCGTTAAGGAACATTGTCGTGATTATCTACCTGTACATAAACCAAAAAATTAGAAATCGAAAGGCCTTCCATCGATATACTGTAAGTCTACGGTATTTAAAAATTTAAAGTCGTGTAAAAAGTGTTAGTAAACATGATTGAGCAATGTTATTTATAAGTATGATTAAAAAACCCTCAAATTTCTCATAAAATCCGTCTCTTACGGTTGTTCTTTATGGTTGTGAAACTTGGACTCTCACTTTGACAGAGGAACAGAGGTTAAGGGTGTTTGATAATAAGGTGCTTAGGAAAATATTTGAGGCTAAGAGGGATGAAGTTACAGGAGAATGCAGAAAGTTACACAACGCAGAACTGCACGCATTGCATTATTCACCTGACATCACTAGGAACATTAAATCCAGACGTTCGAGATGGGCAGGGCATGTAGCACGTATGGGAGAATCCAGAAATGCATATAGAGTGTTAGTTGGGAGACCAGAGGGGGAAAAAAATACCTTTGGGGAGGCCGAGACATAGATGGCAGGATAATATTAAAATGGATTTGAGTGAGGTGGGATATGATTGTAGAGACTGATTAATCTTGCTCAGAATAGGGACCAATGGCGGGCTTATGTGAGGGCGGCAATGAACTTACGGGTTTCTTAAAAGCCGTAAGGAAGTATCCGTCTCGTAGCTGTTATAAGAAACATCATAAATTTCTTCCCAAAAGTTTGACATTTTATTCATTATTTATTTCACTATTAGACTATATTTTATTTAGGTTTAGTTGTGGACAATGCTTTACAAATTACGAGTGTTTTCTATTTTGATATTCAATCCTATGTATAATGTGTTATATTTTAATGCTTTCCCGAAATGTATTTTTCATTCTATTTAAATCAGAGACCAGAACTTTGGCAGAATGCCTTTTTAAATGTGTTAAATCCATCTTCATTTTGAAAGTAAATCTGTACGAATTATACCTTTGTGATTGAAACGTCAGTTTTATGTTGCCCTTTTCTGCCTTTTTTAATATAAATTCCTAATTTATAAAATAAATGCTTTTTTGCCTTTATTTGATTATTTATCTATTATTTATTAATTTATTATTAAAAATTGCCTACAGTTATATTTTAATTTATTTCTATAACCGCTACAATGAAAGTGACTTCACCGAATGTATATTATTGTCTTTCAGTCAGTTCATATTCTCTTTGCAACAATGAGTGCTGCCGTGTAGAAATGCATAACAGTAAGCGTTTTAATTATCGCTTGTGTTTATTTGACAAGGCAACAATGAGTGCGGGTGTAACGTTATTTTTAACGGTTATTTTTCTTTCAGTTTTCATTGCGACGTTGTTGTAGCCAGCTAAATATGTCATATCGCAACATATCAGTACAACCAAACACAAAATGCACTTTCCAAGGCTACTGGGAAGAAGATTTCTTTGCTTCCAACAGTAATTGCAACATCGAGTCGAAAATCTCAATTTGCATTCGACTTATGTAAAGCTTTTCTTGCTGCCGAAATCCTTTTGTAGAAAGTGCAAGGTTTTTGTAATTGCCTTTTATTGAGCATCTTAGCTTTATAATGCGTTTTTGCCTGCCTATTTTAGTGATTCATAATGCCTAAATTTCCGGTCTCTGTACATTATATTATAAAAATAGCATATAGGCTACTGTATTTGTTCTTCAGTTCAGGTTGAGTGCATTATAATTTTTCCAAAGACTCTCCGAATTCCAGCAGGTATGCGTTAATGAAATTAGTTAACGCAATTCCCAAAATAAATCATACGTTGAACTTAATGTTGATATGTCCCTGCTGTTAATTGACAATAGAAGCGGAAGCGGAAGTGATCTCGAGAGCGCGTCGACTGCTAGTTAGTATTGTGCCAGGAACTTCTGCCAGTTGTAAGTTTGCCGAATATTGCTAAATGTTGCTTACGTTGTAATAATTATACATCATAACACGACAAGGTAGACTATGAAGCGTTTCACCCTATAAAATTTGTTGCTTTATTACCATTACTACTTTTCAATCCAACAATGATTGCCAATTTCAACGAAGTTCGTTGAGATTTTTATGCATACCTTCATCCCCTTTTTCCAAAATTGGACCCCGCCCAATAGACTAGAACGGTTATGACATACTTGTGGGTGCCAAAAAATGTACTACGTGTGTTTTGATAATGCGAGAAGCAACGAACTCATTAAATTGAAAAACATTGCAGCATGAAAACACAGTCTGCTATATACAGTCACGAAGCTTGAGTTTTGAGGGTGCTAGAAACAATAGACTGTGACGGTACTATTTTGCATTGCCTGTAATGAGGCGATATTAGCGATCCTAGTGGTGAGCAACTACCTAATGTTTGCATATTTACTATGTATTGAGCTTCGCGACTGTATATACTAGCCTGTGATGAAAAGTCATTCTAGACGCGATTCGGTCGTCCTCGGTGGTCTAGTGCTAGTCATCGGGTGGGAGGATCGCGGGCTCAAACCTAGCAGTGTGTTTTAAAGCCTGAATTTCACGAGGTATGCCCAGCGTATAGATAATGAAGTATGGACACTTCGCGTCGGTACCTTTGATGTAGCCGGACTGATATCAGTGACCTTCAAGCCAGCTAAAGCATCAGATTCTGCTTTCTCCCTAGAGTTGGCGCTGACATCACACCAGCTAGCAGTCGACACAGCGGAAATATAACACATATAATTAATACATCTAGGTGCATTATGTACTCAAATAAAATAAATTGGATCCATAAAATAATAAATCCGTAATTAACTGTAATGTCTAGACTCTAGAGTTCCTTTATAATGAGAGTTGAGACGTTGACCCCAACAACAATTAACATATGTAATGATTTGATAGCACTGAAAATGGAAAAACAAAACTCTTACGAGAAGTAAAACCATATACCTATATTATATTATACACAAATATTAAACGAATTCGATACTTAATTTTATAATGTATTATATTTTTTATAATATAATTTATGATATCTGAAATATAAAATATTATTATTACAACTAGTTTGTCACTGAGAAATAAGGAAAAGCTGTTAACTTGAATTTATTTGAAGCAAAGCGTTATTGGATTATGCAGTAAGGTAGGCGATGTTTGGATCCTGTGTCTCAACTCTATTCTCAATTATTATCTTAGCGTATGCTCGATTACACTAACCTCTAGCGCTTGAAATTGGAACTATACGCTGACGCACAGAGAAACAAAATACAGGAAAATTCGCTCAGTGTCCATTCTTTATAATCCCTATTCGCTGGTATGCCTATACGGTCATAATGTAGTGATACAATGAGTATGTCAGAGATAATACAATCGGCAATCCTCTTCCACATCTACATCTTCATCTTCTAATTCCAGGTCCATTGTGTCTAAACAAAATGGCACTCCTTCATAACAATTGTTGACTTAATTAATGTATTAATTAGGTTCTTTGTATTATACTATAAAATGTTTAAATTAAATTATGATTTCAGCAGATAATGAAAACGTATTTCTGTTATAACAACAAGAGAAAAGCGTAGTACTTGTAATTAACACATTTTAAAGCTGTATTTCGTTTTTCTCAATTGGCATTACTGAATAACATTCAATTTCTTTATTGCAGTAATCGTTATTCATCTATTTCGACTTCGCAATGTCTGAATAGGTTAAGTATTCATTAATATATAATTATTAACATTTTGTGAGCGAATTTTAGGTATATATTATTTACATTTTTATTTTTATTTTGTTCACGAAATAGTCCTAATAAATGTCACTCGAGATCTGAGGTCTCCCAAATAAATCCACTCGCTTCGGTCGTGGATTTATCGGCAAATCTCACACTCTCTTGTGACGTTACTACAGGGGATCCAACCAAATAGGTTTCTTATGAATTGTTAATGTTACAAAAATAATTCAAAGTGACCGCATATAGGTAATCAAATTTATTATTACGTTAAGAAAAATGTTTCTGAATATGTTTATAGTATATTATAGGACTCTGTTGACCAAATTATTGAGAGAAAGAATCTGCAAGAAATGTAATTTCCAGTATGATTAATATGCAGATGATTATAGTTTGAACGGCCAGGATTGTAATTGGCATGCAATACGTTGTAGGTGCGAATCGATTCTGGACTCCAAATTAATTACTCCTGTTACTATGGAAATTACAGATATACAATAACGCATAATTTCGTGCGAAATCAGATTTTAATTATATCTGATTATGTTACGATATACCTGACCACAGAATAGGTTAAATAATACGTTGCCAATTGAATAGACATCAAGCAAAATTAATTATTAAATAATTCATATAGGTAATATGTAAATTTAATATTTATTGAAATCATTAACATTTACAGAATAACGAAAAATAGGCAGTAAATCATGATTAAATCTGGAAATAATATTAACACCTGTTTTACCAGTTACAGTTCTTACATGTAATAGACCCTATTAATAATAATAATAATAATAATAATAATAATAACTTGACATTATAGCCTATGCATATTTCCGTCTCGCTTTTGAGCAATAACAGGATGCCCAAACACTTGTGAAGAATGAGCAATGACAGGATGCCCAAAGCACATGTGAAGAATGAGCAATGACAGGATGCCCAAAGCACTTGTGAAGAATGAGCAATGACAGGATGCCCAAAGCACTTGTGAAGAATGAGCAATAAGAGGATGACCAAAGCACTTGTGAAGAATGAGCAATGACAGGATGCCCAAAGCACTTGTGAAGAATGAGCAATAACAGGATGCCCAAAGCACTTGTGAAGAATGAGCAATGACAGGATGCCCAAAGCACTTGTGAAGAATGAGCAATGACAGGATGCCCAAAGCACTTGTGAAGAATGAGCAATAAGAGGATGACCAAAGCACTTGTGAAGAATGAGCAATAACAGGATGCCCAAAGCACTTGTGAAGAATGAGCAATAACAGGATGCCCAAAGCACTTGTGAAGAATGAGCAATAACAGGATGCCCAAAGCACTTGTGAAGAATGAGCAATAACAGGATGCCCAAAGCACTTGTGAAGAATGAGCAATGACAGGATGCCCAAAGCACTTGTGAAGAATGAGCAATAACAGGATGCCCAAAGCACTTGTGAAGAATGAGCAATAAGAGGATGACCAAAGCACTTGTGAAGAATGAGCAATGACAGGATGCCCAAAGCACTTGTGAAGAATGAGCAATAACAGGATGCCCAAAGCACTTGTGAAGAATGAGCAATGACAGGATGCCCAAAGCACTTGTGAAGAATGAGCAATGACAGGATGCCCAAAGCACTTGTGAAGAATGAGCAATAAGAGGATGACCAAAGCACTTGTGAAGAATGAGCAATAACAGGATGCCCAAAGCACTTGTGAAGAATGAGCAATGACAGGATGCCCAAAGCACTTGTGAAGAATGAGCAATGACAGGATGCCCAAAGCACTTGTGAAGAATGAGCAATAACAGGATGCCCAAAGCACTTGTGAAGAATGAGCAATGACAGGATGCCCAAAGCACTTGTGAAGAATGAGCAATGACAGGATGCCCAAAGCACTTGTGAAGAATGAGCAATAAGAGGATGACCAAAGCACTTGTGAAGAATGAGCAATGACAGGATGCCCAAAGCACTTGTGAAGAATGAGCAATAACAGGATGCCCAAAGCACTTGTGAAGAATGAGCAATGACAGGATGCCCAA
Source organism: Periplaneta americana (assembly GCF_040183065.1). Lineage (NCBI taxonomy): Eukaryota > Metazoa > Arthropoda > Insecta > Blattodea > Blattidae > Periplaneta > Periplaneta americana. The sequence continues at coordinate 12,849,367 of NC_091127.1, forward strand.
AGCACTTGTGAAGAATGAGCAATGACAGGATGCCCAAAGCACTTGTGAAGAATGAGCAATAAGAGGATGACCAAAGCACTTGTGAAGAATGAGCAATAACAGGATGCCCAAAGCACTTGTGAAGAATGAGCAATAACAGGATGCCCAAAGCACTTGTGAAGAATGAGCAATAACAGGATGCCCAAAGCACTTGTGAAGAATGAGCAATAACAGGATGCCCAAAGCACTTGTGAAGAATGAGCAATAACAGGATGCCCAAAGCACTTGTGAAGAATGAGCAATGACAGGATGCCCAAAGCACTTGTGAAGAATGAGCAATAACAGGATGCCCAAAGCACTTGTGAAGAATGAGCAATAAGAGGATGACCAAAGCACTTGTGAAGAATGAGCAATGACAGGATGCCCAAAGCACTTGTGAAGAATGAGCAATAACAGGATGCCCAAAGCACTTGTGAAGAATGAGCAATGACAGGATGCCCAAAGCACTTGTGAAGAATGAGCAATGACAGGATGCCCAAAGCACTTGTGAAGAATGAGCAATGACAGGATGCCCAAAGCACTTGTGAAGAATGAGCAATGACAGGATGCCCAAAGCACATGTGAAGAATGAGCAATGACAGGATGCCCAAAGCACTTGTGAAGAATGAGCAATGACAGGATGCCCAAAGCACTTGTGAAGAATGAGCAATGACAGGATGCCCAAAGCACTTGTGAAGAATGAGCAATAACAGGATGCCCAGAGAACTTGTGAAGAATGAGCAATGACAGGATGCCTAAAGCACTTGTGAAGAATGAGCAATGACAGGATGCCCAGAGAACTTGTGAAGAATGAGCAATGACAGGATGCCCAGAGCACTTGTGAAGACTAAGCAATGGTAGATCAGATGCCCAGAACACCTCCTACAATGACGAAGAAACGAAGAAGTAGGCTAGCTGCCATAAAATGAAGGCAGCAGTTAGACACGTAATAGAAACATCTTAGGGTGTAATTTGTGATGAGGATAATGATGATCTGTTGCTTATTATGATTATTATTATGATGATTCTGACCAATTTTCACAGTTTCAAGGCGTAGCTCAGTCGGCTAAGGCGCTTGCCTGCCGATTGGAATTGCGCTCGGGCGCGAGTTCGATTCCCGCTTGGGCTGATTACCTGGTTGGATTTTTCCGAGGTTTTCCCCAACCGTCAGGCGAATGTCGGGTAATCTATAGCGAATCCTCGGCCTCATCTCGCCAAATATCATATCGCTATCACCAATCCGATCGACATTAAGTAACCATGTAGTTGATGCAGCGTCGTTAAATAACCAAGTTAAAAAGGTAAACGGCGAAGCGCATGCAGTTTATGCAATAACGGGAACCTAGCTAATGTGTCGTAAATAAAAACTTAATAAACCTATTATTTATTAACTGCTCTAATTAATACATTCTCGGCGCTATTTAGGGCAGTAGTGGGTACAGTGAGACACAAAATATTAAGACATGTATGCAAGTGAAATTTCAAGTATTTTTAAAATCAAGTGCAATACAATAAAACATGGAGTACAATAATACATAAACAGAAATGTTAATAGATAAAGGACATAATATACAATGCGTGTTTGTCAAAAAAAATGCAAATGTCTCACTGTTCCCATTCAGGGGGGTACAGTGAGACACCACAGTGTCTATTAACGGACATTTAAATGATTTACATTTATTTCAAAAGAAAAGAAAGCTTGCTGTCTCTTTATCTTGCCATATTCTGTAGACTTATTTAGAATCATTTTGATGTTTGACTTCGAAACCATTGAAACATCTGGAACATTTGGAAAAGTGAATTTTCCATGACTTTTCAAACTTTTGCGAAAAAATAAAATGAATTTTTGGTGACAACAAAGCTTATAATTATAAGAATTTAATTTAATTCTTTATTGTTTTTTAATATTTTCTTAAATTTTGTGAATAATTTGTTTTAGAAACCATTAAAATGCAATGTAGCCATTATTTTAAGCTATAATTCCTAAATTGGTTACTAGTATGTTCATTTTTAATGTTAGTTACCGGTAAATGTAATATAGTTACAGTTTATTTTTGCAAATCATTGGTAAATGGGAACAGTGAGACGTCTCAGTGTACCCTGTAATGGCATGTCTCACTGTTCCCTTTACGTATAGTTCGTTTAAAAATGGCGACATCACTTCAAAATCAAAACAAGAAACACGAAACTTTACCAAACATAACGTCAAATACCATAGTATTAGGTAACAAAACATTCATATTTCTATTTAATTTGTATGTCCAATATAACTTTCATTAAACGCAAGCCAAAATTTTACTTCTAGAGTGAAAAATTACGAATTATTTTTTCATCACTCACCTTTATAACTAAAATCAAATCGAGTATGAAAATACTGTTACTTTACTCATGCAACATACAACTCCACTGTTACAAACATTTCAACATCAAAATTTACCATCTAATAAAAAAGTCTTACTGTTCTCCCTGTCTCAATATACCCACTTCTTCCCTACATCGATAATGTGGTAAAATGTTATTACGATTTAAAGAATAAGAAAAAATTATGAATAATTGGACATGGGCTATTTTAAATTATTTCATAGGAGTGCCGACGTTGGGTATCAAACTCGGGTGTCCAGTACTGAAGCCAACGCGTAACACCGCCGCTAAATCATTTTATTAAGTAGGTCAGGATGTCAAGGCAGCTGGGCGGTCAACAAGAATAACACTAATTAGCAGTAAGGACCCACCGCACACCTTTCTTGTTTCCATTGATCCTGAACTATATGCGTCAAGCTCTCCTGGCCTAGAACAGGAGAGATAAATTACTTTATACCTAATTCTGCTTTCCTTTGACTGCAACCAAAATAGTTGTTTATGTCGTAACTTAACCGCTTGACGAATATAAAAGTTCACACCATAAACTTTGCCGCTTTGATTTATGGTGGATGCCTGTTCTGGAAAGTCAAAAGTGCGGTTGTAAACTGTACCATTCAGAGTTAAATAAATAATGCACTGTAATTGTGTATCCCATTTTCATTCAGCAACAAAACTATCGTTGATTCTATGAAACCTCCTATGTGACAGTACAGAGCATATTTTTTCAGGAGAAAGAAAAAACTAATTAAATATCAATAGACCTTACTTACTTACTTACTTACTTACAAATGGCTTTTAAGGAACCCGGAGGTTCATTGCCGCCCTCACATAAGCCCGCCATTGGTCCCTATCCTGAGCAAGATTAATCCAGTCTCTATCATCATATCCCACCTCCCTCAAATCCATTTTAATATTACGCTCCCACCTACGTCTCGGCCTCCCCAAAGGTCTTTTTCCCTCCAGTCTCCCAACTAACACTCTATATGCATTTCTGGATTCGCCCATACGTGCTACATGCCCTGCCCAGCTCAAACGTCTGGATTTAATATTCCTAATTATGTCAGGTGAAGAATACAATGCGTGCAGTTCTGTGTTAAGTAACTTTCTCCATTCTCCTGTAACTTCATCCCTCTTAGCCCCAAATATTTTCCTAAGCACCTTATTCTCAAACACCCTTAACCTACGTTCCTCTCTCAAAGTGAGAGTCCAAGTTTCACAACCATAAAGAACAACCGGAATGTAACTGTTTTATAAATTCTAACTTTCAGATATTTTGACAGCAGAGTGGATGATAAAAGCTTCTCAACCGAATAATAATAGGCATTTCCCATATTTATTCTGTGTTTAATTTCCTCCCGAGTATCATTTATATTTGTTACTGTTGCTCCCAGGCATTTGAATTTTTCCACCTCTTCAAAAAATAAATTTCCAATTTATATCAATAGACCTACTAAAGAATATTAGATAATTCTGTAGAAAACTTTGGTGAATATAATGGACATCAATGACATCGTCGAAGATTAGTGTAGGCCTAGGTTTCATAAAATCAACGAAATTCAATATTGAATGGCATTGGCAATTGATTCAACATCAGTCTCTAACTATACAGAGTGAATCATAAGTAATGTCATTAATTTCAGGGGGTTATTCTTTGATATATTTCAAATACAAACTTTTAATACAATTTTGCTCGTTTTTGCTTCCTTTTCGAGATAAAAATTGTTTTCTATGAAACACTTCATAACGTGTTTTGGGAAAGCCATTGATTTAATTCCCAATATGCTCAGTCAACTTAAGAGAGCGATGTATTATGACAATAAATTAGTGAAGGAATTTTAGTTTTGTCCTTTAAATGTAAAGAAATTTGATCCGATCAAATGTGACATTGTAAAATTCCTTTGTAGAACGAGAAGTGGAAAGGGTTTTACACCGTCGCAATACTTTCCGATTACGTTGTCAGATCTCGTAGATTTATTTATGTGCATCTTCCTGCGATCAGCGATGGAATGGAATGAAATGGAATTTACGGGAGGGGGGCATTATGGCTCAGCACCGATCTATTGCGCTAACTTTCAAGCTAGGCACATTCCCCAACCCGCTTCGGCTGACTACACTAAGGTTCGCTGCAACCCTCCTCGTCATAGACCAGCCCCCTCCGTGCGTCGCCAGCCGGCGATCGGGGAATCCTATAGGAATGATTATATGTTGCCGGAATGATTCATTCATCCATAGTGTTGTGCTTAAGGGCAGGTCTTTCACTGCAAACCCAGCATTTTCCAGTCTCTCCTATTTTCTGCCTTCCTCTTTGCCTCATATGATCTACGTATCGTAATGTCGTCTATCATCTGATATCTTCAGCCCCGAACTCTTCTCCCGTTCACCATTTCTTCCATTTCATCCTTCAAAAGGCAGTTTCATCTTAGCCAATGACCCAACCAATTCGTTTTCCTCTTTCTGATCAGTTTCAGCATCATTCTTTCTTCATCACCCTTTCCAACACAGCTTCGTTTCTTATTCTGTCTGTCCATTTCACACGCTCCATTCTTCTCCATATTCACATTTTTTTTATTATCCAATTAAATAAACCCTATTTCACCCTGAGGTATATTAGGATTATAGTTGGTATCAAAATACATATTTTATAAGCAATAATAAAATTATAATACAAAATTGTGGTCAAGGTTACAATTCACATGAATTATGTACAAGAATGAACCTTAATGAAAGAATGGATCATTTCATAAAGCCTCAAGGCATGTCTCTATATTTATATCTAATGGTTATAGCAAGAAATATATATATATATATATATATATATATATATATATATATATATATATAATAGCTATTAAACATATTATTTTAGAAGCAATAAATAGCTATACTAAGAGATGGCTTAAAATTTACGAATTAAATACATTATTAACAGGGAACGGATTTATATGGACTAAAAATATATGAAATATGTAAATATATATGTAGTTATTTTTACCAAAATATGGAATTAAATATGGATTTTTACCAAAATATGGAATTAAATATGGACTTAAAATTATAAAAAAATGACTATGTACGTTAAATATTGGTACATTTTAATCAAACTAAACAAAAAATATAATGGACGTACCTTATCTTCCAATGTAGTTTCAACAAAACACAATTTTTATTGTCTGTTACCATAACAATAGGTTACAAACATTTCTTTCAAGTGCTGAAAAGTGAATCTTCTTCTATTGTCTCTGAGGATAGATTTATACTGACTAAAAGAGCGTTCGACGTCACAAGAAGTAACTGGTACATAATTCAATTTCACAATGTCTGCTGGGGATAAGTCCAAGTTAATCTTCACTGTTGATTCACCACTCATCACAGCAACAACCTTTTGTAGTTCTTCATATCCAGGGTTTTTTGAAAGTACAGTGTCCACCTTAGCTCTTACTGCATCTGCAACTTTACCTCTACCACGATTCAGTTGTTCCACAGTACTATTTATAATTTCAAAACTTTCAGATAGTGAAAGGTGCCTATTTTGGAGACTTTTGAGCGTTTTTATGATGCATGAAAATGTATGCTGAATGTGAGCTAAGTCATTCTTCACACTTATGTCACAGGTAACTGTTTTCGCAGTATCAATTGAGACTGCATCTTCAGAGTCCAATGCAAGGAGAACATTGTTAATAGAGTCTATATGTTCGGCATAATATTCAACTGCTTCTAGCCATGTACCCCATCTAGTTAAAATTGGCTTTGGTGGCAATGGAATTTCAGGGTACATTTCTTTCAACACGTTAACTCTACTGGGAGCTTTGAGAAATACTTTTTTCACTGATGAAATCAACAAATCTACTTTAGGGAAATTGTCTCTGACCACTTCTGCCACACGATGAAATGCATGCGCCACACAAGTAAAATGAGTCAATTTAGGATATACAACAGATAATGCTTGTCCAGCTTTGACCATATAAGGGGCAGCATCGCTAATAAAGAATAACACATTATCGTACATAATACCCTTTGGCCACAGGATACCCATAGCTTCGTTGAACAGTTTAACTATAGTTTTGTTATTGCACTTTTCTAGAACATCACAATGTAAAAGAATTCGTTCAGAATATTGTTCACTTAACAAACCGATAACTACATTACCAACAAGTCTACCTTCTTTGTCGGGAGTCTCATCAATGGAAACCCAAATTGAACTATCTTTAATTTCATCTCTTATCTTCTGTATTGTCTCATCGTAGATGGATGGAGCATACGTCTTCCTAAGTGTTGACTCATCCGGGATTGTATGTTGAGTATATTTTTCAAGGAATTCCCTGAAGACCTTATTCTTTAGTTTGTAGAGAGGAATATCAGCAGAGATGAGAGAACGGCACAGGTCGATGTTAAACTCAGATCTTACATTCGATGTTGTTGGTTGTGTTAAAAACAATTGTCTCTGCTTGGAATTTAGTTGTTTGTTGGCCTGATGTTTACTAGTTGTAATGTGTTGTTGCACCAGGAACTTTTGTGTAGATGATACTGCACACTGACACAAATTACAAAATAATATTTTATTGTCAGTTGATAAACCATCTTCTTTAAATTCTGAAATGTAACTTGTTAGTTTTGATTTTAAATTGACTGAATGACGTACTTTTGGCATATTTACCGTCTTTATAGTATGATTTACAAAACTGAACCTATGTGTACTCTGACTGGCATTTAACTGTTGAGCTGCACAACTGAAGTCTGTTAAAAATTTTAAATTAAATTAATACAGTTTTGTAACTTACTTTCCCATTGTTGATAGGACTGCTAATTTTCAAATAACTCTGATGTTAAAGGGATTACTGAACATGTGTTTAAATCTCTATTGTTGAAATGTATTTTTAAAAGTTAATGGAATTTTGTTTTGTTTTATTGTTAAACCTAATATAATATGGACTGTTTTATATGAAATATGGAAAATATATGGAAATTAACGAAAATATGTACTAAACTCTAAAATATGGAAAAATATGGAAAATAAAAGTAGGATTTTTCAACCCTACACATTGTGAAACATAAAGATAATGCAAAATATAAATTATATTAGCTTTATAAGTAAATATGTATTTACATATAAATCCTTTCCCTGATTATTAATAACAACAATTGGCAATAATGGCTCAAAATTAGAAATCAAATGCCTAATTAAAATAAAAATTAAAACCAATAGTACAATATTATAGTATGCGAAATTGAAGACTTACAGTTTCATTATAGTTGATTAGAACTAATACGATTTCCCCCCCCCCCGGAATAATTTAACATTGTACAGTTTCACGAATATTCTATTCAAGAAGGACATGAAATACTTATATGATTTGGAGTTGGTAAGTATATTGGTTAACGGTTTGGTAAATGTATAATTTAGAGTGTTCAGTAACAACTCAAGCTCGTATCTTTCACGGCAAAAGACTGGACAATCATATAATACAGGTTTGACATCTTGAGCTTCCTCCCCACAAATGCAAGTTGCATCGTCTTTAATATGGAATCTATTTAAGTATTCCCCGAATTTTCCATGCCCAGTCAAAAACTGTGTCAGTACGAAATTTGGCGTTATTACTTTACATTTATTACGATCATAGACCGTTGGAAAATACAGCTCTTTTGTAAGAATTCCCTTATCACTATTGACCCATCCATATCCACATTTCAAATGCTTCTAGTCGCTTCTCTTCACTTCGTCGTAATGTCCATGTTTCTGCCCCATACAATGCCACACTCCACATCAAGATGGAATGATGTAAATACCTAATATGGGGAAATACGGGAGAACCCCGAGAAAAACCCCAAGTTGCGACCTTGTCCGCCACAAGTGTCAATGAAAAATCCCACACCTAACCGGGAGTCGAACCCTGGCCGTCTGCGTGATAGGCCAGCTATGTGACCACTCACTCACCGCAGGGATTGAGATCAACGATTCCAGCACTTCGGTTTTCTCATGTGGTAAACTCCCAAAGAGCTTTCTTCTGGGCGGCCATTGAACTTTTAATCGTATTGTATTTGATCAGAATTTGTTTTAATTTTAAACATATCACTTTCGTGTCTGCGATTTCAATTGCTTTCTCCTTCACATTTAATCACACACCAGTGTAGACTTAACGTCCTCGTTAAATAATGTACGTTGTAGACGGTACACGTTAGTCCACTCAAAGCAATTTCCTAATCTGCCTTTGCCTTTGAGTTCAGATTTGTTCTTCTATTTCCACGAGTGCTGTCAGTAACAACAGAATTTTAATGCTCTGCCCAGTAGCGTGCACGGGGACTCTTTGTCCACTCTGACCTTCATCAATATTTATTGCAGGTCTGTTCCCATCAACCTCTGTGACAACACAGTAGCATGACGTAAGTTTCCAATGGATTATGCAGAATCTTCCCCTAGAGTAGCTTAACGTAACAAATTACTGAATTGTTTTATTAAGTTAGCAAGTAAAACACGTGGACAAGCACGTTTCCGAATAAAACACGTGAAGAAACATGTTTTGAAGCATACAGAGACATCATTTTGTTTTTACTTCAATTTTTATTGTACCTGAGTTTTTGAATGCACCTCACTCCCACCCCCTCTACTAGTAAACTTCCAACAAAACCAAGGCCGCGTATGCAGTCAAAGTCGCCTTACAGTCATAGTAAACACTACCGAGTTAGTGAGTATAGTACATTCCAGAAATATGTTCGCGTTTTCCAGTGACGAAAGAGTTTTCAATATTGAATCATATTTTCGCACAGGTACTGTCGTTCATTAGCCTACGTCGAATCCCGGTTTCCCTCACCCGCTTCTACTCGCCCCTCTGTAAAAGCTAATGGCTGGGCTGTCTTAGCTCTTTTCTGAAAACATTAATTTCTGTTAGGAATTGGACGTCTACGTAATATTATACAACTGTTTAAAATAACTTAAATAAGAGGGCCTCGTTAAGTAATTAACTGTCACGTGATTTCCCTCCTTTCTACGACCCTGCAACAAAACCACTTGGACGGACAGTAGATAGCATGTCTGAGTAATTTTATCTTTTCGGATCGGGCAGAAGTGAAGATTGAATTTACAATACGTAAGATACTCTTTTATAGAGTAGGTACAGAATTATTTCAACATGAGTTACTAGTAAGAAGGACGAAACTGGTAATTGGAATTAGGTGTAGTAGTCTATAGTGCGATAATATGCACAAAAGAACTGAAGCCTGTATCAAAAATGTGTTTAAATATCCATATTATGATTATTATTTGCAATTTAACTTCATTCTCTATATTGTACGCTAATGTGCTGTACACAGTATAATATACACTGCATAATGAATACGTCCGAATGAATAGCTCAGTTCGTGAGTAAAAACACTTATTGTTAACACAGTACTGTATTTTGATTAAACAAAAACCTAATGAAAATTATCAAACTCAAAATAGCGATATTTCCTAGTGTACGTAAATGAATGAATTACTTTTCTTCCTTCCTATACCTAGTAAAATGATTTATGTCCAACTTCTAGTACGACGTAACCTACAATATTTCGTTCCGTCTGTGGGCCGTTTTAAAATGGAAATGAAAATCAAACAGTTACGTAAATACGGAACATTTTTCAACTTGTCTTGTCAAAAGTAGATTTACCTTACAAACACAAGGCTTATTAATAAAATACCGAACGAATGTACTATGAGTCCAAAAATTATTTCGTGACGTGTACCATCTTTGAAGACTTCAAGCAAGGCGTGGGAGTAGGGGAGAGGTTGCATGTATTATACTATCAAAGTTAAATTAACCTTTTTTCATAACAATGTTTGAAGTGTCAACATAATCAAAAAAGTGATGAAATCCCAACTCTTTTATCGATCTGGAACTTCCTGTTACAAAAAAAATATGGTGAGAATAGTGGCTTACGTAGAATTTTGCCAAGAGAGGGGGATCATTATTTAAATTATTTACAATTTACATTATCGGTATTTTAAATGTTCTATATTATTATTATTATTATTATTATTATTATTATTATTATTATTATTATTATTATTATTATTATTATTACTTCAACTGATTCGGTGAAATTGGAAAATATTCAAAGAAAATTTATTTCCTTATGTGCTTTTCGATTCATACCCAATTCCTCTGACTTTAATTATGAGACTTACTGTAAATATTTTAACTCTTGTAGCCTTTATTCTAGACGTCAAAATCTTGATTATCAATTTTTTTGCAAAGTTATCAAGGGTGATATTGATTGTGAGTCTATCGTAAACAATATCAGCCTTCGTATTCCTACAAAGGATTTAAGATTTCAAAAAAAAATGTATAACAGAAATTCAAAATCACTTTCTCCAGTCTGTAGATGCATAAAATATGCCAATTTTCATGGGCACGATTTAGATCCTTTTAAAATATAGTTTCATTTTGATGATTAATATTTACTGTTCATGTTCTCAGCTTTATTTACGTATTTTTTTTCTTGTTTTAAGATATCATTTATATATTTTTGCACCTTTATATCTTCTGTTTGTGTATTGTGCTGAACTATAATTGGCCTCTGGCTGTTGTTCAGCACACAAATATTAATAATAAATAAATAAATTATTGTTATTATTATTATCATTCTCATTATTATTATCATTCTCATTATTATTATCATTCCCATTATTATTATCATTCCATTATCATTCTCATTATTATTATCATTCCCATTATTATTATCATTCCCATTATTATTATCATTATTATTATTATCATTCTCATTATTATTATCATTCCCATTATCATTATTATTATCATTCCCATTATCATTCTCATTATTATTATCATTCCCATTATCATTGTCATTATTATTATCATTCCTATTATTATTCTCATTATTATTATTATTATTATTATTATTATTATTATTATTATTATTATCATTCTCATTATTATTATCATTCCCATTATTATTATCATTCCCATTATTATTCTCATTGTTATCATTCCCATTATTCTCATTCTTATCATTCCCATTATTATTATCATTCCCATTATCATTCTCATTATTATTATCAATCCCATTATTATTATCATTGTTATTATTCTCATTATTATTATTATTATTATTATCATCATTCTCATTATTATTATCATTCCCATTATTATTATCATTCCCATTATTATTCTCATTGTTATCATTCCCATTATTCTCATTCTTATCATTCCCATTATTATTATCATTCCCATTATCATTCTCATTATTATTATCAATCCCATTATTATTATCATTGTTATTATTCCCATTATTATTATTATCATTCCCATTATCATTCTCATTATTATTCTCATTATTATTATTATTATCATTCTCATTATTATCATTCCCATTATTATTATTATTATTATCATTCCCATTATTATTCTCATTGTTATTATTCCCATTATTATCATTATTATTATTATTATTATTATTATTATTATTATTATTATTAAAATATGACTGTCAAATGCGCAAAATGTTAAACGTTTCACGATAAAGTCAGAACTAAAATTAACGAACGAGTGAATACCGCTCTTAAAATAAGTTTAAAATCGACAATACACAAAATTTAACATCTGCACAGCAGAACTGTCAAAACAGCCTGTTCAATATGTTTCACAACAAGTTAAATTTGATATTGTTTCGGCTTCGTTTTATTACAAGGTCGGCACTAGACGGTACGTCTGTATATAATAAAGATAGCATTGTTATATTTCGAACATGCCGCAGCACCAAACACAGGGGTTGTATTGAAGGAGGGGTAGGACTAGGTCGATGTAGATTTTGTTACTCTGACCAGTGAAAAATTAGATAAGGGAAAATGATTATGGATAAATAAAGGTCTCCTACAAAAGACCTTTCCGGTTTTGAACACGTGTAATTTACGTTTATGAATCTGAAGTGCATGAAAATAGCGCCAATGGAAAGAGAAACTCAAAACGTTTAGTTACGACAACATTGTTTTCCTAGTTGGTCACACTGCCTCATAATAGCGCATATAAACAAATTTGTTCATTGTTGAGGCGAAATGGCTGCTTTATAGGACAGAAAAGCTTGATTTTCATGTGAACCAGTCGGTTATTAATGTGCAACGACATTACCGAACAAAGTTTGGTGCAGATCCACCCAGTGGACCTACAACCCGTAAATGGTACACTGATTTTAAGGCAAGATTCTTCGCAAGCGGTTGCGGTTTCATCCGTATCGAGTACAGTTGCTGCAAACCCTAAAATCAGAGGACAAAATGCTACGAAGAAATTTTTTGCATAAGTATGAAGACTTTAATTGAAAACGGTGTTTTCTGACGAAACCACTTTTCATCTTTCTGGTAAGGTGAACAGACATAACCTCAGAATCTGGGGGTCGGAAAACCTGCGTACCTACTGTCCGTTACTCAGGAGAAGACGAGCGGAAAGAATGTGACCTTCTTGACTATCGCTGTTGACTATTATAAACATCGCTCAGATAAGCATCCCAGTAGCCAGGTTATTATTCGTGCAGGAAACATGAGTAAAAATGCGTATGGAAATTAAAGTTAAGTTGAACAGAAGGAGACCTAATGTTTCCGCTTACTGCAGTACAAATATTGCACGTGTTGTCGTACGTTATCTGTTCACATCCATTCCTCCTCAGTCCGCTCTCGTCTTCTCCTGAGTCACCGACAGTACGTGGAACTTGACTATAGGCTTTAAGTGTGCCGTGTTACCAAAGGGGACACATTGAACATCTTTAAGGTAAGGACTAAACTTTTTGGGTTTCTCTTTCCATTGGTATATTTTCATGCCCCTCAGATTCATAGAATGTAAATTACATGTGTTCGAAACCAGAAAGGTTTTTTGTAGGATTCCCCTATTTTTATGTCTCAATATGTATTTTCAATGAGGTTCAAATCCGGTAACTTTTTTTTACTTGGTTATTTAACGACGCTGTATCAACTACGAGGTTATTTAGCGTCGATGGTATTGGTGATAGCGAGATGATATTTTGTGAGATGAGGCCGAGGATTCGCCATATTACCTGACATTTGCTTTATGGTTGGGAAAAACCTCGGAAAAACCCAACCAGGTTATCAGTCCAAGTGGGAATCGAACCCGTGCCCGAACGCAACTTAGCCGACTGAGCTATGCCGGTGACTAATCCGGTAACCTCCCCCCTTTGCCTATACCCCTGGTGGAGATGGGGTGTGGGTTTTATAAAGATTCTTTGACAAGACAGGGGACTACTGTTAAAGTTTTACTAAGTAAATTTAGCTTCTAAAAATTATAGGCTTATATTTACCGTTGATTTTAGTGCCGTACTTACAAGCAAACGTTCTGATGGGGGCAGATAAAAAAGTTAATTTTTTTTCTTCCTCTATGTTAATAATGTCAAAAGAAGTGCTTATACAAATTTTGCCGACTCGGCCGCAATTACGAGGCCGTCCAGAACGTGATTTTCCTTGGGGTCGTTTATAGAAAAAAGCACAATTTCATGGAAATATTTATTGAAACAGATACAACAATTGTTGCGCTATTTGTTAACATATCCCCCACTGGAATTGAGACGTTTTTCATGCCATGGGATCAATTTTTGTGTCGTAGAAGTCAGCCGCCTCAGATCGGAACCAGCGTTTGACCGCAGTCTACTATATACAGTCGCGAAGCTCAATATGTAGTAAAAATGCAAACTTGGGTAGTTGCCCACCACTAGGATCGCTACTATCGCCCCATCATCGCAGATCTCTCTCCTAGTAGACGACAAAATATGTTACACTTTCTTTGTGTTCTTTTGGAAAAATTAACACCTTCCTTCCCTTATTGAAATATTAAATGCATAAAGTTAATTTTATTATTTTAATAAAGTATATTAAATTCCACCATAAACTCGAAGATACCTGCAAGAAATAGGTTAATATTATTTTTGTTTGTGCAAAACGAACTGAAATTTACTATAATCGTTTCACTCATTCAAGATTATAGCGATAATTAACTATGAAACCAATAAATATTAATTTGCATTTCCCTTTACAACAATAATAATGGAAATATGAATTAATGGAGTAACTTACGTGTACCGGTACTTGTAGTGTAGGCTACGTAGTTAACAAATTGGGATGAGGTTAAGCAATAATAATCACACCAGAATTGGAAATAACACGTGATCAATAAATTTTATTGTAACAGACTTTTTCTACGTCTCTAGTAAAGTAACAAATAAAAATAACAACAAAATTAACAGCTATAATTAAAAACATAACCTTTGAAAAAAAAAAGTAGGCCTAAGCAATAATAATCCCACCAGAATTGAAAATAAAACGTGATCAATAAATTTCATTAAAACAAACTTAATTTTTCTACGTCTCTAGTAAAATATTATTATTCCAATTATTATATTTTAGCCATTAACATTTTCTTTACAACCAATAACGAACATTTCACAAGCATCAATGTGAAATACGCAACAAGCTAGCACTCGATGGAAATACGACACAGTCCAAAGTCGACCGTGGACAGTCTATTGTTTCTAGTTGCTAACCGCTTGGAGCGCTTTATCACGAGATTTGCAAAAAATCACCTCAAGCTTCGCGACTGTATATAGTAGACTGTGGTTTGACTGCGTCTGCACCTCTCTCTGTCGATCCTATGATATGAGAAATGTCTCAATTCCGATGGAAAATGTGTTGAAAAATAGCTCAACAAGCTGTGTCCGTTCTAATACATTTGTCCAATGAAATTGTGTTTTTTCTTTCTGTTAACGGCCCCTGGCGAATTTATTTTTTTACGGCACTCGTAATTGCGGTCGAGTGGCCAAAATTTGTATAAGCACTTCTTTTGACATTATTAACATGGTGGAAGAAAAAAAAAATTAACTTTTTTATCTGCCCCCATCAGAACGTTTACTTGTTAGATTAAAATAGTTAATTAATTAGGAAACAAGAAGTGATGTTTTTGATAAACATATGAGAATAGTCAATTTTTGCCTCGTTGCAACATATATTCTTTTTGTCTAATTATTTACGTTATTACTTTGTTTTATATTGTTTTTGGCTTTTGTTGTAGTGGGTGGCTAGAGAATTAACGAAAAGCTAAAAGAAATCTGTGACGCGTTAAAAGAAACAGAACCAGATCCAAGCGGTTTTCCACTGCCACCTGCATCCTTTCCGAACATTCTCCTGCAAGATGCCCTACTTTTTAAATAGAATCAGAAATCCTTTAAAACTAAGTAGATCTACATTTTTCTGAGTGTGGTGACAATGCTTTTGAGAATAACTGTCACGTAAACTAGAAACTGGTTGCATTTTCAATATCGATTATATCATTAGCGTCTTTCCTGATACAGAAACACCGTTTGGAGTAACCCGCTTGGTTGGAGAGCGGCCAGGAAAACTTGTCTGAGGTCCTGGTAAAAGCCACTTACGAATTTTAGCTTCCATTGAGCGAAGGTCAAAGGGACGTGACTCATTGTTTCGAGTGAATAAAGCGATCCATCTGGTACTCTTAGGGAGAGTCCCGGATTATAAATCGTAGGCCTCTGTCAACCTATAATGTAAATACAGTACTAATTTTATACATAATAAACTGTAAGTGATATCATTAGTTCCATGGTGTTATTCTTTGAGATATTTCAAACAAAAAAGTTTAATACAATTTTGCTCTTTTTTTTTTTTTTTTTGCTTCCTTTTTGAGATAAAAATTTTTTATATCAAATATTTCAATCCGTGTTTTGGGAAAGCAATGTATTATGATAATAAATGATTGAAAGAATTTTAGTTTTGTTCTTTAAATGTGCAGAAATTTTTTCCGAACAAATGTAAATTTTTGTTCTATAGGAATTTTAAAATGTTACATTTGTTCGGATCAAATTTCCGCACATTTAAATTAAAGCACAAAACTAAAATTCTTTCAATATTATACTGGTCTACAAAGAAGAAAAAAAAACTTGTTTGCTACTGAGGAAATTTCAAGTGCTCTATACTGAAAGTGATGCGATGATTCCAGATCTGTAATCAGATTTATCACAGCACGTCAGGTTTTTGAGTTATAGAACTGTAACGTTAATTATAAATCTTACTATTCAGTAGGTTATATAGCCTACTTGTACAGTAAAGTTAGAGATATAAATTGAGTTTAGTTTATATATTCTTTGCAAATTGTTATATTATAATATTTTAAATACGCTTACAATATATAACCTGCCTAGGACTCGCGTTACGGAATGCGCGCTGGTTCGAGTCCTCATGGGGAAAGAAATTTTCTCATGAAATTTCGGCCAGTGTATGGGACCGGTGCCCACCCAGCATCGTGATGCACTTGGTGAGCTACGATAGGTAGCGAAATCCGCTTGCGAATGCCAGCTATAACGGCTGGGGGGATCATCGTGCTAACCACACGATACCTCCATTCTGGTTGGATGATCGTCCACCTCTGCTTCGACATGTGGGCGTGAAGCCAGCAGCCGGCTGGTCTGTTTAGGCTCTTCACGGGCTGTAGCGTCAAGGGTTATTATTATTATTATTATTATTATTATTATTCCTATTATTATTATTAGGCCTATTATTATTATTATTATTATTATTATTATTATTACAATATATAGTAAGCACTAAAAACTCTGTTAAAAGTGCTTGAGACCTTTGATTTTCCGTTATGTTGGCATGTGATTGATCGCTGTAGGAACCAGCAGAAATCACCCATCATGCTCGGACCGTATTGACCCTGGTACCTGGATTCCATCGTTGGTAAGTCCTGATGGAACCTCTCACCATGTTCGTCACTTACAGCGCCGAGATTTGATGAATGAAGAAAATGCATTTTTAAAGACATGCAACAACCTAGATTCTGAAATGTTGTAAGCATGTTATATACTAACTCAGCATAATTATTATCAGCCCGATAATTTCCTGAAAACCTAGTTGACACTAGTACAAATGTGCCCCAAGCTTCGAGTTCAAGAACATTCAGTTCTGACCTGAACGTAGTGTCACACATCATAATTAAAAATTAAAAATGTTATTATTTTAAAATTGCGACGTGATAGAAAAAAAACGGACTTCAGACCTGTAATCAGCACACTCAAATTAGGGTTGGTACATTTGTTTTTGTTCAGTAGCAAAATCACTGTAGACCAGTGTTATCATAATACACTGCTCTCGTAAATTGACTGAGAATATTGGGAATTAATCCAATGGCTTTTCCAAAACACGCTGTGACATGTTTTATATAAATCAGTTTTTATCTCAAAAAGGAAGCAAAAACAACAAAACCGAAGTACTCTGAGAAATCCTTCCTCATAAATCTGGTAGAATCTGTGGGGGGTTAACTTCAATGCCGTTTACGGGAAAGCCGTTCGACCCTCGAGCTCTGTCTGGGCCGAATTTTATGGTTTCAGTTTTTATGACATGAATATTTTTGCATTTCATGCAAATGTTATTGTTTGTGTGAGTGTTGTCATACATAATTCAGTAAGTGTGTGTGTGTGTGTGTGTGTGTGTGTGTATAAACAAAACATCCGTCTCAGATAACCTACTTGGTGCTAATTTACTACTATTTATAATCCAGGCATTGTGTGTTGATGTAATTACTGTCTTTATTACATATTAGCAGTCGAGCTGGCAAGAGTGGAGATATGCAGCCCGCACTAGGCCTTTATCATTGTCATGTACACGGATGCATACAAAAAGTAGATAAATTTTATCAATATTTTTCATGAACAACGGTTGTTGTATACTCAACGAGCGTGGAGCACTTTTAACGTTAACGGAAGCTACGATAACATAGTTTCTCAATTAACACTTTTCTATTCATTCATTCATTCATTCATTCATTCATTCATTCACAGTTTTCTTCCCAAGAGCAGGTCTTTCACTACAAATCCAGCATTCTCCAATCTTTCCTATTTTCTGCTTTCCTCTCAGTCTCCGCATATGATCCATATATCTTAATGTTGTCTGTTATCTGATATCTTCTTTTGCCCCAAACTTTTCTCCCATTCACCATTCCTTCCAGTGGATCCTTCAGTAATTGAGCCGTTCAGTGCATAAGTGGTGTAAGTAAAAATGGGTAATGAGGGTTAAAGTAAACATTCTGTAAAATACAACGCAAAGTAGCAATTAATATTCAATTTATTTAAACTATTAGTAGTCAGTGGATAGCAAGAAGGCCATATTAATTGCTACTTTGCGCTGTATTTTACAGAATTTTTACTTTAAACCTCATTACTCAATTTTGACTTACACCACTTTTGCTCTGAACGGCTCAATTATTGCATTTTTCCATGTGTAACCTATTTCCTTTCCATATGTAGATGAAATTATTGGGGATCATCAGTGTGGTTTTAGGCGCAATAAATCGACAATTGATCAGATTTTTTTGTATTCGACAGATATTGGAGAAAAACTGGGAGTATAAGGGCACAGTACATCAGTTATTCATAGATTTTTAAAAGGCATATGACTTAAGTAGTTAAGAGAGAAGTTTTATATAATATTCTTACTGAATTTGATATTTCCAAGAAACTAGTTCGATTAATTAAAATTTATCTCAGTGAAATGTACAGCAGAGTCCGTATAGGCCAGCTTCTGTCTGATGCTTTTCCAGTTCACTGCGGGCTAAAGCAAGAAGATGCACTATCACCTTTACATTTTAACTTCGCTCTAGAATATGCCGTAAGGAAAGTCCACGATAACAGAGGGGGTTTGGAATTCAATGGTTCACTTCAGCTGCTTGTTTATGCGGATGACGTGAATATGTTAGGAGAAAATCCACAAACGATTAGGGAAAACACGGGAATTTTACTTGGAGCAAATAAAGAGATAGGTTTGGAAGTAAATCCCGAAAAGACAAAGTATATGTTTATGTCTCGTGACCAGAACATAGCACGAAATCAAAATATAAAAATTGATTTATCGTTTGAAAAGGTGGAAAAATTCAAATATATTGGAGCAACAGTAACAAATATAAATGACACTCGGTGCAGAATAAATGTGGGAAATGCCTGTTATTATTAGGTTTAGAAGCTTTTGTCATCCAGTCTGTTCTTAGAAAAATTGAAAGTTAGAATTTATAAAAACAGTTATATTACCGGTTGTTCTGTATGGTTGTGAAACTTGGACTCTCACTTTCAGGGAGAAACAGAGGCTAAGAGTGTTTAAGAATAAGGTACTTAGGAAAATATTTGGGGCTAAGAGGGATGAAGTTATAGGAGAATGGAGAAAGTTACACAACGGAGAACTACACGCATTGTATTCTTCGCCTAACATAATTAAGAACACTAAATGCAGACGTTTGAGATGGGTAAGGCATGTAGCACCTATGGGGAATCCAGAAATGCATATAGAGTGTTAGTTGGGAGGCCGGCCGGAGGGAAAAAGACCTTTAGGGAGACCGAGACATGATGGGAGGATAATATTAAAATAGATTTGACGGAGATGGGATATGATGATAGAGACCGGATTTATCTTGCACATGATAGGGACAGATTGTGGGCTTATGTGAGAGCGGCAATGAACCTCCGGGTTCTCTAAAAGCCATTTGTAAGTAAGTAATCTATTTCCTAACTATAACATTATCAGGGAACGGATTTATATGGACTAAAAATATATGAAATATGTAAATATATATGTAGTTATTTTTACCAAAATATGGAATTAAATATGGATTTTTACCAAAATATGGAATTAAATATGGACTTAAAATTATAAAAAAATGACTATGTACGTTAAATATTGGTACATTTTAATCAAACTAAACAAAAAATATAATGGACGTACCTTATCTTCCAATGTAGTTTCAACAAAACACAATTTTTATTGTCTGTTACCATAACAATAGGTTACAAACATTTCTTTCAAGTGCTGAAAAGTGAATCTTCTTCTATTGTCTCTGAGGATAGATTTATACTGACTAAAAGAGCGTTCGACGTCACAAGAAGTAACTGGTACATAATTCAATTTCACAATGTCTGCTGGGGATAAGTCCAAGTTAATCTTCACTGTTGATTCACCACTCATCACAGCAACAACCTTTTGTAGTTCTTCATATCCAGGGTTTTTTGAAAGTACAGTGTCCACCTTAGCTCTTACTGCATCTGCAACTTTACCTCTACCACGATTCAGTTGTTCCACAGTACTATTTATAATTTCAAAACTTTCAGATAGTGAAAGGTGCCTATTTTGGAGACTTTTGAGCGTTTTTATGATTCATGAAAATGTATGCTGAATGTGAGCTAAGTCATTCTTCACACTTATGTCACAGGTAACTGTTTTCGCAGTATCAATTGAGACTGCATCTTCAGAGTCCAATGCAAGGAGAACATTGTTAATAGAGTCTATATGTTCGGCATAATATTCAACTGCTTCTAGCCATGTACCCCATCTAGTTAAAATTGGCTTTGGTGGCAATGGAATTTCAGGGTACATTTCTTTCAACACGTTAACTCTACTGGGAGCTTTGAGAAATACTTTTTTCACTGATGAAATCAACAAATCTACTTTAGGGAAATTGTCTCTGATCACTTCTGCCACACGATGAAATGCATGCGCCACACAAGTAAAATGAGTCAATTTAGGATATACAACAGATAATGCTTGTCCAGCTTTGACCATATAAGGGGCAGCATCGCTAATAAAGAATAACACATTATCGTACATAATACCCTTTGGCCACAGGATACCCATAGCTTCGTTGAACAGTTTAACTATAGTTTTGTTATTGCACTTTTCTAGAACATCACAATGTAAAAGAATTCGTTCAGAATATTGTTCACTTAACAAACCGATAACTACATTACCAACAAGTCTACCTTCTTTGTCGGGAGTCTCATCAATGGAAACCCAAATTGAACTATCTTTAATTTCATCTCTTATCTTCTGTATTGTCTCATCGTAGATGGATGGAGCATACGTCTTCCTAAGTGTTGACTCATCCGGGATTGTATGTTGAGTATATTTTTCAAGGAATTCCCTGAAGACCTTATTCTTTAGTTTGTAGAGAGGAATATCAGCAGAGATGAGAGAACGGCACAGGTCGATGTTAAACTCAGATCTTACATTCGATGTTGTTGGTTGTGTTAAAAACAATTGTCTCTGCTTGGAATTTAGTTGTTTGTTGGCCTGATGTTTACTAGTTGTAATGTGTTGTTGCACCAGGAACTTTTGTGTAGATGATACTGCACACTGACACAAATTACAAAATAATATTTTATTGTCAGTTGATAAACCATCTTCTTTAAATTCTGAAATGTAACTTGTTAGTTTTGATTTTAAATTGACTGAATGACGTACTTTTGGCATATTTACCGTCTTTATAGTATGATTTACAAAACTGAACCTATGTGTACTCTGACTGGCATTTAACTGTTGAGCTGCACAACTGAAGTCTGTTAAAAATTTTAAATTAAATTAATACAGTTTTGTAACTTACTTTCCCATTGTTGATAGGACTGCTAATTTTCAAATAACTCTGATGTTAAAGGGATTACTGAACATGTGTTTAAATCTCTATTGTTGAAATGTATTTTTAAAAGTTAATGGAATTTTGTTTTGTTTTATTGTTAAACCTAATATAATATGGACTGTTTTATATGAAATATGGAAAATATATGGAAATTAACGAAAATATGTACTAAACTCTAAAATATGGAAAAATATGGAAAATAAAAGTAGGATTTTTCAACCCTACACATTGTGAAACATAAAGATAATGCAAAATATAAATTATATTAGCTTTATAAGTAAATATGTATTTACATATAAATCCTTTCCCTGAACATTATTATTCGCCTTAACGTTAGAGCACTCCATGATAGGAGTCATGAATCACATTCCTGATCACTCTTTTGTAGAATTCATCGCAATGCACATTTCTGTGTTCAGAACGGTTTCTTCATTTTCCAGGAGTAGTTGAATAGCGTTCTCCACATATTACGCTGTCCTTACGAATTCTGCTTATTGTGGAAATTGATCTTCTAGAATATGAGGTACGCTTATTCGACTCCTGAAATGAAAGTTTTAATCTACAGTACCTTGACGTGATATCTCATCCATTCTTTTATTGTAAAATTCCAGACTCACTATGAGTGGTTTTGTTTTTTTTTTTCCTTAGAAGACGTCATAACATTAATATGTGTAACAATAAACGTCAATTATTATTATTATTATTATTATTATTATTATTATTATTATTATTATTATTATTATTATTATTATTATTATTATTTTGCTAAAAAACTAGAAACTCGGCACGCTAGAAAAATATGAAATTTACAGACACACAAAAACACATCACAGCACATCCTCGACAATGAATTTAATTTCAGAACACACACCTTTTTCGGTACAATCATGAACACATCTCACCACAAGAAGAAACCAGAAGATAGCGCTGGAACTCACTAGGATTCAGAGTCCGTGGATATCCAGAGTACCGCAATTCTTTGCGCTGGAAATGCCGAAAAATCAGCCATTGTTATTCCAGCGCGCGCTATTTGGCGTATAGGCTACAGTTGTAAGGAAATGAATGTAGCTTATGTAGCCTAAATCAGAATCAGATATTTTTAATTTTAAGGGCCACGGACACTATTTGACCATAGTGTAGAAGAGACGGCCTCCAGATATGGAGGGTAGCTGCGAATATATTGAATAAGCAGTCGTGGACAGCCGATAAGGGGTGGTCCTCCAGCTTGGGGGTTGGGCGAAGGGCTAACAACCCATCACCGTAAAAAACAGCTTGTTACGTATCCCTATAATAAGCCTCGGAATAGGACTGATTCTCTGGCACGACCACAGCAAAGGAATAAGGATTTGAGATTTGATTTGAGGGAGGTGGGGTATGATGATAGAGACTGGATTAATCTTGCACAGGATAGGGACCGCTGGCGGGCTTATGTGAGGGTGGAAATGAACCTTCGGGTTCCTTAAAAGCCATTTGTAAGTAAGTAAGTAAGTATTTGACCATAGTGTCCTCTTAAATTGGGTTAAATTTACTCTAAGAGTATGTAAATAAGTTGTACATATTCTGAATACAATCACTGCGCTTGTGCAGTGAGTGAATTCGTTTTCGTTGATCCTGTATCAAAAGTCGACTTCAGTGTAGCACACGATAGACTGCGTGACACGCTGGAACACCTGGCCTGGCGCATGGCTGCGAATTAGTAACAGTTGACGGTGTCATTCTCTTAAAATAGTTGTTCATCCCTGGCCTCCATTCAGACTATTGGGGACAGATGTACTTCCCTTATCACTGCAGCTTTCAAACGCGGAATAGAGCATTGAAACCTATGTAACACGCCACGTTTGTGTAATTTAGTGTCAATTTTGGTGACACATCAAACCTCTAAATCTCTCTATTACGTAAAAAGGACAGAATGGATCGTTCTGTGGATCCAAACAATCTAAAACGTGAGAACTCGTGCCAAAGCTTTTCCATATTTTTCTTCCTTTTATCTGACATTTTGACAGTTTCAGTTGATATCTCAATTGGCTCTGTTCCCTGTGAGGTAGATTCTTCGAGCTTTTAAAACCATAGAAAGATATACGAGTATGACTGCGGAAACATTTTGAATGGTTATAATCTTAGATTTTTGCTTTCTTTCAAAAAGAACTTCAATTTCCGTCGTTGGCAGAATATCGTAAAAATCCGTAATTGTTTACTTTATCTTATTATTTGTTGTTATTCTAATAACATTTCCTTTGGATGTGAGAAACTTGAGAAATTAGTCCCCATACGAGTATATTAAAATAAATACAAAACTATGTATGTGAAAGAGAAGTTTTGGTATTAAAATACCTATGGCATTTTGCATTAAATTAAAAGAGAATCGTTAAAATTAATTTTGAATATATTTCACTTTAACATTTTATATTAAAATAGTGCCTCTATCTCGTACGTCAAATATAAAATTATACATAAATAATTAATTTAATATAACCGATAGCCCTATATGTGGCCGGAATTAAGAGGTGCAGGGATGTAAAGATCTGTGCCCCTATTATTATTATTATTATTATTATTATTATTATTATTATTATTATTATTATTATTATTATTAATTGATTTATTTATTTACAAATGGCTTTTAAGGAACTCGCAGGTTCATTGCCGCCCTCATATAAGCTCGCCATCGGTTCCTGTCCTGTGCAAGATTAATCCATTCTCTATCATCATATCTCACCTCCCTCAAATCCATTTTAATATTATCCTCCCATCTACGTCTTGGCCTTCCTAAAGGTATTTTTCCCTCCTGTCTTCCAACTAACACTCTATATGCATTTTTGGATTCGCCCATACATGCTACATGCCCTGCCCATCTCAAACGTCTGGATTTAATATTCCTAATTATGTCAGGTGAAGAATACAATGCAGTTCTGCGTTGTGCAACTTCCTCCATTCTTTCTTCTTCTTCTTCTTCTTCTTCTTCTTATTATTATTATTATTATTATTATTATTATTATTATTATTATTATTTCAGCTTTCGTATTCCTACTAAAGAATTTAAAGTTCACAAAATTTTCTATACTAGAAATTCTGAATCTCTATCTCCGGTCTCTGGATGCATAAAAAAATGCCAATATGCATTGTTGTGATTTCGATCCATTTAATGTATGATAGTGACTAATAATTGATAAATAATTTAATTGCGTTATATAATCTGTAAATTTTGGCATGTTATGGTTCTTTATTAATTCAAGACTGATCATTTTAATGTTTATTAATATTGTATCTGTATTTAAGCTTTAACACTATAATTTAAATATATCACTATTAATATTATCTGTATTTAAGCTATAGCAATTATATTATTTGTTTTTATTGTATTAATGTGCTGGTCTATAATTGGCCAGTGCCTATTGACCAGCGCACAAATATCAATAAATAAATAGTAAATAAAAATAACAATAATTATTATTATTGTTATTATTAAAATAAAATAAAATGGTGTACCTTTTAATTAACGACTTCCCATGTACCTAATATTGTAATCAAAATTTATCATCACATCAACCTATGTATATCACCTATTAACAATTTTTGTTCACTGAAGAGCCCAATCTAGTCTGCCCTCAATTCAGTATTATACAATGTATTTGTATTTAATTTAGAAGCGGTCTGTATAGCGCTAAATGCGCTCATCGATCTAAAAATTATTTAAAAAAAAAAAAGGAATCTAGGTTCTAATTGACTGTACCTGCACGGAACCGAATTTATACTGTTATTTCACATTTTTTTCAGTTCTACCCATTTTTATTTGCAATAAGAGATATTTTTACAGCATTATATGCTCTTTTCCCTATTTTAGGATCGTGGATGTTTTCCCACATTGTCATTAATTTTTAACTAGGCCTACAATAATCTCACTAAAGGTTTTATCTAGAGAAAATCAAAACTCGAGTGGGATTTAATTGACTATTACACGATTAGAAAAAAAAAGTATTTAAAGACAGAAGAAATGAAGTATTCTAATACAATAAAATATTAATTGACCTACTAAAATACTAAAGCGTCTTGAAAATGTATTATTGTACCATCGCATCATTACAAATATTCCGCTAGATGGTAGTATTTATGATCAGCTGTTCTCTTGTTACCAGTTGTGCCAACTATACAATCTTCATGGAACTCTATGGACGATTACTAGTCAAGAAGGCTTTGTTGATTGTTTCATTTTTATTAAAACAGTTGCATTTTACTGTACTTCAATAATATATTAAACAATCTCATACAGAGAAGCTATAACATAACCTAAATAATATAAACAAGATAAATGATAAAACAGTTCTAATTAAGGATGATGAAATAAACACGAATCATTTTAGAAGGTTTGAAAGTGCAATCAGTGTTGCAAAGAAACAAATGCTAGGAAGGTGACAAAAATAAACAAACATTAGTGATAAGTAGCCATTATTGGTTGAAACACGTCGTTCCGTACTGTTTTATTGGTCAAAAGTAGTATGACGTAGTAGAAGTGTAATAGTCACATTAAATATGTAATTTTGTTTTAACTCGCTGTACTAAACACTGACTCAAATAAATTCGCTTCAGAACGTGTTGATTGTTACAGATGCCGCTAGCAGAAAAGGGTCCCAGCTTCCTCAACGTGTTGGAGGTGGATGATCCCAAGCTGTGTGTGTTGTTGCATCTAATGACTCCTATGGAGCCCATTGAACCCGTTCTCGAATCGCCATTGGCTCGACCGCTGGCACAACAAAAGACTGCAGCCAGCGATCTCCTTACAGAGGTGGGGTCTGCAAAGACAGCGATGGAAGGAATGCTGTTGGCCAACATGGAGAAGAATGGTACTGTACTTCTTTATGTGTCTTTCAAACCTGTTATGTAGACCGAAGTGCTACTAACTTCATTGAAACAGAACAGTATTGTTCGGTATTATTTTTCCATATTTCTTCTTTAATTTACTCATTTTACGAAATATAAAGAGAAAAAATCATGATGCCGCATAAAAATCGATTTCCATATTTTCACGGAAATACACGTTTCCAAAACCCTGTTATCCTTCGTCTTTTTTTTTTTTTTTTTTTTTTTTTTTTTTTTTTTTTTTTTTTTTTAGGCCTACATGTATAGTCCCGTCGCTCTTATTTCCGGCAGCCAATCACGTTGCAGGTCGGCTACATTTAAACGTGTGCGTCTGATGGCGTTATGCATTTCCTAAGGCTCGATAAATACTTAATATAAACGTCCGCCATTTTGGCTCTTTCGTTGGCGTTCGCAGAAAGCCCACGAGGACGTTATTTGCCGCTCAATTATTTGCTCAATTACAGTGCGTTTGATTTATTATCATAGGAGATATGATAATGTTTAACGGTGTGGCAAATAGATTCCTCGGCTGGTAGCTCGGCAACGAAAGAACAAAAATGGCGAACGATACTACTTATTTACACTTTATAGAGCCTTCACTTTCTAACGTGTAAGCAAAGAGGAGGAGTTACGCCGGCAATAACAGCGTCGCGACTATAATAATAGGCATTGCACCGGTAGGTATATAAATTCAATCCGCAGAAGAGCGATAAACATGACATTTGTCTGCTCATGATGGGAAATATTGAAATGTTTCGATTAAATGCAGTGATAAGTAGTATCATCATATTGATAACCGTCCAAATCTTGGATTTAAAATGTCGGCATCCTAATCAATTCAAATGAACAAAAAAGAATGCAAATTAATGTTAGAAATATGCATAATAAAATTTAAAAAAAATTTAATGGTCTGCAACAAGATGTGGTAGCTATCGATACGATAAGAATTTATTGGAAAATAAATAATGAAATGGCAACATAAAATGAGAACAACCACTAGAGCCTCCACCGTCGAAAAGGCATTTTTGATAACGACCGTTAGATGGAAGTTATTTAATAGGTTATTTTACGACGCTTTATCAACATCTAAGGTTATTTAGCGTCTGAATGAGATGAAGGTGATAATGCCGGTGAAATGAGTCCGGGGTCCAACACCGAAAGTTACCCAGCATTTGCTCATATTGGGTTCAGGAAAACCCCCGGAATAAAACCTCAACCAGGTAACTTGTCCCGCCCGGGAATCGAACCCGGGCCGCCTGGTTTCGCGGCCAGACGCGCTAACCGTTATGTAAAATATATGATAATGTAATGGGTTTTCTTTTATAAAAGTTTATTTGATAAAAGATCTTTTATAAAATGTAAGTGCATCTTGGTATCTTTGATAAAAGATTTCTATACCTTGAAACAAATATGGCGAAACGCAAATACGAGTATAATTGGACTGTTGCTACCACAAAAATTCTGATATCGGAGTATGAAGGAAATGAAATGTTGTAAATAAATAATTTGTATAATAATAATAATAATAATAATAATAATAATAATAATAATAATAATAATAATTTGTGTAACTTTTCAAGTCTTCGCATTGTAGCTCTTTGAATAAGTTCTGAGGAATAGGTATAGGGGAGAGTCGGGTAGTATCGGACAGCGGATAATATCGGACAGTGAGTTTCTTTCATCAACCACACGATGATAGTACCTGATTGACATGGTTACGTTTCTGTGATGTCGCATAGAGAAATGTAACCATGTCATTCAGGTACTACCATATGGTGCTAGATGAAAGAAACGCACTGTCCGATACTACCCGACTCTCCCCTACCTCTCTTACCGCGTTTTGCAATCCACGGTTTAACCCACAGGCGTTTTTTTTTTTCAGTAACATGCATATTGTAATAATTGAACTAATTGTAGCTAAACAAGCATAATACTGTTCTTAATTCATGATGTTATAAACTTAACGCGTAAATATTAGTATCAACAAATCCTCGGAACACGTATTAACTGTTGTGAAATAAACGTTAGGAGAGCTTTTTTTCCTAATTTTAGGTTATCTTTCATCAAATCTTTTATAAAAGACTTTATGTAGTGTAATATACCCCAAATCCTATTTTTTATCAAAGATCTTTGATATTATATTTTATCATATTCTTTGTCAAAGAACTTTGATAGTGTAACAGCAGCCTTATAACATGATTTCTTTTGCGTCGCTAGATGGCAGCATAGTGATACTGACAAAAGCTGGTTGCCTTTAAAGTGCATTAAGCTGATCAATCTGTTACATATGTGACCAGGGATTAAACTAAATTTATCTTACACACAAAAGAAATAAATCTTTGTTAATATACAGATTTGTAAATGAGGTTTCCATGGATACTTTGTTGTAATTTTACAGCGCAGTTTCCTTTCATCTCTTACTACGTGATCAACACGAGCCAGACGGATCCTGTAGACTTTTTCCGCAATCTTCGTGCCGCATCGCTGCGCAAGTTTGACCCCCGCAACCTGAGGTACACGGCCGCGCACACGCTGGACCTGTTCAACGAAGTGGCCACCATCGCGAGGCCCCCGCTCGACCCCAGCTCCAAGCGCCCCCATTCCACGACCACGGGCTACATCATATCTGTGTACAAAGTGTTCGAGGGAGACGACGGGGAGAAGTTCGAGAAGAACTGGCTGTACTGGACAGGTGAGTATGTCGCAGTCACGTGACAGTTACTTATGTTATTGGGCTCTTTTCTTTAAACAATTGAGTAATATTACGTAGACTTCTAATTCCTAACAGCAAATATTTTCAGGAAAGAGCCTAACAGCAACAGCTCAGCCACTAACATTTACAGAAGAGCTAGAAGAAACTAGTGGGGAAAATCTAGATGCAACATAACCACTCGGTCGGACAGTAGTACCAGTTTATAGGCTACTCCGAGAAACAAAGTGGGGTCTCTAGAGTTGAATGAGAAGTCTTCTGTAACTTCTCCCATTTTACCTATCTTCAACCAATTTCCGTTGTAGCTCATCACCTGACCTTAGCTGCCTCTTCTTGATTTAGTAGGCTAATAATAATAATAATAATAATAATAATAATAATAATAATAATAATATAATAATAATAATTACTTACTTACGGCTTTTAAGGAACCCGGAGGTTCATTACCGCCCTCACACAAGCCCGCCATCGGTCCCTATCCTGAGCAAGATTAATCCAGTCCCTATCATCATATCCCACCTCCCTCAAATCCATTTTAATATTATCCTCCCATCTACGTCTCGGCCTCCCCAAAGGTCTTTTTCCCTCCGGTCTCCCAACTAACAATCTATATGCATTTCTGGATTCACCCATACGTGCTACATGCCCTGCCTATCTCAAACGTCTGGATTTAATGTTCCTTATTATGTCAGGTGAAGAATACAATGCGTGCAGTTCTGCGTTGTGTAACTTTCTCCATTCTCCTGTAACTTCATCCCGCTTAGCCCCAAATATTTTCGTAAGGACCTTAATAATAATAATAATAGTCTAATAATAATAATAATAATAATAATAATAATAATAATAATAATAATGAGAGACTGTACTTGGACCCAGGAGGCTACAAAATTAAGTATCATTGGATATTTACGGTAGTGGACGACGCACGTGCATCTAGAAAGCGAAGCATTAGTTCTTTTTGCCACCGAAAACGTTGTCCTCGGTGTGCCATGGGAGACGAACTATATAGCGCCGTATTGTGATTAGTGAAGCAATGGTGGATTGCCGGTAGGGGAAACGGGATTACTCCGCGAATATTTACGATCAGGCACCATCTTTGTCAACCACAAAGTCCACGTGGACTCGCTGGAATTCGAACTCGGGTTGCCAGCGTGGAAAAGCGACGCTCTAGGTACCAACGGTATTTGTTTTAGTTTAAATGAATTAATTCATTCATAGTTTTCCGCCCAACGGCAGGTCTTTACTGCAAAAACAGCATTTTCCAATCTTTCTGCCTTCCTCTTAGTTTTTGCATATAATCTATATACCTAATGTCGTCTGCTATCAGATATCTTTTTCTGCCCCGAATTTTTCTCCCGTTCACCATTCCTTCCATTGCATCCTTCAGTACGATGTTTCTTAATGATTAGGTGAGGGGTTTGGACTTTTTTTCCATTGCTGGTTGTCACAATCAAAAAATTAAGACACAACGTTTCGAAGGGTGGTTCTCCCTTCGTCTTCAGGTGGAAGGAAGGGATCAGTCATACAGAATAGCTGTACGTAACGATCCCAACAGTAGGTTTTTTTCCTTTCTCTCCTTCCTTCCACCTGAAGACGAAGGGAGAACCACCCTTCGAAACGTTGTGTCTTAATTTTTTGATTGTAACAACCAGCAATGGAAAAAGTCTAAACCCATCACCTAATCATTAATGATCCACCATTGCTTTCCAACCCCTCATTCAGATCAACACATGATGTTTCTTCTCGGTCAGTGACTCAACAAATTCCTTTTTCTCTTCCTGATCAGCTTCAACATCATTCTTTTTTCACCCACGTTCCAACACAATCCTCCGTAATTTTCGTTGATAAATGAAATGCTTCATCATGTACATTTGGTCATTTCTAAACTTTCAGGAGCTAGAATGCTGTACCGCTATTTGCCGAAGTCAGCAGGTTTACGACGCATCACTCTACACAAGTCCATTTCTAGTGGTGACAAGATGTACCTCCTCCTGTGTGAGTGTTCCAACTTCCTGGAGAATCTGTCGTCCGCAGCGTTACTTCTGCCAGCCCTCAGGGCGCGGCTATGTGGATATACGGGTCTCTACAAAACCACCGCGTCCTTCTGAACGCAGTGACGGTTCAAATATGCAGTGCTCGTGTTTACGGAAAAAAACGTCAATAAAGAGAATATTGATCAGTGGAAATTTCATGAATTTTATGGTCCAGAAACATTACGTTTGTTTTACTGATCATTTCCTTACGAATATTATTATTGCTGATTATACTGGTGAAATAATAAAGATAAGCAATAAAAACTAGAAGGATTCATTTATGCAAACATAGCTTAATTTTCGAAAACCCAGTTTCGAAATAAAATAACTTAAGAGCATAAGTATAGATACTGCCTCGGGTAAATAAATATTCTGTACCGAACTTTCACTGTATTTTTGTTTCTGTTGGAAATCTCTAAATTCATAATCCAATTGTTGAAACATAAAAAACATATTACGATAATGTGATCAGATTTTTATTCTCCTGTTCATTGTCAAGGTAAGATATTATCTGTGACATATGATTTTATTATCTCTTCCCTTGCGGATATAAATAGAACAACAGGTGGCTCTGATATGAAGTATGAGGGCTATGACATCTGATTTTGTTCATTGCACATAATGCCACAATCCAGCAGGCAGTGCATAATGCACATGTCCGAAGTTGAAGTGCGAAAATAGAACATTGCTAAACCAAATACACCGATACTTTTATACTTTTTTGGTAGTTTAATATTACATTTTGTGTTCATGGTATTCATATTTAAATATTGTAACCGTCGTCGTCGCCCTCGGCTGCCAGCTCCGAAATATGGAAAGTATCTCGAGGATGCACGTCGATCTCAATAATTAATTACGTACACTGATTAATTTGGGCGCCAGCCTCCTCGAGATTACTTCGGTAGAGGATGAGGTTCCCAGGTCAGCTGCAAAACGGTCGGGACATGGGGTTTGGGAGACGTGCTCGTAGGTTGAAATGATGTAGGCGCACACCAGAAGTTGTTGGTAAGAACTATGAAAACGTTTATTATTATTATTAAGTGTTCGTTTCAGATTAGCAGAAATGCGCGTCCAAGTGTATAATATCTCGCTCTCACTTCCCGCAAGTTGGTATACTAATTTCTGAATTCACGTAATTATATATTTTGTACTATAAAACACCAGTAATATAACGGACAGTTGATAACGTGATGAGAGGAAAGAATTCAGACTTATAATAATAATGCAACACACGACTTCTTATTACACCCACTAAAAAATTCTAAGTCCGTAAATTGTTATACTTCCGAGTTAGGTTTGCCGAGAATATGTGGAGTTCGACCTCTCCGAACACTGTCTATCTGCCTTCTGTCTATCTGCCAAATCTATCCCCTACTTTCAACCACCAAACATAGAATTTCGCCCTCCTATCTATATATCACGTGTCTCTATTAAGAATCCTGATTGGCCATGATTACACTTACGTCACTTAAGACGCGTTCTTCAAAAATTGTTCGTTAACTAGAACATCTCCTACTTCCGGCGTCCTGACCATTCTCTGACATATACCAGATCATCTCTTTTGGAACCTGGCTTGGCGTCATCTTACTGACCACCCGCAGGCAAAGTCCATACATTCCCTCATCAGTCAACTCCACGCCTGGACACATGTTTCCTGTCCCCCTAGCTTGGGTTCGGCCTTCCTGTCCACCTGTTACTTCCGTCTCAGATTTTGAAACTAACTTACACGTCCATGCTTCTTACTATCCATATGAGAATATTAACACGAAATACTAATCTAATGAAAATCTCCTTATCCTATACGAGGAACCGTCTCAAATGCCCTCTCATAACAAAGAATATTCCCAAGGGAATATTTGTTGTTATGAGACGCCCCAAAATAATACCTTCGCTACTAGTCTCCGGTGTCCCCTAATTAGTCACACTTGGATACACCTTTTGCTATGCTTATAAACAATGTACAAATTTACACTTACAATTATTACATATTTACAACTATTCACATGTATGAATCTATATACACACCTCACGCCTGCTTACACCTCACACGTCAGTTTAACTGACTTCTACCTGACATATATACAGCATCCAATCGTAACATTCAGGGCACATCCGAATACAATGGCGCTCTCTCACTCACATTCATGATCGGTTCCTTGATACATACTTATACTTATAACATAGAAATAAGAATTATGAACCACAATAAAAAAAAAATACACTAAACAATACACACTACATTTTAAAATACCAATTAACCCTTTATATCATACTTCATACATTAGCTTCAGCCTTGAAAACACATTTACATTCATAAAACCGAAATAATTATTAACCAGAATCAAAATTATACCAAACGATACATAATACTTCTGAAATACTAACTGACTCTATTTATCATATCTCATTCACAAGCTGCAACCTCGAATACACATCTCGAATAACGTCCCCTCAATATAGAGGACAACTTTATGTCTCGAACTAAAAATGAGGGTCTGGCACTTAATATTGATTCCAAAAAATGGATACATATTCAAATCGAATCATTCAACCTCTACAAATGAATGAACATAAATGAAGTTAATTAAAAAAAATATTCTATCATTATTATTAATCATTATTAATTCTTATTAATATCATCTTTAAATTACTGCCACAGGGAATACTACTTATCGCATGATCTTATAAGAAAACACACAAAAACAACTAATTCTGAAGGTGGCAAAAAGAAAACAAAAGTAACAAAATTTTCACAAGGTTAAAATTTTCAGCACTGACATTAGTTCTTGGTTCTAGTTGCTTATACCGCTCAAATACTACATGCACAAAACAAACACATTCTTATTTTTCTTATAATTAAAATCATATTATTTTCAACTTTACACAAATTCTCGTTTATTAACCTGGTACGTCGCCTGGATGTCTATCATGAATCGGATCGTCATTCTCCGAATGGGATCGTCTGCGGCCTTCCTCATATGTCATTGTGCCATTCTTAAATTGACAGTTTACACGTGGAGACACACTTCTCCTCACATTAAATCTACCAGCATGCTTCCACTTAACTTTTTCTCCTCCTGCAGAAAAATGAGGCCTCCAATAGCCCTTCCTATATTCACTTCTTTGATCGTTGCAGTACCGCTTCCTATTGTTAGAAAATCGGTTCACAAAATACCGCGTGTCATTATTGTAGGGTTGTAAACCATGACCGCCAGCACTGTGTGGCCGATCCCTGCTCCAACCGTCATTATGGTCATTGCTTTTGTACCCTCTATGGGGTGGGAAGGCTTCTTCTGCCCTCCGCCCCATGTTTGTGATGGTTTTCACAAGTCCAGTATCGGTCCCAAAAACATCAAACTTTTCGATTACTCTATTTACTTGCTCCTTGAATGCTCTATAATTTTCTAACACCTGGCTCTCTAGACTGATACTATTCTCGGTTAACCTATGCTCCGATTCATTACTATTCTCATCGAGATTATCGTCCAATCCATTAATATCCATATTTATTTTACTTTCCACCTCATTATTATTTCCGGCTACCTTAATATTCAATTCCCCAATATTCTCATTAATATCCTCAGCTAATTTACTCTCCACTCCATTACTATTTCCTGCTTTCTTATTATTCAATCCATTAATAATCTCAGCTAACTTATCTTTCAGTTCAGTACTATTTTCATCTAGTTTCTCTTTCAACTCATTAATATTCACAGCTAATTCAATTTCCACTTCATTACTATTCTCGGCTACCATATTATTCAATTCATCAATATTCTCTTCTAATTTATTATCCAATACATTACAATTTTCATCTAGATTATCTCCCAATTCATCAATATCCACAGCTAATTTACTTCTCACTTCATTACTATTCTCGGCTACCTTATTATTCAATTCACTAATATCCTCAATTAATTTACTTTCCACTTCATTACTATTCTCGGCTATCTTATTATCCAATTCACTAGTATCCTCAATTAATTTACTTTCCACTTCATCACTATTCTCGGCTATCTTATTATCCAATTCACTAATATCCACAATTAATTTACTTTCCACTTCATTACTATTCTCAGCTATCTTATTATCCAATTCACTAATATCCTCAATTAATTTACTTTCCACTTCATCATTGTTCTCGGCTAGTACATTTCCCAATCTATTATAGCTCTCTTCTATCATATTTCCCAATCTATTAGATCTCTCGTTCATTATATTTCTTAATTGACCAATTTGCTCTTGATATACGTCAGAACTTTCCATTAACTGGCTCTCTAGCCTACTACTATTCTCAGCCATCTCACTCTTCAAATTACCGAACTGGCTCTCTAGCCTGCTACTATTCTCAGCCATCTCACTCTTCAAATTACCGAACTGGCTCTCTAGCCTGCTACTATGGCTCTCTAGCCTGCTACTATGGCTCTCTAGCCTGCTACTATTCTCAGCCATCTCACTCTTCAAATTACCCATCTCACTCTTCAAATTACCGAACTGGCTCTCTAGCCTGCTACTATTCTCAGCCATCTCACTCTTCAAATTATTACTAGTTTCTATCATTTCGTTCCTCATCTGATTCATCTGCTCCAATATCCGCTCTAACACATTATTCGACATGACATTGTCCGAACCTCGCGAACTTTCTTTATCTTGGCTAGTACTCGTCCCTGCTGTAGTCTCCATTTTTTTTTTTACTTCTAGTCTGGCTCCTTAGCAACATGTAATATATAATATATCTTCAACAATTCCCCTTAAACTCAAAAACAAAATAAACCCTACCAAAATGAATTACACACATGTACATATATATGGACACAACAATTGAAATGAAGCCATTTATGCTTACGTATCGACGTCTTCAAGGGTACGCCTGGTTGATCGTCTCCCCCACCGTCCATCATTGTTCTCAGCTGTTTCGGGTCTGCACGGTGTTGTGGCCGTCGGTCGTTGACACTGCATGACACTGCAAGCTGCTCTACTAACGCTGCGTCGGCTGTCGGCTCTCGCGTCGATCCCCGCTGCGATCATTGTTGCCATCAGCCGCATTAACCCTGCGTCGGCTGTCTGCTCTCGCGTCGATCCCCGCCGTGGTCATTGTTGCCATCTCGAGCCGCATTAACCCTGCGTCGGCTGTCGGCTCTCGCGTCGATCCCCGCCGTGGTCATTGTTGCCATCTCGAGCCCGACGTTGGGACGCCAAAATATGTAACAGTCGTCGTCGCCCTCGGCTGCCAGCTCCGAAATATGGAAAGTATCTCGAGGATGCACGTCGATCTCAATAATTAATTACGTACACTGATTAATTTGGGCGCCAGCCTCCTCGAGATTACTTCGGTAGAGGATGAGGTTCCCAGGTCAGCTGCAAAACGGTCGGGACATGGGGTTTGGGAGACGTGCTCGTAGGTTGAAATGATGTAGGCGCACACCAGAAGTTGTTGGTAAGAACTATGAAAACGTTTATTATTATTATTAAGTGTTCGTTTCAGATTAGCAGAAATGCGCGTCCAAGTGTATAATATCTCGCTCTCACTTCCCGCAAGTTGGTATACTAATTTCTGAATTCACGTAATTATATATTTTGTACTATAAAACACCAGTAATATAACGGACAGTTGATAACGTGATGAGAGGAAAGAATTCAGACTTATAATAATAATGCAACACACGACTTCTTATTACACCCACTAAAAAATTCTAAGTCCGTAAATTGTTATACTTCCGAGTTAGGTTTGCCGAGAATATGTGGAGTTCGACCTCTCCGAACACTGTCTATCTGCCTTCTGTCTATCTGCCAAATCTATCCCCTACTTTCAACCACCAAACATAGAATTTCGCCCTCCTATCTATATATCACGTGTCTCTATTAAGAATCCTGATTGGCCATGATTACACTTACGTCACTTAAGACGCGTTCTTCAAAAATTGTTCGTTAACTAGAACATCTCCTACTTCCGGCGTCCTGACCATTCTCTGACATATACCAGATCATCTCTTTTGGAACCTGGCTTGGCGTCATCTTACTGACCACCCGCAGGCAAAGTCCATACATTCCCTCATCAGTCAACTCCACGCCTGGACACATGTTTCCTGTCCCCCTAGCTTGGGTTCGGCCTTCCTGTCCACCTGTTACTTCCGTCTCAGATTTTGAAACTAACTTACACGTCCATGCTTCTTACTATCCATATGAGAATATTAACACGAAATACTAATCTAATGAAAATCTCCTTATCCTATACGAGGAACCGTCTCAATATAAGCAAAGATTTATTCTTCAACTCGCTCTTGAGTCATGTCAAGTTTGCGTAAATGAACCCTTAAACTGCTTCAATGATCTTAAGGTAAGGATAAATCAGTATAATTTGTACTTATTGGTCAGTATCATGGACTATAAAAATTTCCATTTTCATCATTTTTATTCATTTATCAAAGATTCAGGGATTGTGAGTCAAATACTTGAGATATTTTCTTTCCCTCAGGTCTATTAAAATGAAATATTTCTGACGTCCTACGTAACTTTTATGAAGTTTCGTTCCTAAGTATGTTTCTTAAGAACGATATTTAAAAAAGGTAGGATTAGTGTATTACTCATTAAGAAAGTGTAAAAGACACATAAATTAATATAGTTTACTATTATGACATAAACGTTCTTCGCCAGTGCAAGTTGATATGCTGTATAAATTCTGCACCATGATCTCATGAAGTTCTTAATCTTGATTCTTCCTATAACTTTAATCTATATTAACTATTTTCAGTCACAGTCACAGTATGTCCAATTGACATACAGTAATAATGTATGAACTACAATGAGTTTTTAAGTCCTAAGCGAAAAGGAAGATGTGCAGGATAACATATATCTCGATAAGTTCACGTTTCACAATACTCTTCCTTTGAACACCATCAAAGTGTACTGAAACGCTTGGTCTGAAAAGAGAAATATGTTACTTACGTTGCTGCAGTAACGCTCACTGGCCTCGAAAGATTATCCTTTTCGCAACATCTTCTAACCTCTATTTTTCTCGTACTAGCCTACTATCAAAAATAATCGTCTGCTGTCCATTCGAGTGGTTATGTCTCATGGTCAACAGAATGGGAGAAATCACGTGACACTGTGACAGTTAATTACTTAACGGGATCCTTTTCTTTAAATTATTTTAAACAGTTGTATAATATTACGTAGACGTCCAATTCCGAACAGCAAATGTTTTCAGGAAATAGCTAAGACTGGCCAGCCAGAAGCCTTTAAAGAAGGGCCAACATAAATGGGAGAGGTAAAAATGAGGATGCGACATAACCATTCAGATGGACAGTAATAACATCTATTAAAAAATTAAGAACTCTTTATAATATAACAGACAGTTTACAATTACAATTAGCCTACTACAACAAAAATAGTTGTTTATGTATTAAGAGAGGTAATTAGTATTTACTAGTCGAGGATGGTATTGCGCCTGAACGATAGCGAGGATTGTAATTAAGAAGTCCAAGATTGCTAGTAAATTCTACTTAATTCACGAATTGCATAGGCTATAATGTTTTTTCCACTCCCGCATTTTATGTAGGCCTCATAAAAATATATTTCTTCATTTTACATGATTTAATATCCGATCTGTTGGTCGTCGAGTTGTATTTGTTGCTATGTTACTGTTGAATGAAACATATCTTCACTTAGCTGGATCATTAAGAAGATTGATTGATGACTTTCCTAAAGAAGTAGGGGCGTATGCAAGGAGTGGGGTGTTACCGGATTTAGACCCTCCTTCTTGAACTTAAAAAAAAAATCGTTGGCTTAGAGTGTAAACCTGCTATCTGTCAAGAAGGAAATTTTACAAGGGAAGCAAGAATCTAAGTTTAAATTGACTCTGAAACTCTGTTTTTTTCCTTGTAAAATTGCCTGTTTGGTAGTTAGTCACCGATATTTAGATTTGAGTATTTTTTTATTCGAAAACGTTTCCCTTTTTCTAATTTTTCATTGTCAGAGTAACAAAATCTACATCGACATAAGGCATAGTCCTCCTACCCCTCCTTCTATATAATCTATACTTGGTGCTGTGTCACGTTCGAGTTGTAACAATGTAATCTTTATTATAGAGAGACCAACTGCCTAGTACCGACCTTGTAATAAAATGAAGCCGACAAAATATGAAATTTAACTTGTTGTGAACCATATTGAAAATATTGTTTTGACAGTTCTGCAGTGCAGATGTTGTTAAATATTGTGCATTGTCGTTTTTAAATTCATTTTAAGAGCAGTATTCACCAGTTCGTTAGAGTTCTGACTTTGTGACATGTCCGTTTAACGTTTTGTACATTTGACAGTTCTTATAATATAAACTTCAAATTGTTGTTCCTGGTTCTTTGATACATCTTAACTACCGCAAAGCTCAATTTTACAATTTTTTAGCAAAACATCGCATAGTGATTCTCGCGAGGTTATTGAAAATTTCACATTGGTTAATGTTCCTTCGCAGCCACAGTGTGACGATGTAGTTGCGAACATTCTTCCCGGAACTAGTTTCACATCCCCCTATAAAAATTCAGCTGATGATAATAATAATAATAATAATAATAATAATAATAATAATAATATACAACGTTTTAAATACTGATAGTATAAATTGTAAACAATTTTAATAATGACTCTCCCTTTGACAGAATCCTGCATACGCCACTGTAGAGAGGGAATGTGACATGTCCCGTTGTCAATAGAAACCAACACTATCACGGTAAAAACAAGCTAATAATAGCATACTTACGGCAGTGGGAGTGGAAAATAATATTTTGAACACAGATGAGATCTGCGAGATTGTATCAAGAGTTATAAAACTTTGTCTTAGGGCATCTTGGAAGAAAAATTTGTGAAGAGATTCATACTCTTGCCTGTTTTTAGAATTCAGATTCAATCTACATCACTCTGAAGTTCACTGACATAGTATTTAATGCTATTAATGATGTAATCCATACCCAGTTCCTCCTTTTGTTATTTGTACCGTTTATTGCAGTTCCATTACCGATAGTGTAATTATTAATACAGCAGAACTTGCTTAAGAATTTATTTTTTTTTAATTAAGGATCATGCATTACTGGAATTATACTGAAAATTTGGATGTATGATTACAAAATTGTGTTAGCCTATAATATAATTTTATTTACTTTCTTTTGCATCTTGCAGCTTGTTGTGAACTCTGGTCTTTGACTCACAGATCCCTTGTTGTACACTTGATACGTGTAAACGCCACAAATATGAATTTTATCACATTTAACAACACATTATTACACAAAATATGCACATTTGTTACTACCAGCCTAGTACAAAACTATGCGAGCAAGGAGGTGATGAACATATTTAACGAAGGGGAATTCAGTGCTTACCTTCTTAATATATATTTTCATTACCTGAAGCATTGGGTTATTATTGAAAGGTATGTTGGTTCGTAAAAAATAGTTTAATAAGTAGGAGAACTGATGGTTGGACCTACTTCAATATTTATATAACATATACGTTGCAAATATACAAGACTTTAAACTGCACTACGATTTATCACAGTGCACTTGAATTGGGATAGTAACTACTATATTGACAAATAATATACCGGTAATATATACTGTGGAAACAATTTGGGGCTGCCTGACTTCATTGAGTTTCTTACCGCCTCAAAATATTTCGAGTTTTACTCCATGCCCTAGCCTTGGTTGTCTTTCATTATATAATTTGGACCAAGTTATTCATGTACTTTCCAAGGCAGGGCATGGAAATAACCAATGACATTACACCAAAGTGGAACTTTACAGTGATGAAAATACTAAAAACGTTATTAGTGCTGTGGACTATTATGTACAAAATAATTCTGATTAAAAAATAAAATCCATGGAATGACAGCCCATGAAGGGTCAAAGCCAACCAGCCGGCTGAATGGCCTTACGTTCACATGCCTCAGCAGAGGTGAACAATAACCTAAAAAAACGGAGGTCTCATGTGGTTAGCATGATGATCTTCCAAGCCGATGTAGCTGGTTTCTGTAACTGAATTTTGTACCTATCATAGCTGCAACAATCTCACACACTGGCCGAAATTTCGTGAAAAAATTCCTTCCTCCGTGAGCATTCGAACAAGCATGCGTTCTATAATTTAAGTTCTAAGGATGATGATTTGGGTCTTAGACCATGACATTATGGCACAGAACTGTAAAATAATTATTCTGGAAAGGATAAAATTGTAGTGGAACAGTATAAGAAATGAAGTTTCTTACAAAGGACTGAAAAAGACTGTGTTGGTTATTGAATTTCTTTCAACACAAGAATACCAAATATACTACAAAAAAAAATAATATTTCTTATAATTTCAAGGGAAAAATTGTTCCGGGGCCGGGTATCGATCCCGGGACCTCTGGTTGAACGTACCAGCGCGGTGTTGAGACGGTGTCGGGTAGAGTTCCCGGGTAGCTCAGTTGGCAGAGCGCTGGTACATTTAACCAGAGGTCCCGGGATCGATACCCGGCCCCGGAACAATTTTTCCCTTGAAATTATTCAACTCTGCTTTACAGGAAACCTTACCTGAAAGATTAGATTTGCATAATATTTCTTATGTTCGTACAGAATAAGTTGAGTGATTGTACTATTCATTAAGGGACTCGGAGAAATTCACAAGACATACAAAAACCCAATCCTTGATTGAGAGAATGCTTTGAAAAATTTTACCACTTTTTCTTGTCCGTGTCAAAATTGTTCTGTGTTTAGATCCATATACACCATTTATCACAATGAAAATACTTGGAATTATACTCTGCTAACAATATAATCTACTTCATTGAAAATTCCAATAAAGATATTAGCTGATTACCATTTTCTTTAACAATACTGCTGCACTCAAATACTGCAATTAACCACAAAAACGAAAATTATATGAGTATTATAAAACCACTACAATGTGCAATGAGAAGTGATGGTTTTTAAGTTACAAAAAAACGTCAATATGGTGAATTTCATACTCCATCACACGTTCATAATATAAGCATCTGTATTTATCTGTGATAGTTTAAAAATGTACATACAATTCTTGTTTCGAAATCGTAATAACTGTACATATGGGATTCAAATAAGCAATATTACTATTTAACATAAACCAAGCCCAAAATATACAGTACACATTGTCTGTGTAGTACAATTGGTTTAGTTGCGGAGAAAAATTATTTACATAAATATTTTACAGATTACTCAATTCCCAAATTTTTACTGATTAATAAAAACTTCTCTACTATGTTAATATTATATTGTTAATCAGTGATTATACAAGTGTTAAAAGTGTCTACCGAACAATGAAGAATCAAATTTTTAGTACGATACCTAATCCAAAATTTCCTTAAATGATAGCAGGATTTTCCACTATGGAGATGTAAAAAAAAATTGCATCTAATAACACATATT
Source organism: Periplaneta americana (assembly GCF_040183065.1). Taxonomy (NCBI): domain Eukaryota; kingdom Metazoa; phylum Arthropoda; class Insecta; order Blattodea; family Blattidae; genus Periplaneta; species Periplaneta americana. Next base: position 12,892,208 of record NC_091127.1, read on the forward strand.
TTATTATTTTCATCATTGGATCTCAGTTTCTGTGAAAGTGAGGTCATTCTTTAGGTAATAGTGACGCACCCATGAAATGGTTTTAAGAAGATGTAAGAACGGAACATGTGTGATATTTTTATCAAAATTACTGCTTCAAATTTCAAGATGAATAGTGATATATCTCAGTTATTAACTGAAGTCAATTCTAGTCATGTAGTGGGTATTTGATCTCTCTTAATATCTTTATAGTAATACAATAAACAATTATTATAATATTCTCAAATATTACAACTTGAAATACATTTAAATTTTAACAATAGTGTTAGAAATACCTTAGGATTTAAATCTTCCAATTTAATACTAATTAATATAGACTTTTAATTCTCGAATCTCAATCCAAGTTAACAGTAGCGTATTGGTCCTAGTACAGAACACTTAAACAACAAATTACGACAGAGCTTAGAGTGAAAATTTGCGAATATAGTTCATAGGTATAAAATCTTCCTATCAAGGAGTATGTAAGGGATTCTTGCCTTTTCTGATCTGGATGTAGATGATTACTTATAAAACTTACTAAAAGAAAAAAATTAAATCTTGGAATTTAACAATCAAAATCTCATTCTTTTATAAAAAATAAAAGCTAATCTTCAGTTACACTCCTATTTTGAAAGGTGGCTCTCTTTCTTCAATACTAGAAGAATAGGAACAATAGAACTTATCTTTGAGTGCAAAATTTTAATTATCACATAAAATTTAAATATTACAAAATAAAACACAAAGTTCATAATGTAGGCCTACAGTAAAATCCCTCGTAACCGGCACCCAAATAACCGGCAATACCAAAACAATGGCACTTTTGGCTAGGCTAAAAAAAAAGTTTAAAACTGCCAGATTGCCACAGTCTGGGCCATCAGTGTTGCCACATTAGGAAGTTCGCACGAGCTTTAATTTTCAGTGAATATTCGAACCTAAAATGAATGTATTATTTGTGTTGTGTGATGTGTTTTAATAAGGAAAATCCACAAAATTTGTATGTTTATTTAGTTATGTTTAGTTAGTTGTGTTCAGGCCGTCAATGTTGCCACATTAGGAAGTTTGCACAAACTTTAATTTTCAGTGAATATTCGAACCTAAAATTAGAGTATTATTTGTGTTGTGTGATGTGTTTTAATAAGGAAAATCCACACAATGTTTATGTTTATTTAGTTATGTTTAGTTAGTTGTGTTCAGGCCGTCAATGTTGCCACATTAGGAAGTTCGCACGAGCTTTAATTTTCAGTGAATATTCGAACCTAAAATGAATGTATTATTTGTGTTGTGTGGTGTGTTTTAATAAGGAAAATCCACAAAATTTGTATGTTTATTTAGTTATGTTTAGTTAGTTGTGTTCAGGCCGTCAATGTTGCCACATTAGGAAGTTTGCACAAACTTTAATTTTCAGTGAATATTCGAACCTAAAATGAATGTATTATTTGTGTTGTGTGATGTGTTTTAATAAGGAAAATCCACACAATGTTTATGTTTATTTAGTTATGTTTAGTTAGTTGTGTTCAGGCCGTCAATGTTGCCACATTAGGAAGTTCGCACGAGCTTTAATTTTCAGTGAATATTCGAACCTAAAATGAATGTATTATTTGTGTTGTGTGATGTGTTTTAATAAGGAAAATCCACACAATTTTTATGTTTATTTACTTATGTTCGGGCATTCAATGTTGGCATAGTAGGAAGTTCGCACGAACTTTAATTTTCAGTGAATATTCGAACCTAAAATTAGTGTATATTTGTGTTGTGTGATGTGTTTTTAATAAGGAAAATGCACACAGTTTTTATATTTATTCACTTGTGAGCACGTGATAGTAAAATAAGCTTCACATGACTGTAGTTTCAACATTTGGCACCATGAAATACGAACTTTTTTTTTTTTTTTTTTTTTTTTTTTTTTTTGTATATACAGGTATTTATTCACTTATCTGGCAAAATCTCGTATCTGGAATTGGCCTGATAAGAGGGATTCTGCTGTAATAATGTTTAACTACAAAATTTTAATCGTGTTAATATAATATTTATGACTTGCCTTATGGTAATTAATCTATATTTTTATTAAATAGATACGTCTACATCACAATATCTTAAAATATATTGCTATTGCTGTAACGCATCTCTGTCTAGATATGAAAATGTTGCTAATGCCACTTTATCACAACACAATAAAGTTAACCTTAAAAACAGTCGCATGCTATGCTGTGTAAAACATTGTAGCTGTAATTCTTCATTTTAAGTTCTTCTCGTACTAATAGAAACAGAGACAGCTTTCAAAATATTAGCAATCATGAATTAAAAGAAAAATATCTTCATTGAAAGAATTGAAATAATGTTTAATATTCTACAATAGTTTTAATTACCTGCAACAGTTGACAGATTATTTTGAAATTGCACAATTTGTGCTAGTCTGTATCTTTAATCCAACACTTGCCTTTCAAAATAGAATATCTCAAATAGCATTTATCAAAATTTCTGAAACTGAAAATATTTAAGCTGTATACTTTGTAGCACCACCATTGAAGGTGATAGAAACATTTTAGCTTAGGAATTGAAATTTTACTCACATAATCAATAAAAAGTTTACAATATTATAAATTATACAATAGATGTAGAAATGCAGAAATAACTGCAAATCATTACCAATACTACGTAGCTGGTTTAGCACTCTTAAAGGGAGTAAACCAGTAAATATAATTGCATCCATAGTGCTTATTCCTTTCTATATTTCGTAGTGCCTAAATAATAAAGTATACAGTTGAATTTTAAGCAGTCTGGAAAGCTATACTACACATGTCAGCAAGGAAAAAGGATTAGGCAGTGGTAGAGCTTTATATAAGAGTACTATTGGAGAGAATAAATCTTAATACTCCCAGCATAATAATCAACATTGGTTTGTGAATTGTTGCTTTTAGAAAGAGCATAAACGAGCCTCAAATCAAAGTGAATAAATAGGAAGCTGCCAAATTTTCAGGTCATCTTGTCTGCTCGTGCCTGATTGCATTTTATATCACACTATAATTAAAAGCAATGTAGTGTCTTAAATACTATTTCCTTTTTTTTTTCTTTATGCGTACTGGTATGTATTCATAAAGCTAGAGGTCATTTTAAGGCTTTCGCAACCTGCTGTAATTTATAAGGATATTTGAGAATAGCGTATGTAATTCAGAAATGAACTGGATAGGTCTTTAATGCAATTATTCGTATTTAATTTTAAAATGTGTCGTAATCAGAGTGGTGCACTAGAGTTAAATTGCTTGCTTGAACTCGGTCGAGTGTCGCACCCTCGAATGAGATAAGATCGGTCGTGATACGCTCGTAATAAATAGAAGCACAGTACAAGGTCATCTCACCGACAAGTCTTATCTTGTATGAAAGGCGACAGATAAGATACACATATGTTTTGCTGATACGGTAAAAATAAGGCTTTATTTTCTGCGTTTATGACAAACATTTAATAGAACAGTCTAATGGAACGTACCAAAACAGTAACATGAAATTATAAATAAAATAGTATGAAAAATTTCGATATACATTTATTATTGCTAATTAACAATTATTCAATATTTGATTTACCACATATATAGTATTATGATCCATACATAGTGTTCCGCCTATATTCTGTGACAATGTAGAAACGTTTTACAAAATATTATTGATATAGCAGTAGATTAATAACAATATTAGTACAGAGATAACGTCACAGAAAATATAATAAAACGAATAATCATGCTGCACAACTGTTACAGACGCAAAGATTGATACACTAATAATTATAAGAGATTATTATTATTACTAGAAAACTTGATACGGTTCTTGCATTATCGTGATTGTGTTCTCCGTTTGTAATGATTACATTTACATCCAATAACACAGATGTGGTAAAAACAAAATCACTCCTGTGTGGGGGGGAAAAAAAAGCATTTACCTACAACATTTATATTACATTTTAAAGCAAGTTTTGAAATGATAAACATCCATGATGTTACTATACAGTTCATCACTGTAACAAGAACGAATGTCTAACGCTCGGCTTATATCGTTCGAGGATTTATCGCTCGCGACAATTTTACCCATCATGCATGTGCGCTACCTATCAGATTATACTATGAACTACTTAGCGCTCGAGCGAAAACGTCCGATGCAGACCTATGGTCGTAATACTGATATAAAAATATGCATAATGTTGAAAAACAATTATTCTATTTGTAAATGACTATTCCTTGCATCATTTTAATGTAATAAATATCAATAATGCTTTCAGACTTTGATAATTTACACCATTTTCTGTGTACAAGGTGATGAAGGTAGACATTTCAATGTAGGTACCGGTAAAGTATTTTTAAGATGTTTGGATTATCAAGCAAATATGCATTTGCAAACCTTAAGCAATACAACCTTCGTGTTTTAAGGAAACATAAAGAATAGTAAATGCATTCAAGCAGAGAAGCAGTACATTTCAAGCAGCTTTGTACAAGAAGTATTAATGAGACACTTTTTTCGTAAACATGCAATTAATTAATGAATGAAGCACATAAACAAAGCAAATTGTTAAGTAATTAAAATTTGGCTCGTGTTCATTTTATATAAATAATTTGAATAGCTTAAGCTGCAACTTTTAATATGTCTCTTTCAACTGTAATATCAAACTCAAATATTTACTACTCTGGACCAATGCTTATGCGACTTCAATTTTTATTCATTGTAATTATAATAAGATTTACTACAAATTACAGGTTTCTGCAACTATGAGGGTAGGCTATACTAGGTTATTTTTTTGTCATTTATATAAACAAACAAGCTTGAAACTTATGTCTAAATTACTATTCACATAGGTAATAGTAAATATGATTGAAAATTCTCATAATTACTACTAAAATGTAACAAGAAGTATTGATTAATATTAATGCCATATGACTTTGCATTAAATTTCTATTCCAACACGCTTTTTGAATTCTACATTTATTGTGCTTGTTACATAGGAAAGCTTACGTAAACATTCCGTATTAGGATTATAAATCTTTCGATTATAATTAATGATATACCGGTAGTCAGAAATTTGGAAGTTACAAATTCATCAGAATTTTTAGCATAAAATATTTGCAGGAAGATGAAATATTAGAGTGTTGCATACATTTCACTAATGTACAAAGTGCGTTCACATTATAGAGAAAATATAAGTACCAGTACCTATGAAATTTGCAACAACTCTATTTCGTAACCAAATTGCAGAATTCTACTTTCTGTCAAGCGCTGTTGCACTGTAAATATTAATGAAGCATAGCTTTAAAAAACATAGCAATGTGATGATTATTATTATGTGGGGGAAATTCTGGACTCTACTTAGTAATAATTATAAAGGGTGCGGCAAAACATCCTCCCTAATTTAAAGTTTAAATAAAAAACAGATGGATCAAAATAAGGAAACTATATTAATATGAATGGTATCTTAACAGTGGGAATTTTTCATTTTTTGAATAACTTGTCTCTCAAGTGGTGTCCTTCACTATCAATGCATTGTTGAATGCGACTTCGGAAATTCTGCATCACTCTAACTAGCATTTCTTGAGGAATAAGACCAATTTCTTCCTGTATTGCATTTCTTAGGTCTGGCAAAGTCCTCGGCCGATGTTTGAACATCTCAGCCTTAAGTTGCCCCCATAGAAAAAAATCGCAGGGTGCAAGGTCTGGTGATCGTGCTGGCCAGGGGACGTCGCCACGTGAAGAAATTAAGCGTCCGGGAAACATCTGAGCAGCGACAACGGAATTACCACTTACCAGAAACGATACCACAGCGTAAGCACGTTCTCCACCCGTCCACGGCATAGTTGGAATTCGTTACAGATTACAATTTGTAATAATTGAATGTCAATTCCGTGTATTCAATATCCTATTCAATTCTTGTTGTTTTGCGCATGTCATTTCATATCGCTATGGCAACACATGTAAACCTAAATTTCCCACTGTTTAGATACAATTCATATTAATACAGTTTCCTTAATTTGATCCATCTGTTCTTTATTTAAACTTTAAATTAGGGAGGATGTTTTGCCACACTCTTTATTATTGTTTTTTTTTTCTACAAGTTTACATTTATTCCACTTTTAATATGAGCAAAGTATGAGAAATGCCAGTATTAAGTATTTTGTAATTTCTTAGTAGCTCATGGATGTTAAATTAATATTTTTTTTCATTCGTAATACGCAGTTTTAAAGCATTAATATTTCCATGAGTGCCTAAATTGTTTTTGTGATATGCCTCGTCTTTAACGTCAAATTTATATTGTTTTTCTGTTACTGCCTTACATTTTAAAACATGAGTATTCTAATAATAGAGCAATCTTTTAAAAATATATCTATAATCTTAAATTTAGTAAAATATACCAAAACACATAATGGCATGTTTCTAAACCTACATGACTTAGTGTTGATTTAAGTGCAGATTCAGTATCTTCAGTTTTTACTGGAAACAATTGTAAATTACTGCTGAAAAGGGGGAGAAATTCTTATGATGGTGTATGTTTTTGTTTAAAATCTTTATCATATTCATATGAATACAGAATAAATTTAGCACGATTGTTTAACCACATTGTAGGCCTAAATAGTGGCACAGGTGTACATAAAATAGTTCAAATTCACATGGTACCAGTACATTACTAAGGTGCTCTACAAATCAGAAGAGATACTAGTTATATAAAGAAGAAGGAAAGTTCGAACCCAAGAAAAAGAAAAGAGAATGGCAATAGGCTTCTTTGAGCTCTTATTAAATTAATATCAGGGTTATATCCCAGGGCTGAAGATGCCGAAGATTAGTTCAAAATACTCGCTTCCTTCTAGTGCCCTGATCAATCTGATTATGAAAGCATTAAATATTTGTTGTTCTGCAATACAATGCTTAAATTGCAAACTTTTAAAATTCGCTGTATTAATTTGTATATTGTAACAAAGATACAGATTTGTGTTATTACTTAAAATTCACATAAATACCAATTATGGGCACATATTTGTGTGTCCTACACATTATCTTGTTCACCTTTTGTTTTCTATACACGATTTACCAAATACGCTCTGAACCATACGTCACAATATTTGCTTTGGTAAAAATGACAAAAACCAGAGGATTAGTACATTGATGTTAATTGAGTTATCAGTTTTATTACAATAACTTTATCATAAAAAGACAATATTTTATTTTCAGACGTACAAAGTGAAAACAAATGCAAAGTTTGGAGAGTAAATATTTTATCGAGATAAATAATTGTGCAAAGAATTAATAATAATAATAATATCTATGACGAAATTATAATGATGGTGCATCTAGTATCTCTTTTAAGACAAAAAAACCCTATGGATACCTACGTAAAGATTAATTTTTTGGTCCTACAGAATTATCTGTTATGGTTACCATTGGTTATTAATAGAGACAAATTCGCTCTGATGCCAGGGATCGAACCCGGAACCCTCAGTTCTATGCACTGAATGGTCTAACCACTGAGCTATGCCGAGACCCAATCGATAGCACTTAATGTGTCAATATGTACGGTATGTCGAATATGGAGTAAGGCCACCAAGGGAAAATACCAAAGGAGAAAGATTCGATCCGGTGCTGTGAATTGAGCCTTGGCGTAGCTCAGTTGTTAGAGCACCCTGTGTGTAGAACTGGAGATACCTAGTTTATTAAGATATGCAATTAAAAAATTCGTACTAACATTAGATACAAAGACACAAAAAAGTTTTGATTAATTAAATGTTGCTACATATCTTTCATTAGATCAATATTTCACTGTTATTAAAAAAACTCCCCTTAACAGCGTAATTTACACTAAATAACTTAAAAAAGAACTCAGAACTTGAAGATCACACATGTTGCATTAGACACACAATGTAAACAATTGTAAAAATTATTCACTAATGTTCCTACTGAAAGTAAAGGAGAAACATGTAACATGAAGTGAAATAGTCTGTTGTGTGCGTGTGTGTGAGACCACTCGGTTTCAATTCTGAGACACTACAAATGGCATAATTAATTGCCAGAAGATAACAATTGACGCAATGCAAGCTAATTTTAAGAAGACATGAAAGCCATCCAGTTTTACCTCTCATTTGCCTGCTATTACATCACGTGTTATTCCTCATCTCTATTCATCCATCGGCGGGAGTTATTCACCAAAAATAATGCTCATCCACAAGTGATTTTTAATTCTCCTGCAACTTGAGTGCCAATATTATAAGTGAATTCTTATGAAGACTTTGGCTTCAATCAACGTCCTTACTGCATCATTTTTATTACATGCACTTTTAAAGAATCATATTTCATGAAACATGGGTGAGATCTTATATTGTTACAGTATTTTCTCAAGTGAGAACTTCTGAAAGATAATTTTTCTTCTCTACTGCTGATGTAAATACATTTTACAATATTTACAACAAAATACTTTGTTTCTCTCATATTCCTTTACCTCCTTCATATAAATTTGTCTTTCAGCTTTTTTTTTTCAACAAGAATGAAAGTTGTGTTGACACACACATCAAGAAAAGGTCAGGTATCTTGAGCTACAATGTGTTACAAAAAAATCTGTGAGTTCATTTTTGCAACCTGTATGGTGACTTGTTCATACATTTACTAGATAAAAGAAATCTATACACAATAACGAAATATAATCCGTAACAAAAATTCTATATTAGAGTCGAGCATAACTGGTTACGAAAAACAGAAATTATATATTGCTAAGTAATTGATTAACTAGCGGACTTACTCGTGTTAATTATGTAAGTTTGTGCGGCTTACAGCTGTTTCGGTGCTTCATCACACCATCCTCAGACCCTACTAGATCTCGGCATCAACTCGAACTTCTCTGCCTGTTATGTGGGCGCATTTGATTGTTGAAAGGTGTTGAAAAGTGGAGTCAAATAGTGTGTGTGTACTGAAATTGATCTGTGTGTTGAGAATTTGATCGGGGTGTGTTTTAGTGTGTTTGTATATTTCGTATTGTTCTAGTGTGTTGAGTTTTTGGTTCTTGGGTTGTATGTGTAGGATTTCCATGTCCGCATTTATGTTATTGTATGTGTGGTTAGCATTGGTTATGTGATCGGCGTATGTAGATGTATTGTGTCCTCTGGTTATTGCTTTAATGTGTTCTTTGTAGCATGTTTGGAATGATCTGCCTGTCTGTCGTATGTAGAACTTGTCGCAGCTATTACATGTGAGTTTGTATACACCTGTGTGGTTGTATTTATTTGTTTGTGTTTTTTGTGTGTTGAGATGTCTTTGTAGTGTGTTTTCTGTTCTGTATGCTATGTTGTATGTCTGCTTTCTGAATGAAGAAGCGATCTTATGTGCGCTTTTGTTTTCATATGTTAGTGTGATGTATTTCTTGTATAGTAGGCTCTGAGGATGGTGTGATGAAGCACCGAAACAGCTGTAAGCCGCACAAACTTACATAATTAACACGAGTAAGTCCGCTAGTTAATCAATTACTTATATTCAAGTGTTAAAAGTAGTGTACGCAAGATTCAAAATGGATGTATATTGCTATTGAACACCTGACGCTATAGTCAGTATGCAAAGCTCTCCCATCTTGCGGAGTGTCTCAAGTTTGGTTTATCAAATATTCGAGTTTTTACTCATTCTTTGTAGGTGGACGGCAAAGGCAGACCGCATTGAACCATGCAGGAGTTAAAGAGCCCATGCAAGGACGCGTTTATCATAGTGTAGGCCTAGCGTTTAATTGATAATTCTTCCTCTCTATCACAATGATGGGAAATATTTTCAAATTTTTGTAGGGATAGCTCTGCTCTAAAGCCTTAGGGTGCTATTCATAGACATTTCGCTAGCTCGCGCTACGAGCGTGCTAAACAGGATTCGTATCATATCATATCATATATCGCTGACACTGGTTTATGAATACGAAAAACGTTAGTTCGCTGATCATCCACCGAAAGCATGCACTAAGAATGTCTATGAATACGACCCTAAGTTTACAGACGTGGTTGAATGTACAATAAGACTTTTTATTCATACGAAATATTAGTATTCCAAAAATAAATTAATTACCATTCATGGATCTTGAAGAAATAGTTTGGAAACCTGCAAATGTGTGTAATGAATGAGAAGGCAAAAGAGTCTCGCCATATAGAATGGAGAAATGACGATAGAAAAGTTCAGATCCTTCCCTTGCATAACTTTAATTTTAGGAAATGAACACTATTGTGGCTGCTTTATCCATAGGCCGGATATCTTTCAGGATGGCAGTGAAAGAGGAAGGAGAAGAATGTGGGCCGTTCAGGCTTCTACGATATATTTACAAATAATTTTGGTTGTCATGGTTGAACTTAAATGAATAATCAAAATTAGATTTTTGGGTATTCCACTGTGTCCTGTAACTTTAATACCCAAAAAACTAAATCTAATCAGTGATCACAGTGACCTTAAAAGCCTTAAAAATCGTTAAGGGAGGTGAGGGGTGAAATTTTTATTTTCTACATTTCTCAAGCTACGTTCTTGATTTTTTGTACACATAATCACAGATAATGATGTGGTGAAGTTTCATTTCTGTGAGTCAGTTTCTGAGTTAACAAAAATATTTTGAAAAATTTGCATATTTCAAAATTAAATGTCTCTCTCAATTTTTGAGTAAAATGTTTGAATTTTTTTTTGGGGGGGGGGGAGGAGAAGACCATTGGCATATTTAGAAAATCATCACGCATCAGTATTTCTATATATCTACTATAAAAAAGGAGAAAAAAGTTTTATAACCACTGCATACCTAAAAATAGAAATTTTCCATTGCCACTATAAATATTTCATTTTTTATTTCAAAAAGTATTCATTTAATCATAAAAGCCCATGCGCTATTTTGTTAACCACAGCATATGAAACGTTCAGTAAAAGTTTCATATTCCTAGCATCAAAATTGTAAGAGTCTTTACACTTCGAACCTGACGAAATGTGCTGAAAAAAAAAGTGAGAGAAAACAGCTTGTAAAATGTGCATGGGATTTGAAGTTCAAGGGTGCAGCCATTTGTATATTGCGTAATTTTTAAGCTTTCGAGCGCTGTAGAGCATTGAAACTTGCTCAACATATAAATAAGAGATTGCAGATTCATTTTTTACAAGAAAACGAAAATGCGATTTTTGGCTGAAAATGGCCAAAATTTCATTCATCAGCCCCCATAGATGAATAATGTTAATTTTGTTCTTATAATAGTTTCTGTTCTCCTCTCTTGTTGTGTAGTCCTGGTAATTAATTTTACTAACAAGCTATTAGCAGAAAATATTGCATAGACCTCTCATTTTTCTTGCGAAGTGTGAATATTATGTAAAATAAGTTGTACAGTAATATTTTGTAATCTTATTCATATTATTGTTGTGGAATATAACTACCGGTATTGATGTGATATGATCTATATTTCTTCACAGCACTTCTTTACATGTAATGGTGAACCTCACATTTCTGTATTCGGTGCCACCATTAACATATTATTACAATAACACATTATTTGCAGTACATGTCTACACAAATACTCCCAATTACACTACGTACCTTTTTTGTTATTTGGTCAATCTCCCCTTCAGTATTTCTCCTACATTTCATTTGCTATTCTCTAATTGTTCTTTAATCATAATATATCTAATGTTGTATACTACTTTCACACCCCCCTTTTCCTCTACCTACTATTCACTAAAATCTCAATTTCAATTTTTCTCTATAAATTATCATATTGAATTATTTGTCCTATTTATTCTTTGACCTTTTATTCATTTACTGTTCCAACATTCAAATGTTAGTACTAATTTTATGCTGTCACTTGTTCATTTCTCTAAACACTTTCTCACTATTATCACTCATTCCTAATTGCGCTCACTTTCACTTTCTCACTATTCTGCTTACACCTAATCCATTGTCACTATTCTCACTTCCTATAAATACCTATATTTTATTCTACACATCTGCTTATACACTTTCTCTCTCCCCTATACTTCTCGATCTTTTCCAGTTTCACTTTACTTGCACTTTTTGAACACATCCCCAATTTTTTTTTCTACACATGTCAAATATCTCTGCTAAATCCTCAACTGTCGCAAGTTCTGACCTTTCATTACTGTTCGTCTCTGCCTTATTTCTGTCTTTGTCTTTCTTTCTATTTATTTCTTCTTCTATTCCTCTTTTATTTTTCCCCCCCCCACGCTTTCATTTTCACATACTAGATTTCCACTTGCACTTGCACCCTTATTCTTTACACTATTTCCTTCCCTATCACTTCCTGACTCTTGGTTTCTCCTTTTATCACCCCTCGCCTTTTTTTCTAGCGCCCGTGTTGTTTGTTCCGTTATTGTCAGCATTCCTTCTGGAGTGTGCTAACCTTACCGCCATCGTATGGAGATTAGGAATCCGCTTATGCTGCACGATCACGTTACTCTACCGGTATTAATAAAGAGGTGAAAAGAAAAAAGGAAGACACCATAAAGAAATTACAATATAAAACCGAAATATAAACGAATATTGTGCAGAAATAAAACTCAATACTTTTCATAGAAGCTGTGGCTGAAGTGGTGATGGGAGAGGGAGATTATTATTATTATTATTATTATTATTATTATTATATTATTATTATTATTATGTTTTATCATTTTTGTTATTATATATTATATTTTTATTATTTTTTGTTATTATTATTATTTAAATATTCTCTTTCATTTTGTTTTCCAGTTCAAGTGAGATATGTCAATCCTAGTTGCTGTGATCATTAAAACAGGAGTGACAACAGCACATGACACCAAAACAAAAATTGCGAAAGACATTAATGAAAAATCGGTTCATAGTTGAGAATAGTGTCTCCAAAAATTCACATATAAACCATGGAGGAAGGGGAAGTATAGCATCGTAGGAAATGAGACAATTGAACCAGACAGATGATGTGAATTCTTCGAGAGATTAAATACGAATATCTGAATGTCCTAATGTAACATCCTCATAAAGCATGCAATATAGGTAAGAAAACTTTTTTGAGAAATGTTAAAGTTACAGTAAACCAAGTTTTAGTAAAAATAAAAATTAATGAAATACGTGTGCTCTTTCTTTGATGTGCACAGTACCAGAAAAAAGTAATGGCCTGACTTGTGGAGATCATTTACATGATAAAATTTGTTTTCTGGGTTTTAGATCCAGACCTTTGTGAGGAGATCGACACCCTGCTTGTGTATCTGTGCTCAGGGTCTCTGACCATGTGCAGTGTCTTGTATCTGGACCTTATAATATTCAAGCAAGCCATTACTTTTTTCTGGCATATTGCTAGTTGTTCTGTATGGTTGTGAAACTTGGTCGCTCACTTTGAGAGAGGTACAGAGGTTAAGGGTGTTTGAGAATAAGATGCTTAGGAAAATATTTGGGGCTAAGAGGGATGAAGTTACAGGGGAATGGAGAAAGTTACACAACACAGAACTGCATGCATTGTATTCTTCACCTGACATAATTAGGAAAGCCACCGGCGTGGCTCAGTCGGTTAAGGTGCTTGCCTGTCGGTCTGAAGTTGCATTCGGGCGCGAGTTCGATCTCCGCTTGGGCTGATTACCTGCTTGGGTTTTTTCCGAGGTTTTCTCCAACCGCAATGTGAATGCAAGGTAATTTATGGCGAATCCTCGGCATCATCTCGCTATCACCAATTTATCGATGCTAAATAACGTACTAGTTGATACAGCGTCATTAAATAACCAACTAAAAAAAATAATTGGGAACATCGATATCAGACATTTGAGATGGGCAGGGCATGTAGCATATATGGGTGAATCCAGGAATGCATATAGAGTGTTAGTTGGAAGACCTAAGAAAAAAAGACTTTTGGGGAGGTCAAGGCATAGATGGGAGGATAATATTAAAATAGATTTGGAAGGTGGGATATGATGGTAGGGACTGGATTAATCTTGCTCAGGATAGGGACCAATGGCGGGCTTATGTGAGGGCGGCAATGAACCTTCAGGTTGTCCAAAGTCCATTTGTATGTCTAATGCCTACCCACTTCACTTTGCGTGATTCAGGTTCCACATACTGCGGATAGATGGCAGGACTGTGACCCATTTTCACATTGCACACCACTTCGGCGGGCCATATTATGCGTGATGTGTATCTGTGAAAAGTTATGTCGTGTACTAGGGCGAGTGTATGTTAAGTGTAGTGTAGGGAATGGATGGGGATGAAGATGAAGGTGAGGAAGAGACAAGGGGGAAACCCAGTGCCGGCATGTAGCCTACTCCTGTTTAATAGCGTCAGGCTTAACGTTCCCATCCGACAGACGAATTAGTAGTAGTAGTAGGTTATTTTACGATGCTTTATCAACATCTTAGGTTATTTAGCGTCTGAATGAGATGAAGGTGATAATGCCGGTGAAATGAGTCCAGGGTCCAGCACCGAAAGTTATCCAGCATTTGCTCATATTGGGTTGAGGGAAAACCCCGGAAAAAACCTCAACCAGGAAACTTGCCCCGACCGAGAATCGAACCCGGGCCACCTGTTTTGCGGCCAGACGCGCTGACCGTTACTCTACAGATGTGGACCCGACAGACGAATCACTATCAACAGTGACATATGCCTTCCTTTCATATGCACTGCGGAGAGATTTGGGATTTAACCCAGGCATATTGGTGCACAATCTAGTGATTAGATCTCTCCTAGTCCTGAGGTAGAAATTTTACAAGAAAATTTCTGATCCTGCCAAGATTCGAACCTGAACCAGCTAGTCTGGAGGCAGACACGCTACCACGAGCTAACTCTGCGGACAAAAGCCATTTGTAAGTAAGTAAGTAAACTGTACATTACCCAGTCTGTGCTCAATTTCTATCCAAGTCTACCATAACATCTCTGGAATGACTGTACAGTATTGACATCTTCCACAATTCGGGATCATAAGATATGGAAATGTTTCTTACAAAAGAAACAGATAGGTACTAGTAACACTCTCAGAGGGTAACTATTTGAGGAGGTGGCTTTTGTCTGAATATTATATAGTAATTTGCTTTCTGAAACGTTTCCAGACCAATAGCAACTGATATGATCTTAGTCTGAACAGCTTCAATGAAATGTCCAGTATTATTAATGTATCTAACCTCTAAAAAAGGAAAACTTCAAAAAGTGTTTCTAAAACGAAGTAGAAATGCTAAATATTCGGCTGCATAAGAAATTACAAAGATATATCTTTAATTCACATTCAGACTATTGTGAAAAGTGTGTAGCAATTGTGCAATAACGAAGGCAAGGAAACCAAACTATTCTAAAAGAATTTGCACTGCAGCTTCTTGTATAATTTTTCAGGGATCGAACCCCACTCTCTTTACATAAAAGCCAGCAGTTAATTGCACTCCGAGGTGAAAAATAACCAAATATAAATGGCAGTTTAATTCGTTCCATTTATTGATCGGTGGGTTTTACTGTATCATTAATTTCAATAAAATGTCTTTGGTAACTATCCTATTACAAAAAGGTACAATCATTATGTTTTGATGTGCACAAAATTGTGCGTATAGCCCAAGATGGGATATCTTATATCATCTTAACATAGCATATAAAATTCAAGAAAGTTAAGTTAAGGGTCTAGAATTAGAATTAAGGACAGGAACAAGGTGTGAAATGAAAACAGGTACAACCAAAGATTAATTTAATAACAATCACATTTATTATTCAAATATTCAAAATTGTGCCTACATTGTAGATTACAGTATGCAATAATTAATGTATTGCTGCATACTGAATATGGAACTTTATGTCCAAAGTTTAAAACATATTAGACAAATTCCCTTGATGTACATGTTGAACATGGATACTTTATTTACAAAATGTTTATATTATGACTCTTAAATGAAACGAATAAATTCGACATCAGTAGCCTTTCCTCCCACGAAATCGTGTCCTATTGTCTAACTGAAATCAACAAAGAAAAGTCCAGATATTTACATAATACCACTGTAAAAAGTAAAGGCATTTCAACTTCTGTCAGTAAGTAGTAGGAATTTCTTACCAGGGATCTCTTGCACTCAAAAAATGTTGTCCGCAATGCATAACACTCGTTAGGAACAGAAGCATCGAAAGTCTGTAGGCATTCTCGAGGAGTTTTCTTGTCCTAATGAATAATGAGAAAACATTAACATCTTTTAAAATAGGAGTTCAACATGAAATAGACAATTTATATAATGAAAAGAACATTCAGGAAGTGTAAATATGAAATACATACAGTACTATATTTTTATAAACTCTGTTGACTATGACAAAGGGTGACGATCAAATTGAACTGTATCTCCAATAATGAAAAGATGAGGATGATTATTATTGCGGAAGGGCAACTAACATGTTCTTTGATGCATTAGCATTTCTTGTTGTTCACTAAAGATTAAATATGTTATGTGGAAAATGCGAAATTTTTTATATAGGCTACTCAGTGGTATTTCCTAAACTCTGTAAATGGTGGACAGGTCTGCAGATATATCGACTATAGTGTTTTCAATCAGTAGGGATATTTTTTTATCCAATAGCACGACTTGACTTTGTCATTCACCCAAGGATTCACATCTGTGAGCGACACTGAAACTGTAGTTCTTTTTGCCACTATAGGCGTTGCCCTTGGAGCACCATGAGAGGCAAATTACACAGCACAGCATGAAGATGATGATTAATGGCGCAGAGATAGAATGCAGGTAGAGGAAACGGCAGTATTCCACAAAACCTACCACCATCTTTGTCTACCACAAATTCCATATGGACCCACCAGGATTCGAACCCTGATTACCAATATGGAAAGCCGACGCTGTAGCTATTCAGCTAATGGTGAGTCATAGTGGTTGTCTTACAAAACATTACGAGGGGGATCCAGGAAATAACGACCGTTCGCGCATACCCTTCCTTGTTTGAAGGTCAACTGGCTTCCTTAACATGTGTTCTCATAATATTGTGAGTACTGGTTGCAACAAGTCGCCATTGTGCATTTTGTGTTACTTCAAAATGAACGACGTGATTGATAATCCCGCCGACTGTGAGGTGAGGAGTGTGATTCGATTTTTGAATGCCCGATATTTGAAACCTGCAGAAATTTACCAGCAATTGAAAGAAGTGTATGGTGATACTGTAATGAATGAAATAAATGTGAGAAAATGGTGCGAAATGTTCAACAATGGGCGAACAAATGTCCACGATGAAACTCGCACCATTTTCTCACATTTCTTTCATTCATTACAGTATCACCATACACTTCTTTCAATTGCCGGTAAATTTCTGCAGGTTTCAAATGTCGGGCATTCAAAAATCGAATCACACTCCTCACCTCACAGTCGGCGGGATTATCAATCACGTCGTTCATTTTGAAGTAACACAAAATGCACAATGGCGACTTGTTGCAACCAGTACTCACAACATTATGAGAACACATGTTAAGGAAGCCAGTTGACCTTCAAACAAGGAAGGGGAGTCAGCTGTGTGGCGGGTATGCGCGAACGGTCGTTATTTCCTGGATTCCTCTCGTATCTTGTAGATTTGTAGCGGAAATTGGGACCAATATAGTATTTACTTTTTTAAATGACCAGATTCCTAATTATTTTTTATGATAGAAGAAACCATTAAAAACCGATCACATGAACCACCCTGGGATTTGAATACAGGATCTTCCGAATGCAAGTCCAGTGTTTTATCACTGAGCTTTCTTGCTCGATGTTATGAATGTTAATTTCATGTACTGCACACGAAAGTGATTAATTTTTTTACTGTGCGGCAAGTCTAATATCTCTCTCTCGTTTTCGTATCACTTTTCTGTACTGGAGTATTTTCAAATTAGGAGAGCAGAGGTGTTTTATTTTTTTGCTGTTAAAAAGCACTGCTGGCAGTATAAATGTCATGAATAGGGTCAACTTAAGTAGCATCCAAATTTTACATTATAAATTGAAAAATACTACGGCAGTTTAGTATCCAATGCTGTAGTGATGTAGTCTATTGCAAATGATTCAATAGTCGGTTAGTTAATCAGTCCGTAGTCAAGACAGAATTATATATATTACATGGGTAATTAACAAAATATTGTGAATTTTCTTTTATTCACACTTGAGAATTTTGATACCGTACAAACACGATTCTGTTCGAAAAAAAAAAAAAAGGCTTTGCATACATTTCTAGTAGTAAGTAATTTTTTTCATGCTTGCAGACAACGATTTGTCCCAGTGATTAATAAATTAGTGGTTTTTGAAACTAGTGATACTATTCAGAATCAATAAAATATGGTGACAATACAGTAATGGTATAATGAGAAAGTTGAGGGGGAAGTTAAGCACTTAAAAAAGAAATACAGCCCAGAGTCGCTCTGTCCACCATAAAATGCATTTTGTGACTATTAACTTTCAAAATACCTTTTTTACGCAATCACTTTCCAGAAGACACATTTTTAAATCTGCTCTTATGCCAGCACATGGACTTTCATCTGCGAGGTGGGCATTTTCTCCTTCATATTTCATCATATTGCAGCAGGATCTGAAAATTCAAATAAATCTATCATTGTTGAAATAATTTAATACATAATACCCAATAATTTACCATATTTCCAAAAATACTTAATTAACTTATGTACGCCAACCTACAGCCGTTCAATAAGCAATCTATCTCACTTATACTGTATGTTGAGCCAGGATCCAAATCATAGAACAACAAATAAACATTAAGCTTAGATTAATCTGACAACACTGCTCACTTGTGATCCTAAAATATGAACGTCGCTAGTAACACTTAATATGCCATAGACCTCAAAGCCTTAGAACCAAAGAGAACAAAGAAAAATCATCTGTTGAGTGCTGCTTAGTCATTACGAAGCTGATGGTGACGATTTCTTATCCAACATTGTTATGGGGGATGAAACACGGATTCATCACTTCGAGTCTAAGAAAAAAATTCCATCCATGGAATGGCATTACACAAATAAGATTCTCTTCTGGAGAAAAAGTTCAAGATGGTAACCTCAACTTGTAAGATCATGGCTACAGTATTCTGAAACTCCAAAGGATAGATTCTGATTGACGAAATGGCTTGTGATGAAATGATCAACTCAAAAGTCTATGTCAACAGTCTTAGGATGTTGAAAAGACAATTCCGGCATTTTTGTCTGCACGAAAAGGTGAACAAATTTCTCCTTCGCTATGACAACACGATGCCACACACAAACGTGCATGCTCGAGAGAAAATCAATAAACTTCAGTGGGCTGTTGTTCCTCATCCACCCTACAGCTCAGATCTTGCACGGCCTGACTTTCATCTCCTGGTTCTCTGAAAGATGCAATTCACGGAAAGCAATACAATGACGAGAATGTCATAGTCGAAGTAAGAAAATGGCTACAAAGAAACCAGCAGAATGGTGCTTCAAGGGCATACTTGCTTTCACATCTAGTTGGCATAAGACTAGATTTGAGAGGAAGAATATAAGAATGCGATTATGTAACGTAGACAGGAATGTAATGTGATTGAAAATTATGCATAAATTCATTGTGCCAGCAATTGAAAAAAAAAGCACGGTACCGGTAAATTGAATTTTAAGAAATGCTAGACGCCTGGAAAAATAGTTGTATATATAGACCTACAGAGAAAATGAAGGTGGAGAAATGATACATAATATGCATATTATACAAATATATATATATACCCACATTCAAATTTATAGTGTTATTTTCAAATTCTCTCAATGGAGAAGTGTTTCATATATATTTAAAAAACAGTGCCAGATAACATAAAATATGTTAAAATATCCATATCATAACAATGATTCGCACACCTTTTTACTTTAAACGAAGAGCAGAACACCTTCCAGGTTAAATATTAGAAGTATTGCAACTGTTACAACCTTAATAACCACTAACACAACCAAAATCAAAGAAAGAGTACACATGTAGAAGAATATAAGAAAAATCACGACTACCTGATGATGGACCACTTTCACGAAAGTCAAATTTGTATTTTCTTGTGATGTAACTAGAGCAGTTTATCATACACGCATAGACTGTGACCATTCATCCAACACACGTTTGTTTACTTCCAACATATGTGCGGACTACAGAATATCCAATCAATGCAAATAAAAGTAATGTTCGAATTTTACTACATTTGCCTATTTATGAGCAGCTTCTGGGATTAATTTGCGTGGCTCTATCATAACATTACTGCTATAAATAAATAATCAACAACTTAGAAATTATGTGGTGAATATAAAATATGTCAGTAAACATATTAGTTTGTCAGTGTTGGTTCACCTGCTAAGTAGAATTTCTGTAGTAACTGAGATAATGGCGGCGCGTACAATCTGTCAAGTTATTCTGTTGATAAACTAAATCTTATTACATAAATAATTTATTTTGACAGTAGTAATACTGAAGGTAAAGAAACAGCATTCACGGAAAATAACATAAGGACAATATATCGCGGTTGCAAAGAGATATTCAAAGTATGGAAATAGGAATTCTAACCTACAATTCGAATAAGTAGATATATAAGTCGAATGTGAATAACTTATTCAGATTTAAGTATGAGGTTGTTAAAAAGGAACAGTGTAATGTCCATTTGGTTGAGGAAACAACATATTGCATCCTCGCCTCGGAAGAATGTTGCCAAACATGACAAATGGATCTTACCGAAGGGTTATGAAACGAATATATCAGTTTTTAACTGTGTGACAGATTCTAAAGTACCATTAATATTAAGAAATCCAAACTTTTTATCATGGTACATGTGTGGCCCTACCGTTTATGATTCAGCACATCTTGGTCATGCATGGTATGTATCTGTATGTATTTAGTACCTATTGTCTCCTGGATGTTTAATATATAATGTATTAATCCGCATTAAAATATTCATTGCTTCTAGCATGGTGCAAATATTTCTCCTTGTTTTTTTCACCATTGGTTAATTTTTAAATCGTGACTTTGGAGATCGTTGAGCTGCAGAAATGTGTTGATTTTTTTATTATTATTTCAGCTGTTACGTGAAGTTCGACATCATACGCAGGATCCTCATAAATTATTTCAATATGAATGTCGTCATGATGATGGGTGTCACTGATATTGATGACAAGATCATTGCTCGTGCAGCTGAGTGTAAACAAGATCCAAGACTACTTGCTGATCGTTATGAAATGGAATTTTTCGAGGACATGTCTAATTTAAATATTATGTCACCGACAGTTGTTACAAAAGTAACCAATTTCGTCCCACAAGTCATCAGCTTTGTACAAAAAATAATTGATAAAGGACAGGCGTATGTTACTGAAGACGGTATGTCTTGTTAATATGAAATTGGAAAATAATTTGTCATTTTTTATCATTTAGTTCTAAGCTTAATAGTTTCAGAAATTAATTAGGAATATTATTTGGAAATTCTTCATAAAATTACTGCATGTCACTTATAATGTTTAGAGATTATATGACATTAATATAGGCCCCATTTTACTCATTTATTTAGCCTATTAATCTGAAGTAAAATAGGCTGTATCTCTAGTATTATACGAACATTCCAGAGGACTCTAACGAAATTTTTTATTTATCATATCATATAACTCATAAGCTATCCGGATTAAGCGTATTGTCCACACCTGTGGAGTAATGGTCAGCGCGTCTGGCCGCGAAACCAGGTGGCCTGGGTTCGAATCCCGATCGGGGCAAGTTACCTGGTTGAGGTTTTTTCCGGGGGTTTCCCTCAACCCAATACGAGCAAATGCTGGGCAACTTTCGGTGCTGGACCCCGGACTCATTTCACCGGCATTATCACCTTCATTTCATTCAGACGCTAAATAACCTAGATGTTGATACAGCGTCGTAAAATAACCCAATATAATAATTAAGCCTATTGGCCTGTTCAGTCCCATCAAGGGATTACATAATTTTTTTACTTGATTATTTAACGACGCTGTATCAACTACTACATTATTTAGTGTCAATGGAATTGGTGATAGCAAGATGGTATTTGGCGATATGAGGCTGAGGATTTCCATAGAGTACCTGACATTCGTCTTATGGTCGGGGAAATCCTCGGAAGAAACCCAAACAGGTAATCAGCCTAACCGGAAATCGAACCTTTGCCCGAGTGCATGTCTCGGCCTCTCCAAAGGTCTTTTTCCCTCTGCCCTCCGAACTAACTCTATATGCATTTCTGCATTCGCCCATACATGCTACATGCCCTGCCTATCTCAAACGTCTGGATTTAATGTTCCTAATTATGTCAGGTGAAGAATACAATGTGTGCAGTTCTGCATTGTGTAACTTTCTCCATTCTCCTGTAACTTCATTCCTCTTAGCCCCAAATATTTTCCTAAGTACCTTATTCTCAAACACCCTTATTTTTTATTTTTATATTTGGTTGTATATCAATCCATCTGGAGAAGTTCAAGTATATTTTGTGTATCCTTATGGGAGAATGTTGTACTTGACAATTAAATTTTTAGATATGGCAATGTTGACTAACCTAACTTCATTTCATTACTAGTTACGTGTAGGCTTTCTTTTCCAATAGTCAGTTTAAAAATATCCTCCTGTACTACTTTAGCATTGAAATCCCCCAATAAAGTTTTCATGTGGTATCTAGATAACTGATCAAAAGTGTGCTCTAATTCCTCATAGAAGCTGTCCTTTATAGTCGTCTTTCTCTTCTGTAGGGGCGTGAGCATTTATAACTACGATTTCGCACCATCTACCCTTAAGTACTAAATATGATAACCTGTCAGTGATAAATTCGACCTTTTTTGCTGCTGATTTTATTCTTTTATTAATAAAGAATCCTGTCCACACCTGTGGAGTAACGATTAGCGCATCTGGCCGCGAAAGCAGGTGACCTGGGTTCGAATCCTGGTCGGGGCAAGTTACCTAGTTGAGGTTTTTTCCGGAGTTTTCCCTCAACCCAATTTGAGCAAATGCTAGGTAACTTTCGGTGTTGGACCCTGGACACATTTCACCGGCATTATCACCTTCATCTCATCATCATCATCATCATCCTTCACGAATTAGGCCTCTGTAGACCTGTTTCGGCCCCATCTAGCAGTCTTCTTAAAGGTCTTCCTGGTCGACGATGTCCTCTAGGTTTATATTGCACCTTCATCTCATTCAGATGCTAAATAACCTAAGATGTTGATACAGCGTCGTAAAATATCCTACTTAAAAAAAAAAAGAATCCTGTTCCTTATTGGTCATTATTGTTTCCTTCCCTATAATACAATAAGTACACTCTTATTTGTGATATGCTATTCCCATCTAATCTAACCTCCTGTACTCCCACAAAGTCTATTCTATACCTAGCTAGTTCTTTTGCTACTAACGTTATCCTTTCTGTTCTATATAGACTTGTAACATTCCAAGTACCAATTAGTAGGAGATTAAAGGAAAAAAAGAATGAATTGATCATTGCTGTAGCATCTCAAAATCATAAACATATTATGTATAACAGAACTTGAAACAACTGATGTCTGATTTCTGTAATGAACAAGGTATTAAATCTGTGGGATTCAAATTGGTGGTGAATTATAACATTTATTATCTTGTGGTTGTATAGAGCTCGATTAGGGATTTAAAAAAATTATATCCCAGCTTAAATTTATTAATGAAAAGACTTTAAACCTCATATGGAATTTGTTAAACTTACGTAATATCAGATTGTGTGTGGTGATGGTATGTCACTAATTAAAACTTGTCTTGACAACTTTCTTGATTACTGTATATCTCTTTGTACAGGATCAGTTTATTTTGACACAAGTAAGTTTAACCGATATGGAAAGCTGTCTCCGAACATTCCAACAGAAGACCCATCAATAAGAGAAAAAAAATCTGCAATGGACTTTGCTCTATGGAAGGCTTCTAAACCTGGAGAACCATGGTGGTCAAGTCCTTGGGGATCTGGAAAAGGACGACCAGGATGGCATATAGAGTGTTCAGCAATGGCAAGGTTAGTATTATTGACAGTTTAACTGGTCTAGTATTTTCAAAGTTAATAGAAAATATAACTTCTTTTATGCAATATGTATAGACATGAGTTGGAAATAATGAAGTGCATTCCATAACCTCTCTTACTCATATCCCATCCTCACCTTTCCGTGGTACAACCTGTTAAAAATGGAGGAAATGCTATTTCAATATGCTGACCTGCCATGGCATACATAAGTGTCCTTACTTATCAGATTACCAGGAAACAATTGGCATTCATACAGTCCTCTCTGTAGATTGAAAACTCAAAATTCATATCCATGGTTCAAGAATTAAAACAGAAAATCAATATCCCGAATTTAAAAGAAAACTTACAAATTAAACCAAATATAATCTAAATTTAACAGAAGAAATACTGAAATCAGAAGTAAGCACTGAAATAATGAAACAATTGTCTTTAGAGACAATTAATATTAGGTACCCTCCACAAAACTGGCTTCATTTATACACCGACGGATCCTTGATCTCCAGAGAACAAGGTGCCGGTGCAGGTGTTACGTGCTGTCTCTTCTCACTTTATAGATCTCTTGGATATGGAACAAGTTTTGATGGTGAAATCATTGCAATAAGTGAAAGTCTCAGGAATCTTCTATGCCACATCAATAAATTTAAGAATGCAGTTATATTGTCAGACTCCAAAGCAGCTATTCTATCAATAGTCTCTAAACACACACCTTCATCTCAAACAGCAGAAATAACTAAAATGCTCTCTCAATTAATATCACTCAATAAAAGAATTGTATTCCAATGGATACCATCCCATTGTGGAATCCTGGGAAACGAGAATGCGGATGCTTTAGCAAAGAAGGGCAGCACTGCTACTTACAGACCTGTTACTAAATCTACGTATTACTCTGAAAAGATTTATTAAATCTACATACTTAGACTTCAACAAACAAAATTTGATAACACAATCTCAAGGGAAAAAATGGAACTCTCTGCATCATAATCAACAGTTAATTCCCAATTTACCACGAAAATCGTCTGTAGCTGCATTTAGATTGGCAACAGGCCATGATTGTTTGGCCAAACACCTGCATAGAATTGGAATATATCAGTCTCCTAACTGCCCATTGTGCAACTCAAACCAAGAAATGGATTCGGAACACCTCAAAATCTGTGCTTCAGTGGCTGGCCATAATATCTTTGAAAAATATTGGAGTGCAAGAGGTCAGATGACTTTATTGTCAAACGCCTGGCATTAGAAAACAACAACAACAAGAGTCCCTGCGTGGTGAAGAGGGGATATAGTCGGTGAAGTTGTTTGATAATCTTCCCAGCTATGTCATGTGGACCCGCTAACCTACTGGTTGGTCCTCCAGTTTTGAGGTAACTCCCATAACATAAAAATATCTCTTCATTAAAACAGTTATACTTTTTTCTATATTACTCTCCTGTATTAGAGAGCAAGAGAGTTAATGACTTCATTGCCAAGAACTCAGCATTGGTTAACAACATATGTATAGACATATATACACACACCCACATAGCTACGAGCGCTCGGACACACCTCCCTTCACACACACACACACACACACACACACACACACGATTTTTCTTATTAGACACAAAACAAGATGGCATTTACAACACAAAATTAGTACATCTTGATTACACAACTTTTAACACTATTCACTTTGGAAAACGTAATAATATATCTTTCACGTATTAAATTTTATGTTACCTTGTTAACATGTTTCGGCCTGCTATTGACCATCTTCAGAACTGATCGTTGCTGGTCTTGGCGCCTTTTGTTTTGTTTCCTGTGAAGGGTATGTTTGTGTAGTGTAATGTGGTGTCAAAGAGTGTGTGTGTTCTGAAATTGAGTTGTGTGTTGAGCATTTCATTTGGATGTGTTTTTATGTGTTTGTATATTTCATATTGTTCTAGTGTGTTTAGTTTCTGGCTTTTTGGTTGGATGTGCAGTATTTCCATGTCTGTGTTGATGTCTCTGTATGTGTGGTTAGCATTTGTGATGTGTTCTGCATATGTGGAAGTGTTTTGTAATTTTGTTATGGCCGTGATGTATTCTTTGTAACGTGTTTGAAATGATCTGCCTGTCTGTCCAATGTAGAAGTTCATGCAGGGTTGCACACATACAGAGACATCAACACATACATGAAAATTCTATACATCCAACCAAAAAGCCAGAAACTAAACACACTAGAACAATACGAAATATACAAACACACAAAAAACACATCCAAATGAAATTCTCAACACACAGCTCAATTTCAGAACACACACACTTTTTGACTCCACATTACACTACACAAACACACCCCCACAGGAAACAAAACAAAAGGCGCCAGGACCAGCAACGTTCAGTTCTGATGATGACCAATAGCAGGCTGAAACATGTAAATAAGGTAACATAAAATTTAACACGTGAAAGATATATAATAAGTTTTCCAAAGAAAATGAGTGTTAATGTTTTTTCTTTCTTGTGGAGATTTGTGGCACTGTATATGATAAGTGGATGAGCTAATGGAAAATACAGGACATGCTGTAATAAATGAAACAAAAACCTTATTTCTAAGATTAACATTTCAGTCTAATTTTATTTTATTTTTTCTTACAGCGCAATCTTGGGATCCAGTATTGATATCCATTCCGGAGGTATAGACTTGATTTTCCCTCATCATGAGAATGAAGAAGCCCAGAGCTGTGTGTACCACGGAACGGAACAGTGGATCAACTACTGGCTACATACCGGTGAAGTTCCGTTCTTCCTATTTGTTGCGAACTGTGAAAATATTCTTCTGCTGTGGACTAACAACATTCTTGTTGCTACAGGTCATCTGCACGTCAAAGGACAAGAAAAGATGTCGAAGTCGTTGAAAAACACTATCAGTATTAATGATTTTCTAAAATCATTTTCTTGCAACCAATTCAGAATTTTCTGTCTCCTGTCACCTTATAGGAGTAGTAAGTAGTTTTCATTGCTAAGAAAAGATAATTGCTTTTTATTCTATCGTATCTCTTTAAACATATTCTTCATATCAGTTTTAATTATTGTTTTTGTGCAGGTATGGAATACAGTGACACAGCTATGGAAAATGCTGTAGCAATCACAAAGAAGATTGAATCATTTTTGACAGATTGTGAAGCATATATCAATGATTACACTACACAAGGAGTTATTGATGAATCATACTTATTACAGGTGAGATATTTCTAATAAATGTTCATGACTGCTGTGGAAAGAAAGATAAGGTATTTCTTAGTCATACTGAAACACATACTGTCCGCTATTTCAAAAGATAACATAAATTTTCTTCTTCTTCTTCTTCTTCTTTTATTCTTCTTCTTCACTTTAAAGGATGAGTTCATTTATTACCTGGCAGTTAAATAGAATATATTTATTTCGAGCAGTAGAAACCCTGCTGGGCTAAGTGTGTGAAATCTTTGGGTGCTATTCATAGACATTTCGCTAGCCCGGGCTACGAGCGTGCTAAACTAGCCCTGACTATCGACTGGTTATTTGTACAGGATTCATATCATATAATATATAGCTAACACTGGTTTATGAATACGAAAAACGTTAGTTCGCTGATCATCCATCGGAAGCCTGCGCTAAGAATGTCTATGAATATGGCCCGTAATGTTCATAATGTTCATAATTCATATCGTATCATATCGCTAACACTGGTTTATGAATACGAAAAACGTTAGTTCGCTGATCATCCATCGGAAGCCTGCGCTAAGAATGTCTATGAATATGGCCTGTAATGTTCATAATGTTCATAATTCATATCGTATCATATCGCTAACACTGGTTTATGAATACGAAAAACGTTAGTTCGCTGATCATCCATCGGAAGCCTGCATTAAGAATGTCTATGAATATGGCCCGTAATGTTCATAATGTTCATAATTCATATCGTATCATATCGCTAACACTGGTTTATGAATACGAAAAACGTTAGTTCGCTGATCATCCATCGGAAGCCTGCACTAAGAATGTCTATGAATATGGCCTGTAATGTTCATAATGTTCATAATTCATATCGTATCATATCGCTAACACTGGTTTATAAATACGAAAAACGTTAGTTCGCTGATCATCCATCGGAAGCCTGCACTAAGAATGTCTATGAATATGGCCTGTAATGTTCATAATGTTCATAATTCATATCGTATCATATCGCTAACACTGGTTTATAAATACGAAAAACGTTAGTTCGCTGGTCATCCATCGGAAGCCTGCGCTAAGAATGTCTATGAATACGGCCCTTAATGTTTTGTAATTTTTTTTTTAATAAGTCCAGTCTGGATACTTTTTGATCAGGCCTCGCACGTATGTAATGCATTTAGGTATAATCAGAAACTATATTAAAAATAAAATCTGTGGTGTGACAGCCCCTGAAGGACCATAGCCTCCCAGGAGACTGCTGGCCTCAAGCTCACATACCTTAGCAGAAGTGAACGATCATCTAACCAGAACAGAGGTGTCATGTGCTTAGCACGATGATACTCCCAACTATTATAGCTGTTTTCATTAACTGGATTTCACTGCCTATCGTAACTATTCAAATTCATCACAATGCTTTGTGTGCACCAGTCCCATACACTAGCCGAAATTTCGTGATAAAATTATTTCTCTTGAGGATTCGAACCAGTTGCATTCCGTAATGTGGGCCCCAGTCATGATGTCTTTATAGAGCAATTTGCTCAAAATGAATTGCAAATTACATAATGTCTAATGGTTAAAGTGACAGAGAAAAAGAGAAATACTGATAGGGAGTGAGAGCAGTAGAATTGTTTCCAGTTTGTGGAAAATAGTACATTATGCAACGAGCCTATAATGGTAGTAATTTTCATACGAGCGTCTTAATTACCATTATAGGCAAGTTTCGTACGACATTTTATGCTCAACCATATTTCTAATTTGAAATTATTCATAAGTATTCATGTTATTCTTATCTGACTGGGGAGCGGAACTGACCTTGTGCAATATCTCGTAAATTGTGAGATGTGCGCAGACGCGAAAGTATTGAATTTTTTCCGAGAAACAAATGTAATTGACCTTGATATAATCAAGAGAGTAAAATAAACATTAATCTTGATATAACCTTGAAACTGATTTAGACATTGAAAAACGAGATGACAAATTGAATTTATTTGAATATTATTTACAATTAACGCTAATTATTATAGTAACAGAACATAACCTTCTGCGACAGTATTGGATTTCCAGCCTCCGTGACGTTTCGCTAGTTGTCTTTCAATTGCATACCCGAGAATAATCGATACTTGCGCTTTCATATTGCTACAATGGTGTTTTCTGATTGGTGGAATACCTGAACTTTAATGAATGGGTGTACTTTAATGAGGTCCATCAAAGGACTGCTACCATGTGTATAATTACTACATTTCAGCATGGTCGAGCATAAAAGTTTTTATTGACACAAACTCTACAGTACACTCACACTGGAACATTTTAAGTGTGTAAATATCTTGTTATGTGAAATGTAATAGTAATAATAATAAAATTTGACGACTTTATTTTTTTTAAATGTATTTTTATTATTTCAGTCTCTTGCTGAAGCTAAAACAAAGCTTACAGAAGCTCTGTCAGATGACTTCGACACTGCTACAGCCATGACTGCAATACTTCATCTCATCAGGATTGGAAATAAAATGCTACATCAGAAATCTCAACATGTTAGTAAGATTCTGCAGGCCAGTTAAATTATTGTTTGAAAAGGAAACTACCGAATTGACACTGTATCCATGTAATTCTTTATAGTTAATGTAGAAGGTTATTCTAAAGTAACGTCCCAGTTTGAAATGGCTGTATCTTCTGGACATATTAACAATTTGTCTCTTTCAGTACTATTACGAATTCAATAGACAATATCCTAACGTGCTGAGAAGATTTCGAACGTTACATGGATTGAGAAATGTATCGTGTTCTGTACTGGTGAACAGATTTGAAAAAAAAAAACTGGTGCAGTTACCAATGAAAAGTGATCCAGTAGACCGAAATCAGTAGAAAACGAAGTGAGAGCAGCACTAATTTTACAAGAAGTCCAGAAAGTTCTTGAAAATTCTGCATATAATGTTTGTATTGCTAATAAAGTTGCAGAATGAACAGTGTGTCGAATTCTGAGAAGACAGCTTCGGTTCTATACCTAGAATATGAAAATGTGTTTCGAACTCAAAGAACAAGTCCAGCAGATTCATGTCACTTTCGCTTTGCAAATGTTAGCATTGCACGAAGCAAAACTATTGTAAAAATTTATTGTTGACTGTATTCTTAACCACAATTGTTTATATAAGCATGACACAATTACCATAGCAACGAAATGCATATTGGAAAAAAATAAACCTATCTCTCCAAATAGTAATGGTATGTATATGAACCAAACTGTTAATATATACTAAAGATACAGCCATTTCAAACTGAGAACTTACATTAGAATAACATTATATGTACTATTATAGACTACTATGTACTGTAGTATGTCTTTATTTGTCAATATTTCTTTTGTAATGAAATATGAAACTAATTTATACATTCCAAAACTGTCTGTTATAAATATACGTAAATATTTCACATATTGCTTCTGAAAATAAATCTTAATTGACAACATCAGCGTTGTCATATATTGTTGAATTTTAATTGAATAATTTATATAGATACAGTTACATTTTCTATATTTCTGTTTAATTCAATCTCATCTCAGTAGGACTTTCCATATGGCAACTTCTCGTAAGAAAGATAAAACAATGCAAAATGAAGCAATGACACTTCATTGATGAACGTAGCAAAGAATGTTTTCTGAATTCATAGTAGCATCACTATTACTTATAAAGAAGTCACGTATTTTACTTTGGCGAATCATAATTGAATCAGTCGGAGCTAAAAGGAATTAAGTCACTTTTGACAACTTTTAAGGAGAAGCAAAAAATTTTCCATTAATAACACAAATATTATATTTTTATGTTATAGAAGACAAAAGAATATTTAAAAGTCTTAGTTCCTTCTTCCACCATTCGATGTGCATGACATCAGTTGTTCAAATTGTTGCATAACCCAAAACTTCATATTTTGACTTATTTCCTTTTAGCTCCGACCGATTCAATTACATTCCCCAAGCTTGCAATCTCCTAAGCTAATAATACGTATGATGATGATTAATTAGGTAATATTATATTTTAAAGGTTTCCGAACATGTTAGAAGTCCAGTAGCAGTGGCAGCTGTGGCATCTTTTGTTCGACAGTCGTTAGAAAAGTTTGGTGCTAAATTCTCAAGCAAAAAGGTAGGTAATTCTTTTCACTTTAATTAATAAACCTTCATAGTATGTAATGTAACATAACATAACGTAATGTATATAAACCTTTGAAACTGCTGTCTTGTTCTTTGGTAACAATAGATATGAATATCGAAAGTTATAGAAATTTATTTGTATAAAGTGTTAATAATTTGCTAAATAAGATTAATTAAGATAGGTTCTACTCATAGAAATTGTGAAGATTTATAGTTAATAATTTGCTTAATAAAATTAATTAAGATGGGTTCTACTCATAGAAATTGTGAAGATTTATAGTTAATAATTTGCTTAATAAAATTAAGATGGGTTCTACGCATAGAAATTGTGAAGATTTATAGTTAATAATTTGCTTAATAAAATTAATTAAGATGGGTTCTACTCATAGAAATTGTGAAGATTTATAGTTAATAATTTGCTTAATAAAATTAATTAAGATGGGTTCTACTCATAGAAATTGTGAAGATTTATAGTTAATAATTTGCTTAATAAAATTAATTAAGATGGGTTCTACTCATAGAAATTGTGAAGATTTATAGTTAATAATTTGCTTAATAAAATTAATTAAGATGGGTTCTACTCATAGAAATTGTGAAGATTTATAGTTAATAATTTGCTTAATAAAATTAATTAAGATCGGTTCTACTCATAGAAATTGTGAAGATTTATAGAGGACTGACAAGGATTCTTAGAAAGAAAGTTTTAAATAATTGCAAACAGTTGAAATGTGTTTTTTAAGACTGTACCTGCCGTTGAGAGAGAGAGAGACTTTTTTTTTTTTTTTTTTGGCAATATTTTTCTCTAAAACCACAACTAAAGCTGCTATTTGCAGAGCAACCTTCTTGCCTAATATTAATTTACTTTGAAGTTAAAAGCTGCTTTCTTTTTAATGTTTAGGAAATTGCTGTACAGAAACTGGATCATGGTCCACAGCTGGAGAAAATACTCGACAGTGTGGTTCAGTTCAGAAATCAAGTGAGACACAATGCACTGAATTCGCCGAACACAGATGTCAGTACACAGGTGAGTTTACATAGTCATTGGGAGAGCAATTTCCTTCAGTAAATCTATTTCAATAATAGTAGGAGATTACAGATAAGTCCTCATTGCAGAAGTGAAATTAGCTCTGCTCAAATAGCGAGATGGCATAAATGCCTTAGTAACTAGAGACTGAGCAACAACCACGTCTTATTCATCCAACCCCTTGCATCATATACAAGGAATCTTTTATGTTGTTGTTTTCTAATGCCAGGCGTTTGACAATAAAGTCATTTGACCTCTTGCACTCCAATATTTTTCAAAGATATTATCATGGCCAGCCACTGAAGCACAGATTTTAAATGGCAAGTTGTAGCCGATTTAAGTGAACGCCATATTTTAACGTTTTGGTGGCTACTTCATTCACACACAACCCCCAGAATATCTGGAGGACCACACCTGCTGTTGGTTGACGGGTCCATTGGACCTAGCTGGGAGATCTTGTTGATCTTTTATGTAGTCTGGGGAACAACCATGGATGCACTCAGTAACAGTGTTACAAGTGGTGGAGAAAACCCAGGACCAATCACCGATCCCACTCCCAGTGCAGTTAGCTCGTTTCCTCCTTTCTTCACTATGCACATTAAGTTTGGCTTCGGTAGTCTTCAAGATTGTAGCAATGACGATTGCTTTCCAGACATTTGGTCCAGTAGATAAGTTCCATACGAAAATGTCCAAACATGTATTGTCCATTCGATTTGGTCCAGAGAGAAAGAAGTCCGATCTAACCTGACATTTATTCTGTGTAACAATATTGTAACTTTAATTCAAAACAAGAATGTAACTTTTATTGTTACGACAATAATCACTTTCTATAATTGAATGTAAACACTCCCGTCAACAATGGGATTTCCACTCCACACAGTATTCGTTATTGCACTCCACAGACGACAATGACAATTTACATGGATTATTGAGAACAACAATGTACTGCTAATTTTAACTAATGTTCACAAAGCACTATTTACAAATCAGAACTGTCAGTTCTCAGTTCACAGTTCGTTTGCCTTGATTAGTTCTTCTAGCTCAGTCACTCGAGTTCACAGTATCTCGAACCCCAGACCTTCAGAGACAATCCACTGAACTTCGAACTCAGGTCCCCCAACTGCGGTCCACTGCACTCAAACTCAGGACTTCCGGCTCCCACAGTTATGGACACAACTCAAGTCGAGCTCCGGTCTCGAAGCTGGCTTCACTGCTACACAAGACTGCCTTGCTGTCCAAAACTAGCAACAACTGCAACTAACTAACTCAAGTTCACTCGCGTGTCGTATTTATAACTAAACCATAGTTTCGGGAAAGTACGATGCTGGAAATTTCTACGGATGTCCAGAAGATGACACCTCTCGAATTCTCTGGATTTCTTCCCTCAGTCGCAGGCGCATTACTCCCCCCTCTCTGCTGCGGTCGCCGTCTCTCCTCTCCTCTCTATGCCACAGCACATGCCCCAGGAAGCAGATGCGTGCGCAACTTCATTTGCCGC
This sequence comes from Periplaneta americana, assembly GCF_040183065.1. Taxonomy (NCBI): domain Eukaryota; kingdom Metazoa; phylum Arthropoda; class Insecta; order Blattodea; family Blattidae; genus Periplaneta; species Periplaneta americana. The sequence continues at coordinate 12,925,998 of NC_091127.1, forward strand.
GCCGAGCCACGGCCAACCTTGCCCTCCTTCTGCTGGTCGTGAGATTGTTTCCCGGCTAGCACAATATGCTTTATCCATGATACACATTAAGGAAATATCTACAAGAAAAGTGCAAAGAAAATTTAGAACTTAGTTTCTGTGAATGACTTCTGTCAAGTAAAGATACTGCTCATAAATACGTGAAAGTTTCAGAGCTATAAAGTTGTTGTTTTCTAATGCCAGGCGTTTGACAATAAAGTCATTTGACCTCTTGCACTCCAATATTTTTCAAAGATATTATCATGGTCAGCCACTGAAGCACAGATTTTGGGGTGTTCCGAATCCATTTCTTGGTTTGAGTTGCACAATGGGCAGTTAGGGGACTGATATATTCCAATTCTATGCAGGTGTTTGGCCAAACAATCATGGCCTGTTGCCAATCTAAATGCAGCTACAGACGATTTTCGTGGTAAATCGGGAATTAACTGTGGATTATGATGCAGAGAGTTCAATCTTTTCCCTTGAGATTGTGTTATCAACTTTTGTTTGTTGAAGTCTAAGTATGTAGATTTAATAAATCTTCTCACAGAGTAATACGTAGATTTAGTAACAGGTCTGTAAGTAGCAGTGCTGCCCTTCTTTGCTAAAGCATCCGCATTCTCGTTTCCCAGGATTGCCATTTTCAGAGCTATAAGGTCAATATTGGACTAAAGAAAAAAAAATAAATCTCAACACATTCCTATAGAAGGAACAATGGATGGCATTGGGGCTGTGTTGGGATGAGAAAGTCCTTTAGACATCTATGGCAGCAAACACATGTTATAAAATCGTCAAATCATGCCCCAGCATTTTTGAAATTTAAGCTCACTTACTTACTTACTTACTTACTTACTTACTGGCTTTTAAGGAACCCGGAGGTTCATTGCCGCCCTCACATAAGCCTGCCATTGGTCTCTATCCTGACCAAGATTAATCCATTGTCTATCATCATATCCCACCTCCCTCAAATCCATTGAAATTTAAGCTCATAAAATAAAAACTGTGCATTTCTTATATGTCCATGATGCTGGTATGAAAGTCCAGTTTTGTGAATAGTTGCTAATAAAAGTTCATAATGGTGAGCTAAATTCTTAGCTGATAAATTGTCACAAGGCATGGTTTATGCTGCATGTATAATAATAATAATAATAATAATAATAATAATGGCTTTATTTAACCTGGCAGAGTTAAGCCCGTAAGGCCTTCTCTTACACTCAACCAGGATTAAAACTTGCTTACACAGTTGAACATAAAACTGGATCGAAATTAAGTAATTACATACTGATACAAAGGTAATTTACAGAAGTTCAAAGTCTACAGAAAATCTCCATCACTCGTAATTATTATGTAGCATGAATAATTTTCCCATTCGTTTGTTTCCCCCTGTTCTAGAATGACAGTGAGCAAAAACTTGGGAGCAAAAAGAATACATCACTCCTGCAAGCCTGTGATAGCTTACGTAATGATCTTCTGTCAGCAGGAATTCATATAAAGGTAAATTTAAAATTTGATTGTGTTTGTTGTAAGCTGGTTTTCTGGGATACTAACTTAAATGGACTATGATTACACTTCTTCTTTTAACATATTAATTACTAGTTTACATCAAATGACATAAAATTGATACATTTTTGCTTCGTTCTGTGAGCTTAGACTGTATTAGAAATGTTTTACAAGTTTCGAGAACATTAATCAGAATAGTACCGGTACTTTATTATATTGCAGTTCGTAATATTTTTAAGTGTTTGACGTCATTTTAAAAGTATTAGCTGTTGTATAAAATTGAAATCAGTATAGAATCCATCTTACTTTAATAGTGGTTTGTAAATGTCACTTGAAACTGTTTATTGTGATAAGATAGCACAAAGGATCAAGCATTGAATTTATTGGTTCTGACATTGAAATGTGAAGCTGTTCGTTTCCATTAATTTAGAAACAGAGACAATTACTTACGATTTCTTTTGAGTCTTCTGATTTTCCTTGTCTCAGAATGTTATAATTACTCGTATTTTTGCATTTATATCAGTCAATATTTTTAATGTATCCAGCTGTTTGCTGACAACATAAAGTCCACTGTAGTCTATTCAGTTTTTGTTTTTCACGAGAAATGAGGGGTATTTTGATCGCTGTTCATTATAGATGCCTGTTGCTAGTAGCCAGAGTTGGGGTGTAGTCAATATATACTGCAGGGCTGTGTCTTCTGCATCTGGTACTGATGATTTTAATTTACTTCTTTTGTGGTTTATGGATGGACAGTATAGAAGAATGTGTTCCAGATCTTCATGATTATTACACCACAGACAAGTAGGATTATCAAAAATGTGAAATCGGTGTAGGTACAATTGTGTGACAATGTGACCTGTTCTGGCTCTTGTTAAAAATGTTTGAACATGTCTGGGCAAGTTTTGTACATTTCCAGGTCATTTGGTTTCTTTTGTACGGACTGTAAAATTTTTCCTTTGTCAGAAGAGAGCCAATTGTTGATCCATAGGTTTTTAAAATGAGACTTTACTGAAGCAAAAGCACTGGATAGAGATATCACTTGAAGAGGTCTTGGTTGCAAACATGTTGCCTGTTTTGCAATATTATCGACTTTCTCGTTTCCAGGTATACCACAATGACTAGGTATCCATTGAAATGTTATTTCCTTTTGGAGTTCTCTTAGTTTACTTAGTTGTTTCTGAATTGGAATAATTCTATGTGCGTATAGGTTTGGTACATATGTAATTATATTAAATATAGCCCCCTTGGAGTCGGTAAGTATGCATTTATATGTGCAATGGACATAATGATAATTATAATAGCAAATGTGAGAAACATTTTATTCTTATTTAAAAACGTGCTTCCATTTTAGGATCATGGAAAAATGTCAACATGGAATTATGTCGATAAGCAAATCAAAGAAGAAAGATAACATGCTACATTAATTATGGAAGTGTACATAGAAAGAAAATTGTATGATGGACAATAATGAAAATTAACGGTAAATATAATTATGTACGTTGCTGTGCAATACTGAATACTGCCCTTTACTTTTCATATCCTTTGATACTGTGATAGAACCACGAAAACAGGTGTTCTTATAATCTCAGTAAAACATTCATTTCATCAACTCAGTATGTCTTAACGTGAATTATATTCTGATGAGGGAAACAGCCTTGTAACTAATTTCCTTGATTATAAACTTTTTTTGCCATTTCAGTTGTTTATACTCGTTGTTAAATTGGTAAATACAGGGTAAGGCAAAATGATCTTCCCGATTATAAACATAATGTTAGTTACTTACTTACTTATTATGGCTTTTAAGGAATCCAGAAGTTCATTGTCGCCCTCACATAAGCCCGCCATCATTCTCTTTCCTGAGCAAGATTAATCCAATCTCTACAATCATATCCCACCTCCCTCAAATCCATTTTAATATTATCCTTCCACCTATATCTTGGCCTCTCCAAAGATCTTTTTCCCTCCGGCCTTCCAACTAACATACTACAGTAGAACCTCTATTATCCGTGGTAATGAAGGGGATCGACTGAACGGTTAATCGAAAAAATCGGATAATCAGTACCATAGAAGACTTTCATAAATTAAGTGTTGCATAATGCAGTTTCGTAATTTTCTCCGTGGTCATGTGTTTTAACACATTAGGTAGTGGATCAGTATAATAGTTCTGTTGGAAAGAGTGGGTGAAGAAAGAATAATGCTGAAACTGCTCAGGAAGACAAAAAGGAATTGGCTGAGTCACTGACTGAGAAGAAACTGCCTACTAAAAGATGTACTGGAAGGAATGGTGAACGGGAGAAGATTTCGAGGCAGAAGAAGATATCAAATAATAGACTGCATTAAGATATATGGATCACATGCGGAGAGTAAGAGGAAGGCAGAAAATAGGAAAGACTGGAGAATGCTGGATTTGCAGTGACAGAACACTATGAATGAATGACGGGTTTCTAAGGCTCAAGGAAACTATCTATGATGGATTTCTATGGAAAGATATGAAAAGTATAGGTCTCATGTTATAGATTTAAGTAATTTATACACTTCATCCTTGTTTTTGTATTAAATCTCGCAACAATTGTAACTCCAATCTCGTATTCCGATGTGAAATGAATCACAGTTCCTCTTTTCCAAAACCACTCAATTATATGCACTTCTCTTCGATACTTAGCACAACATGTATCCTTTTGGCACTTCTGGAAGACGTTTTGCAGAGAAATTAAACAGGTCACTCGAACAGTAGATCATAATGTGTAAGGGCAAAAGCTTGTAATATCACTCTCTATAAAAGAGATACGTATTTTTTCTGCAACCAAAAAAAGGAGAGAATGACAGACGGATAATCCAACAATCGGTTAATAGGGTGGCGGATAATCGGAGTTCTACTGTATATGCATTTGTGGATTCGCCCATACATGCTACATGCCCTGCCCATCTCAATAAACATAATGCTACCGACATTTAATGGAATTCAAATGCACAAAACTGGTGCAAATGGAAAGAGCAGCCCTCAGAGTTTTGTTTTAGTACATCACGTGAAACTACCTGGTACAGTCCGCATCACTGTTAGTAAGTAGAGTGTTTTACCTTTGCCACAGTCAGTCTGACAACTGTGTTTGACAAATGGCTGATGTGGCGTGTATAGGAAGTGGTGCCAATCTCAGCTACACTAGCAACATACTCACAAACTGGGCACTATACTCTAGGACAGGGCTTGCCAAACTACGGCCCGCAGGCCGGATCAGGCCCGTGATCTACTTTTGTTCGGGTTCATTTCCCTTTCCTTCCTCCTCTTTCTACTTTTCTGTTCCTAGTGCTGACCTGCTATGGCACTAAAATCGTCCTCCAGTGGCTTAAGGAGGGAAAGCTGGTGATCAACAAGATCTCCCAGCTAGGTCCAATGGACCCATCGACCAACAGCAGGTGTGGTCCTCCAGACATTCTCAGGGTTGTGTGTGAATGAAGTAGCCACCAAAACGTTAAAATATGGTGTTCACTTAAATCGGCTACAACTTGCCATTTTTCTCAAAGTCTGTGCTTCAGTGGCTGGTCATGATAATATCTTTGAAAAATATTGGAGTGCAAAAGGTCAAATGACTTTATTGTCAAACACCTGGCATTAGAAAACAACAACAACTTTTGTTCGGCCCATTTACTAACTTGAAAAAAATTAAAAGTCAATAAAAGAAGAAAAAGAAGATTAATTTATTCACGAATTTCGATCGATGAAATCAAATCAGAGGCCCAGATTCTTAAACAAATTGCTCATATACTGTGGTCACAATGATGTTGCTACAATATAGGCTGCTGGTTGCAAGCTTTCAGCCGCCAGACGACCGTGGGTTGTCCAGTCCAAGCGCGAAATGTGGCAACAGAGCAACCAGAGATTGCAGTGCAGTAAGCTGACAACAGTGACTTCTTTCGGTACATGCTCACACATAATAGAGCAGTGGAAATGTGAAGTGGTAAATATTATCCAGTTAGGTATAGTATTACCTTTTTGAGTAACCCACAAGCATTTGCTAATAGTTCTTACGGCGTAACTTAACTTCAATTATGGCAGGGAAAGAAAAGAAGAGAAAATGGACAGTGAATGTTCTGTGTTTAAACAACAATGGAGTTGGAACTATTTTATGATTCAAACTGGAAATAAAGTAATTATGCCTGATTTTTAACGAATCAGTTGCTGTCTTTAAAGAATGTAATATTCCAGCTGCGGTTCCTCTATATGAGCACAGGAGCACGTGAACACCTTAAAAACCAACAATAATCATACGTATTACTGTATTAATATTATTACCGGTACATCTATTACTTTCCAATAAGCAATGTTGTTCCTACATTTTTCGTCTCGAGAGAATGTCCTGTTCGTGCGTCGTGTGTCTTTAAATCTCCATTGGACTGCAAGGAACGTAGAATATTTTCGCACAATTTTTCTCTAGTAGGGTGAAATAGCCTGAGGCGAGAATATTTTCTGGTTTGTTACAATGGTTACAATAGCTCTGGCTCGCACAAGTCTTAACGTGCTAGTGACAGAGAAAGAGAGATGCTCCATTTCTCTTGGGTCTGGCATCCTATTCCTTTCTCCCTCTTTTCACGTTTTCTCTCTTTACTTTTTTTTTCAAAATACCATTATGCGCGGGGGCTGATTTTGTTGTCTTTTGTTCAGCAAAGTAAGGAAAATACAAGCTGCATTGGTGCATATTGAGAGTTGAAACAGTAACATTTCAAGTTTGGAAACGCACGTGTGTGAAATTGTGAGTGTGTGGAATTAAAATAGGATTAAAACATTCCTCCGTAACACCATGGCAGAAGACCGATTAAGTACATTGGCTATGTTGGCAGTGGAAAAAAAAAACTTGTTAACATGATTAGAGACTTCAATAATAAGTTATTGGTAAGTTTGCATCTCTCAAAACTAGGCGCATGGAGCTTCTCTACAAATAAATCCAGATCTTCAACACCATCTACAACAGCAGTGAAGATGAGTCCTATGAATTAATTTTATTCTACTTTTGTTTAATGGTTGTAATTTTGGTTTCATATGCGTAGATTTGGTGCATGAATATTAGAACTCGTTTATCTCTGACGTGTGATTCAGCTATACGAGGATATATCAATGTGTTCATTACTCATATTTTTTGTGAACACCCATTCAAGAAAGGCACGAGCCGCCACTGTAATATTCGCAGGCATTATGAAATCAAACATTTTTCAAAATTTTCACAATTTACAGGGAAGTTACTGGATGATAAATTTGAACCAATGAAGTGTGGACTATCATCTTAACAGAATATTTTCAACAAACAGAGATCAGACAATGAAGCAGCAACAGTGGCTACTTTCGCATGAACTGGCTAAAAGGGCAAAAGCTGTTAGTGATGGTGAATTTATTAAATCGTGCATGATAATGGCGACAAAGGAGATTTGTCCTGAGAAAGTAGAATTATTTAATAACATTAGCCTTTCAGTACATACAGTTGCTCGCAGAGTGGAAGATATTGCCAAAAACATAACTTGCCAGTTGAATGAAAAAAGAAAACAGTTTGAAAGTGAAGATTTTAGGTCAATAAAACACAAGTTTGAATACCAATGTTGTTTATGAGCTTTGTTTATTAGACTTAATTTAAACTTATGTAACTTGGCCCGCGATTCTTTCTCGGATGGTTATTGTGGCCCTCGCTATGAAAAGTTTGGCAAGCCCTGCTCTAGGACACACACCAAAAATGATGGCGCCAGCTGTAACTCGGCACACATCCAACCTGTAGTCAGGTTTGTTCCAGACACGTTACAGCATAGTATGATCGATTGTTGCTATGGTTCCTGAGATATGCACTCGTAGATCATGCCTGGTTTGTAATAATGGTGGTAAGTATGCTCGACCTTTGAAAAACCCCAGAAAAAAAAATTACAGGGTGTCAGGTCTGGTGAACAGGGATACTATTGCAGTATTTAGTCATCAGGACCAGCATAAAAGAGAAATTTCTCGATTCATGTCGAAAGAGCAATTTCTCTGTTTCGTATTAAAGGCCTACATAAAATTTGCAGAAATGTTGTAATTTGAAACAGAGTTTTTATTATGTGTGAAAATTACACCACATATTTCTTTCTTTTTCTTCTGCAATTCTGCTATGGTTGCCATGGACATGACAGCACTTGTCACTATTCCCTCTTTCAGCATTCTGTATATTCATACCAATATTTTCTCTCACTGCATTAATTGCTGTCATGGAGCTACAGATATGATGTCGAATTTTAGACACCAGTTAATTGTCAAAAATGTCAGTATGTTGCTTAATTAAGTGGAAAAAGTCGAGCCAGAAGTTGAACTCAGGATCTTCAAGAGTGCGTACCAAAGGAGATGCTTCGTTTATTGTTGTATTGGTTGTTTCTGATTCTTTGATTATCTCAAAACATTTAGCAGAGCATCTTTCTTTTCATGTACAACACTTTCGATTCTAGTTTTGAAATAGGCAATTTAGATGAATAGATTATAAAGTCAAGTATATCTGGTAAATATTGAGCGTTACTATGGAAATGCGTAGGTAAGTCTGGACCAGTTATTTCATATCCTAATATTCAGCTTGTTATGTAAGGCTTTTCCATTTGGAGTTATTAGTCAAGATCTCTAATGATGATGTTTAGCATTCCAATCCCCACCTATTAGAAAAGAAGATTTCAACATTCTAGTTTGTCTACATCTTCGACAATTAGTTTCTTACTTGCAAATTGATATATGGCAGGGGTAAGATATTCTATTTTGTTTATTATTATGATAATAGTAGTGGCTTGATGTTTTAATTGTGGAGTGTAAACTCTGTTGAGGTATGTTGCATTTGATTTTAATTGCCGTACCACCAGATCCTGGCGTAGGAGCTTGTGTATTATAAATTCAGTACCCTGGAATATGCCAGTTGAATTTTTTCAGCCACACGAGTTTCGCCAACTAGGCCTATAACAATACCATAACACATCACAATAACAAAAGTAGACAACAAACACACATTCAAAGTATACAGAAAACCAACAACAACAACACACATACACAACACATCCAATCACCCCACACAACACAAATAAGCTGCATTCCGAACAATGGTACACAGACTACTCAACATACCAATGAACCAACAGGATTACAACGAAGAACTAAACACAATCAAATACATAGCACAAGAAAACGGATACAACCCCAACATAATAGACAACATAATATGTAAGACAAAACATAATCGCAAAAAACATAAGAACACAACACAAACACAAGAACACAAAAAATACATCACACTAACATACGAAAACAAAAACACACACAAAATTACAACCTCATTCAACAAATTAAATTACAACATCGCATACAGAACAAATAACACTCTACAAAAACATCTCAACACACAAACAAATACAACCACACAGGCGTATACAAACTCAAATGTAACACCTGCAACAACTTCTACATAGGACAGACAGACAGATCGTTTCAAACACGTTACAAAGAACACATCACAGCCATAACAAAATTACAAAAGACCTCCACATATGCAGAACACATCACAAATGCTAACCACACCCACAGAGACATCAACACAGACATGGAAATACTACACATCCAACCAAAAAGCCAGAAACTAAACACACTAGAACAATATGAAATATACAGACACACAAAAACACACTCCAACGAAATTCTCAACACACAACTCAACTTCAAAACACACACACTCTTTGACTCTACACTATACCACAGGAACACACCCTCACAGGAAACAGAAGACCAACAACGACCAGTTCTGAAGATGACCCATAAGTAGGTCGAAACATGTAAACGAGGTACGTTGAAATTTAATACAGGAAAGTCTTACCATACATATCCCGAAGAAATACCATAACGTTGTAACAGATTTGTAAACATCACGTATGTCGTAGATATACCATTAGCATTGAAGATGATAATATTGAATGAATTAATATTCATTTTATTTAAAGATTCTAACGTTAATATTAACTATTCCTGAACATAACGTAAATGCTTTTGATATCATATTTGGTGGGGGTTTTTTTATCTGTAATTAAGGCCTTGAATATAACTTGTTTGAATTTATCTGTCTAGGAAAAATGTATAAAGCTTTTAGTATCCTCGAATTCATTATTCTGAGGTGTTACTGCTGTATTAGACTGAACACGTTGGAAGCCAGGAATTGTTGAAGTGGTTGATCGTAATTTTAGGAATGATGACATTTTTATTAACTGTGGTAAATTCTGTGGCATGGCTCGAGACTCTTGTTGTTTTTTATATTGCTTAATTCGGGGACAGTTCCGATAATTTGCTGTGTTCCCAAACGCAGTTTGCCCAGGTTGCAAGAGTTTCAGGAAGTTCATCACCATCTTTTGTGTTGTGTTTTGTCCACATTTAACACATTTCGATGTAAGGATACATACTGAGCTTTATATCCTAAGCTTCGAAAACACTGTAAGAGAGAAAAATTGCCTTTCTGTGGTTCTGTTGTTATTTTGGTATTGTGAATACCTGTTAATGATTTCAATTTTTCTGTTAATTGTAAATACCCATATTGGAAGCAAAATCATTTCTTTTACTTGAGTTGCATTATCATAAAAGTGCGTTTCAATTGTCTTATATTAAGCAAAGTTATTTGCTTATCTGCTAATGCATTGACTATATTTTCTTGATTAAAGAAAGGCAGTAATCCTTTCATCGCAAACTTAATATTAGCTGTTTCTTCTCCCCATAATTATAATAACATATGTTGTGATCTTGACAAATTTTCATACCATAGTGTTATTTCTTTCTTCATTAGTGATAGATTTTATTTTCAATTGTTCATGAGGTAAGTATTCTACAGTGGAAACTGGGTGTTCTATCTTTAGCCGACTTAATATACTGGTTAACAGTGAAAATGTTTCTTGCTCAAAAATAGCTAATTCTTATGTATTTCCACCTGCTGAATTCAAAAATCACCATAAAAATGACATATTAGCTCTTGCTTTGTAGATAAAGTGACATTTCATTTTTTAGAGTCAACATTTTCAGTTTGGGGGAAATTTTGTTTTGGGAGTTGGCACACCTGTCAAATAACAAAAAACAAATGTTCTTCAGCTGTTTGTAAGTTACAAACATAGGTATTGTTGCTGTCACTGTGAATTTCATATTGTTTCTGCTGTAATTAATGCAGAATTTCTGGTTTGGAAGTGTTTTTAAAGCGTAAAATTTGTAAAAACGCCACGAAAATTGTGTGTTCGAAGTAGAAAATTAAGACAGTGTGGAACAAGAAGAAGAACCCAACAAGCCTTCCATATCCCAGGACCCTGATTTTGAGGAAAAAATATGATAAACAGCACAGACTGAGTCAAGCGGAATTGAATGATCTCATTAGAGACCTTGACCTGTCAAAGGAGAAGGCAGAAATTCTAGGGTCTAGACTACAGCAATGGAATCTTCTCCAACGTGATGTCAGGGTCTCACAGTACAGACAACGTCACAGGGTCTGCTTCCCTTTTTTTTTTTTTTTTTTTTAGAAGAAAAACAATCTTGTTTGCTGCGACATTAATGGCTTGATGAAATGTTTGAATTTGAACCATGATCCAATTGAATGGAGGCTATTCATGGACTCCTCCAAGCTTAGTTTGAAAGCTGTATTACTTCACAATGGCAATCGTCTTCCTTCTATTCCTGTTGGTCATGGAGTTCACATGAAGGAGATTTATGCAAATATGACAGCCCTCTTCGACTCAATCGAATATCATGTACACAAATGGAAAATCTGTGGTGATCTAAAACTCATTGCTGTACTCTTAGGAATGCAACTGGGGTACACAAAATATTGCTGCTTTTTATGTATGTGGGACAGCAGGGATAGGAAATCACATTATATTCAGGCAGACTGGCCTGCAAGAAATCATAACCCTAGCAAGAAAAATGTTGTTGCCGAGCCTCTCGTGGACCCAAAAGATGTTCTTCTTCCATCCCTGCATATTAAGCTGGGTTTGATAAAACATTTTGTCACAGGTATGAACCAAGAGGACAGGCCTTTAAGTACGTAAGAGAGAAATTTCCGAAATTAAGTGATGCCAAAGTCAAGGAAGGTATTTTTGTCAGGCCACAAATTCGAGAACTTGTAAAGGATCCTGCATTTGACCAAGTTTTGCCGGGGAAAGGAAAGGAAGTTTGGGAAGCCTTCAAGGGAGTTATTCATGAATTTTTAGGCAACAAAAGAGATGATAACTACACTCAGTTGGTGACAGTGCTCCTGCAAAAATACCATCAACTCGGATGCAAAATGTCCCTTAAAATCCATTTTCTCCACTCCCACCTAGACTTTTTCCCTCCTAGTTGTGGAGCTTTCAGTGATGAACACGGAGGAAGGTTCCATCACGATATTTCTGTTAGGGAACAAAGATATCAGGGCCGCTGGAATGAAACAATGCTTGCGGATTACTGCTGTCTTTGCGTAGGGATGTTCCAGAACTCACTTACATTCTTCCATAAATTTAGAACTCTTAGAATGTAACTGCCATTAAAAAAAAATTAAATGCACTTTCAATGTTGTTGGCATATGTGATTAAAATGTATCGTTTTCTCTTAATCTGTTAAACTGAAATACTTCCACCTATTGTGTATCACAGAAACTAGAGCTAAGAAAAATTTTTCATCGTCATATTCGTTTTTCTCAACCCAAAATTAGTAGGAATTGACTCATGAAGTGCAAGAAACATTCAAAAATTTTTTTTTTTGTTGGCCAGTGTAATTATTGTTCAAAATCTTTATTGTACTGGACAATAACGGCTGGAGGTTTTTTTTCACTTTTGGAGTTGTGGCGAGATCTGCGTTGTTCACATGTCTGATTTCCATTTGCTGTACAGATTTCAAAACTTCAAACTGATTATTTACTTAAATAGGTTGAGATAGGTAATGGACTGTTTTACTAGTTTTATTTGGTATTTAGAAACCCTATGATGATTGTTTTGTGGACTTTCTTTTACCTCTCTGTTGATGCGTTAATTCATATACTGCTACTGACCTATCTAGAAATGCTTCACTTACCGTACTTGACGATCTATTCCATTTTCCTTAAGAAGGTTCTTGTGGAAAACCAGTAATCTATTTTGGTCTATTTCATTTAACACATTAACTGGAGGTAGAAAAGGCCAATCCTTTTCTATATACTTCCTGTGAAAGTATCATTGGGCCAGTTTAAAAGGGAAACAACTCAAAATTTAAAGTTTTTAGAAAATTGCATTTAAACTTTCATGTTGCTGTGAAAAATTCAAGAACCATAGAAATTACTCCAAATTCTTTTAATTATGTTTTAAGGTACCACACTATACGTTCAAATTAGAGTGTGTTACTCGGATTTTTCACAGCAATTTAAACTTTAAAATGCAATTTTATGTTGTTGTTTTCTAATGCCAGGCGTTTGACAATAAAGTCATTTGACCTCTTGCACTCCAATATTTTTCAAAGATATTATCATGGTCAGCCACTGAAGCACAGATTTTGAGGTGTTCCGAATCCATTTCTTGGTTTGAGTTGCACAATGGGCAGTTAGGGGAGTGATATATTCCAATTCTGTGCAGGTGTTTGGCCAAACAATCATGGCCTGTTGCCAATCTAAATGCAGCTACAGACGATTTTCGTGGTAAATCGGGAATTAACTGTGGATTATGATGCAGAGAGTTCCATTTTTTCCCTTGAGATTGTGTTATCAAATTTTATTTGTTGAAGTCTAAGTATGTAGATTTTATAAAATCTTAAAAATTTTACTTGTTTCCCTTTTGAACTGACCCGTCGGTATGGTGTCTGGTCATCGGTTGACATTTCCGAAAAATATTACAACCATTTATTTAAGAAGTCTGAAGTTAAAAAAATATTTCTGTATAACTAATAAACCACAGAATAAAAAATACTAAGAACTAATTACAATAAATTAACTGAGCACTGTAAAAATTAATTAATCATGCGAGAAATTATAATAAAATAGTTGTTCGAAGTTCGCGGTTGCTATCAACAAACTCGATTATTTTTTTTATTGCAGTGACTGTGTAAATAAGTCGTTCTCGAATATGCCTATCAGGTGGCAGCACGATGAAATGTTAAGAGTAGTGCCATCTGTTATATACATTTTGTAGGTCATTGGATGTAAATTTTATTGTTATTGAGAAGTATTTTTAATTATTAATATTTTTGTGTAATCAGTTCAGTAGTAATAATAAAAATACATTCTTTCATTCATGTATGTAGTCAATTTGGAAAAACTGATTGCTAAGAAAGGTATTAATGATACAAACATAAGTAGAAATTACGTTTCTTATATACATAATTTTTAATAAATATAGCAACGTGAACATTTAACGTATTTAGTAATTAATGCAAAAAATATTCCGGTACCGGGAATCGAACCCGAGCCTCCTGGGTGAGAGCCAGGTATCCTAACCACTAGACCATACCGGACATGGAGGGAATAGTGAAACAATATTGAAGACACAAGGAATGTATAGTTTTCCTCTAAACAACATTTAAGATGGTTTTGTTTTGTTATATTTTTTCAATAAAATTGTAAGTGCTAATTTATAAATTGATACTTACAATTCCAATGTAGGAAACGGCTAAGACGTATACAACTGTAACATTATATAAAAATCGCCATCAAGAGTTCAAATTTCGTCAAGTTCAGTCATGGTCACGTCATGGAATTCACGAATACAGCAGAATAAACTTAATGCCCTTGCCAATGTCCCTTTGTTCGTAGTATAAATTCCGCCTAGACCTAGTCATGGATAAATATATAATATATATTTATCCATGACCTAGTGCTAGAATATTCGTTCGCTCTCAGTAAAATGTGTTGCGTTGTAATGCTAACACGAAGTCAAATGAGTAGTAAGTAATTCATTGTATTTTCATGGAGTCCCGCCCTCCATTTTTTATTTAACGATTGTTTCAACTACAGAGGTTATTCAGCGTTGATGTAGTCTGTAATCTAATACAGATCGTAAGAAGTCCCATAAACATTACTCACAAATTAAATGCTCCTAATTAGAAAATAGGAAAGGCTGGAGAATTCTGGACATGCAGTGAAATACCTGCCCTTGGACAGAAAACAATGAATGCTACAATATTAATATTAAACATTCGCTTTAATTTTAGCTAACGATAAGAAGAAAAAAAAAAGTCTCCCCGGCGGGGAATCGAACCCCGGTCTCCCGCGTGACAGGCGGGGATACTGACCACTATACTACCGAGGACTTGGGAGCGAAGGATAGAAAGTACAGTAATTAAGAAATTTTCATTCAAACTTTTATACACTAAACTAAGGATATTTCCTTTGTACATAATTAAACAGACATAATATATATATTATTTAATAAATAATGTCGGAATATATTACCGTTTATAGACTAAATTTTTGTAATGCTCAAAAAGTTAATACATAACACGCCATAACAGTGTTATTGATTCGAATGTACGTTCAAAATAGCAAGATACGTAGGAACGATGAAACATTTTTCATCAGAACTGAGTATGTATTTTAAAATGATCGTATCTAATTTCACATTTTAAGTGATATCAAAGCAATTATTACATTGATAACAAGAATGGAGTACTTCTGTTATTACAGGTATTGATAAGTCTAGGAATAAAAGTTGTAATGCATGATCCCATGTGGTCTAGTGGCTAGGATACCTGGCTTTCACCCAGGAGGCCCGGGTTCGATTCCCGGCATGGGAACATTTTTTTTATTTTTAATCAATCGTACAATTTTGAAATGCGATTTATATTATGTTTTCATATTGGTTCAGAAACTTGTATGTTCATTATTAGAGTACATTTTTTTAAATACAATTTGTTATTGTCAGCAATATGACTAGTTGAAAGTGTCAAATTGTTTATGTTATTACTTCTACACATCATGATTTTGGCAGATTTTTCAATTGTGAATTATTGCACCTATTGTAAGGATTAAGAAAATCATTGCAAATATTACGAATGGAAACAAATCGTTGTTACAAAGTGACACGCACTTGCTCATTGTAGGTTTTACATGTTTCGCAGCATTTTAGTAATTCTATCATGTTGTCAATGATATTACCACTTATAGTTTATTATCTTAAATTGTAATTATTATTCGTAAGACATGCGAAAATTAAATAGACTTATACATGCATCCAATAAGGAGATATCTTTGTTTTGTGGATTGCACAGTCTGAAACTGATTTAATTCAGTGGCGTATACTGGTTAAAGGGTTTGGGCTACCACTGACCCTGTTATTACACAAAATATATTTTAAAATCCCTATAATAAAATTCCTTACATATTTATGTGAATTTCAGACATCTTGATTGGGACGAAAATACGTTGATGACTTCGTCATTGAAATTACAGTTGGGCCACTTGCAAAGTTTCTGTAGAAATGACTTTTCAATCGATATTAGTGCCAAGCCGGATAAACGTTCTTGTGTATGAGTTGATCTACAGTAGGATTTTATTCTCTTCAACGCAGAAAATGTTCTTTCTACCGATGCTGACGTAGCTGGTATTGTCACAATTAATGTTGCCAATTTAAGGACTTCAGGAATAACTTGGTTCAACTGGTTTTCATATATATGGCAGATAATATTTCATGGATAGGTTTGTTCGAAAAATCAAAGACTTCTGCTGAATATATTACACTTAATTCATTTTTCTAACGTACTTGATCAAAGTGACTGTTATAGGACTGAAATAATTTGTTTAGTGCCTCATTCGGGAAGTTTTCTCTATAAGCAGAAAATTTTTGAGATTCTAGAAGATGTGTAAACTGAAGCTTTCCATAATCAGAAAATCTGTCAGTAATTTCCATGTGCATACGATCTAGTATGCTGTAGTACAGCTGCCTGTATTTCAATTCATCATCTCCTTTTCTTCGCTTTAATGGTGGTTCCATTGTATTGGCTGAAGAATTTTCATTTTCCATATTACTCCATATGGACGGAAACCCACTACGTCTGAACTCGGATATAGTATTTTTTTTTTTTTTAACTTTGATACCTCTTGCAAGTAGTATGCTATGTCTTGACTTTTTGTCTGAAGAATATTGTAGAGCACATCTGTATGTGCGAACACTCTAGCATAGACTTCAAGAAGAAATATATGCTGAAACTGTGCGAAAAAATTCAAATATCCTTGAGCCTGCACAATTACAGCATCATCCCAGTTTTCTTCAGAGTCATTACAAATGATATTTTTAAAGAAAGCAGTCCGCTTTTCTCTGTATTCGTTTACTGTATTTACAAGCCAAGATGTAAAATTCAATCTAGTTGGTGCTGCTTTTGGGAGTTTCTTGTTCATAAATTTCTTGAGTTTTCTGATCTTTTAGGAGATGATGAGAAAAATGCAGCTAAACCCGACAGTGTTTTGAAAAAAATGCGGCATTCTGGAATGGATGAAGTAGTTTGTTGCAAAACTAAATTGAGAACATGGCTGTAACAATGGACAAATAGTGCTTGAGGATACTTTTCTTGAACTTTTGTTTTTAAGCCATTAATATTTCCCGCCATAACTGAAGCACCATCGTATGTCTGTGCAATTAACTTATTGCCGACATTATATTCTGCTATAACACCTTCCACATGCTGAAACAAAGTAGCAGCAGTTTTGTCCGAACTGACATTTGTGAATCCTATAAACCGTTCTTTATCATAACCCCACTTATAGCAAATATTAAGTCATTCTGAATTGCGGGAGAATTACCACGAAATAATGTTGAACTCTCAAGATGATTGGCCAGTAAATGGTCAAATTCACTTAAGGAACTCAAATATTAAATATAATTTCCTATATTGTCTGATTCCACACTCTCGTTATGACCCTGAAAAGCCAATTCTTGTTTTCCTAGAAAGCAGACTGCGTTAATAAGACGCAGTAAAATCTCCCGATTTTTTTTTCACAAGAGCATTGTGTTGGTTGATGTGTAGAGCTTTTTGCTTATCTAGCTGTAAATCAATTCTTGTCTTCCCAAAGTTTGCAAAGTTCATGCTACTACAAATATGAGCTTTTGATTTGTCGTATTCTAGGACTGCCGTTCGAAGGGAGTTCATATTAGAAAACCCCTCTTTTGATCACACATTAGTTTCGCGGCTAAATAACAAACATGGCCAGCAAAATAGTTTAGACAGTTTAGAACTACCACACAACCAATTCCACTTACCATATGATGTTGAAGTGAAATGGCGTGTGTACTCACGCTGTTTTTCTTTTACGTCCATGGACAAATTTAACTCAGGAGTTGGTCTTTCCTTTTTCACAATTTCAACTTTCTCGTTGTTATGTACGACGGTTAAAAGGCACTTTTAATAAACCTTCTATTACACAGTCATTTTCAACACAAACCTCTCCAGAAACTTGTTCTGCCATATTTTTCATAATATCACTTAATTGGGAAATTAAAAACTTAATAATTCACAATTAATATAACTCTTAGACACTCGAACAAATCACAGATTTAAAATAATGCACTGCAAGAACACAATCACATTCAATTGCTAGCGTACTAAGCGTATTGCTGCTTCGCGCCTGCGAAGAAACCGATCACGAGAGCGGCAACTCGCTCGCCTACAGTGCACGATGGAAACAGAAGGGAGTGGGGGGGACTGACAGTTGTGCGAAGGACAGCGTGAGCGAAACGGTCACAGGCTACCTCACGTAGCAAGCGGTTTCTCCAGCGATGCCGCCTTGACAACTTGTTTCTTTTCGAGAGCAGAGAGCGCATGTAAATCTAACAATTACTTTAATTTTAATTACTATGGTAAAACTAATGATACAAATGTATTACATTATGTTATATTATAAACTTTTTCTTTTGTAATTTCCTTGGGCTACCGCCGGTAGCCCCGGTAGTCCGCAAAATGCGCCCCTGATTTAATTTATAAAATGTGCGATTTAAGTAAATGTTTGGCTTTACTTTTGACATAAAATGGCTTTCCGTAACCAGTGCATAGCTAATACTTCTATTAACCACCCTTTTTAAAATAGTAGTTATTTTAGTAAAGAAAAATATAATTAAATATTTCATTTGCACAGCCACAATATTATGATAGTGACCCTTCAATTGTCATACTGGTTGCTAGGAGCTGCTTATAAAAGAATGATCCATTTTTTGACATTAGTACAAAAGCTTGTAAAAAGATTATAAAAATAAATTAGAAGATTCTCTCGAAGAAAATATAGGTGTATGTCAGACAAACAGGAAGATCTTTTCAAACACGGTTCAAGGAATATATTACAGCCACAGCAATAACTAAATCACAGAACTATTCAATCTACACAGAACACATTATAAACTCCAACCGCAACTATAGCAATATAGAAACTGATACGCAAATCCAAAAGCTTGGAACTCAACACATTGGAACAATACGAAATTTATAGACACACAGAAAAACACGCACAACACATCCTCAATATACAACTAAATTTCGGAACAGGCACTATTTTCGATACAACATTACCAATCATGAACACATCCCACCATGACAATAACAAGAAATCTGAAGACAGCGCCGTAGGACCTCACTAGAATTCAGAAGATAATGTATATCACATCGAAACTAGTCAAAGTAAAATACTAACATCGTTTAACATTAACACAATGAAGTAGGTACTTGTTTATTTAAATAACTTAACAGTTCTGTACTAAAATATTTCTTTCAACCATGCAGTTAAATATGGTTAACCGCAAAGAAAGCCATGTTGTATTATGCCAAAAATGCTGATATTTTAATTTCGTCAGTAGGAATAGGCCCTATGATTTTGGATATAATATGGTATGAGATTTTTGGGTTTTAACCATGACTGTGTTTAGAAGTAGACTTTGGGTATTTCACCGTGTGCTGGAAGTTAATATCTCCAACATTTCGAAACTACATACTAGTTCCGTCGTTTCCGCTTTTGAAATAAATTGTACAATGAAAAATTGTTTTATGCTCGACCATGCCGAAATGTAGTAATTATACTCCTGGTAGCAGCCCTTTAATGGACCTCATTAAAGTACACCTATTCATTAAAGTTCAATCAGAAAACACCATTGTAGCAATGTGAAAGCGTAAGTATCGATTATTCTCGGATATGCAATCGAAAGACAACTAGCGAAACGTCACGGAGGCTGGAAATCCAATACTGTCGCAGAAGGTTATGTTCTGTTACTATAATAATTAGCGTTAATTGTAAATAATATTCAAATAAATTCAATTTGTCATCTCGTTTTCCAATGTCTGAATCAATTTCAAGGTTATATCAAGATTAATATTTATTTTACTCTCTAGATTATATCAAGGTCAATGACATTTGTTCCTCGGAAATAATCAATACTTTCGCGTCTGCGCACATCTCACAATTTACGAAATATTGCACAAGGTCAGTTCCGCTCCCCAGTCAGATAAGAATAACACGAATACTTATGAATAATTTCAAATTAGAAATATGGTCGAGCATGAAAAGTCGTATGAAACTTGCCTATAATGGTAATTAAGACGCGAGTTTCATAAACATACTCGCGTCTTAATTACTACCATTATAGGCTCGTTGTATAATGTACTATTACTACACTTGATTTTCAGGTACTAGTGAATTTCATTAACTATTTGTGTATGAAAATATTACTCTGTAGCCTGTATGCAGCACACTCTGTGTACCAATTAATTTGCTGTGTAGCTCCACTGTAATTAAGTCGATTACTAGAATATTACTAAGATCCACGCAATCTGCGCGCGGTTGCGTTGAATGCTTACAAGTTAGTTGCCCACAGTATGCATAACATCATGCTTGCTTCGTTTGCCACCGTTTTGATACAACTGTTACTTTTTATTACTCCGTAGCACAGAGGACGGACACCATCGAATGGAAGGGTTCGGTCCGATTTTTAGGGAGAGTACACAAATTATTGGCAAAAATCGTTTTCTTAGATGAAAGAAGAATTCAGTAAAATCACATAAAATTATTGAAGTAGTAATTTTATTTTCAACAAGTTTTAAGAAGTAGATTACCATTGAAGGTTTTGTTAATTAAACGAAAATTGTATGAACACAGTTTGTATAGCATTAACGAATATTTTAACTTGGCTAATAATTTTGTATGATTTTATTTATATTGACGTTGCTATGCATAAGGTACTTATGTCCAAGCAATAAAGTAGCTATCTATCTATCTATCTATCTATCTATCTATCTATCTATCTATCTATCTATCTATCTATCTATCTATCTATCTATCTATCTATCTATCTATCTATCTATCTATCTATCTATCTATCTATCTATCTATCTATCTATCTATCTATCTATCTATCTATCTATCTATATCTGTCTGTCTGTCTG
Source organism: Periplaneta americana (assembly GCF_040183065.1). Lineage (NCBI taxonomy): Eukaryota > Metazoa > Arthropoda > Insecta > Blattodea > Blattidae > Periplaneta > Periplaneta americana. The sequence continues at coordinate 12,946,873 of NC_091127.1, forward strand.
TCTGTCTGTCTATCTATCTGTCTACCTATCTATCTGTCTACCTATCTATCTATATCTATCTATATCTATCTATCTATCTATCTATCTATCTATCTATCTATCTATCTATCTATCTATCTATCTATCTATCTATCTATCTGTCTGTCTGTCTGTCTGTCTGTCTGTCTGTCTGTCTGTCTGTCTGTCTGTCTATATATCTGTCTACCTATCTATCTGTCTACCTATCTATCTATATCTATCTATCTATCTATCTATCTATCTATCTATCTATCTATCTATCTATCTATCTATCTATCTATCTGTCTGTCTGTCTGTCTGTCTGTCTGTCTGTCTGTCTGTCTGTCTGTCTGTCTGTCTGTCTGTCTAGAGACACTGCAATAAAATTTCTTCAGTTTGTTGTTTAATTATAGAATATCAACTCTTATTGAGATATTGGCGAAGGGGTTTGTCTTACAAAACACGTAATTTTGGTATGTGAACAAGAGTTGTGTATCTGTACAGTATACAAAGTGGAAGTGAAATAACCCATGTTGAATCTTTCTCACACTACTTTTAACACTTGAATATAAATAATTGAAACCGAAACAGCTGTAAGCCGCACATGCTTACACAATTAACACGAGTAAGATCGCCATTTAATCAATTATTTGAAATAACCCTTCAGATTTTCAGAGCGAATAGCTCATGTTGCCCTGTAACAAAAAAGTGTAATACTATATTGATAGAAAGTTCATAGTTTTCTATTTAAAAAAATCTCAAGTGTTCAACGCCCTCTTATTCGGCAATTATTGCGAGTAGGATAGTGATTTTTGCCCATATCGATAAAAAACTAATAAGGAAACATTTATCTCTCTGACGTATACCAATAGCGTAGGCGATTTTCGTGTAAATTTAATTTTAAAACCACTAATTTCAAGTCACTGAACGATGCGAGCAGATTGCAAAGTTGTAGTCAGAGAGGAGATTCTCGTATGGAATATGCATCCATAGATAGTTGCTAACCACTAGGATCGCTACTATCGCCTCATTACAGACAATGCGAAATAGTACCGGTACAGTCTATTGTTCCTAGTACTCTCAACAACTCAAGCTTCGTGACTGTATATACTACTGGGTGTTCATTTCAAAGTGTGTCATGACGTCACTGTTGTTGGGTCACCGATTTGAAGCGAGTTTCAGCTTATATGTTAGAGAAGTTGCCTATTATTTAAGGCGTTCTTCAATCTGAACTTGAGAACGTGTACGGTATAACTTGAACGTCGTAGCAACAGATGGCGGTCTGTACGGTCTGTGTGCTACCATAACCTCTTTCGAACTGTGTTTTGCGCCGGCAAGTCGTACGCAGGGTATTTGTTATCATCGGTTGCGTACGGCAACATTCCATAACACAAATTAAATGCTCCGTTTCCATGTTGACCGTCGAAGTTAATGTCAACAAATACGTAAGTAATCGTCTTAACCCTCTTCCCATATCCCGACAGTACGTATTTCCAAACAGTTCACATTCCTGCCACTACAGGCGTTACCGTACGTATCGGTACATACTCTTCAGAATGAACGCCGTACTTGCTAGGCAACTTCTTTGCCTCTTAGGCTGTACACCTCTGCGGAAGTGTAGGAAGATTGAATTCTCTAGGCTCATCAGCTAGCCACATGACGGCATACAGCGAGCCATGGCACATTTTGAACTGAACACCCAGTAGACTGTGTAGGTTTCCATAACAGCAAATGTATTTGTTTATTATGGCCAGATATGGAAGCGTGTGAGATGTTCCGAGTGGCAATATTTTTCGTTTTCGTGTATTATAATATCTCTGGGATTTAGGATATAATTGATAATAAACCCCTGCATCGGCATTTTATGATAGAAAACTAAGATATTATGTATGTTGGATAATTATAATAATCGTTATTTTATTGTTTGCGCAATTTATAAAATGAGAAAATGTGTCATTTAATGACCTGGATTTACTTACTAGAGAATTATAATAGCTTGTGGAAATCTCAGTCATCCAAGTATTGATTATTTTAGTGTAACTCACTTCACGTTACGTAACGTGAACAGTGGATCAGAAGCTAACATGCAAACTGAAAGGCCAGCAATAAATCTATTTCTGAATGTCAGTTGCAGAACGAAATAATCTCGTTAACAATAGTGAGTGTACCTACACATGACTCACGTCACTATAAAACTGCTCAGCAGCTTTGAGATAAAAGATCTATATTGCGACTAGTTTTCCTTTCATTTCGTATCAACAGTTTGAAAGATTTATTTAGATTCTGAAGAGAAAACAAGCCCTTCCATGACTGGATGTCCCTGTGACAGTTTTATTGTGACTCATTGTAGGATTGGTACCGAGAAAGTGCCTTTTGTGATATTGCATAAAAGTCGATTTCGAGATTTTTGCATAAACACATATTTACTTCTCCATCTTTTTTTTTTTTATTTCGGAGCAGATGCATTATAGGGGCCACCCTTCACATATTATACGCAAAAAAAGGTCAGCGGAGGTAATGGTTCGATTAGCGTTTGTAGCATTCGACATTCGATAAGCATTAAATGCTACCAAATGAAAAAATAAAATAAAAAAAGTTTAAACAGTTTGTTACTACTGATGTGATTTAGTCACTTCGTATTATATTTTTGGTCCAGGGAGAATATATTTTACTATTACTGCTATTTCCATTTTGAAGTAGGCTACAAGTCAACAATATAAAACTGACTGTTAATTTAGAAGTTGGCAACATATTTTGTGTCGATTATAACAACAATACATATCGATAGTAGCATTTATACCATTCAACCAATCAGGAGATTAGCCCCTATAATGCACCTTTATTTCTGTCACTTTTATTTTTTCCGTTATTTCTTTTTGTGCCACTCAAGCAGAAATTTAATTTGACATGATGTTTGTTTGTGTTCATCTGTTTACAACGATTCCCTCTGAACTAATGGTTGGTTTGTTCATAACCGGTACTTACGTCTATTAATTTCAAAATGATGCACATGGAGAAATTATTTTTACTAAAGAAAAAGACTTTAGGAACAACTGGATAAACAGTGGACTGAATCAAATTTCTTTTTGTCAAGTGATGTAGACTAGAAATTAGTTTCTTTATAAATCAGTTCGGTAACAGATATTTGAAGCATCTTGTTCGATTTATACTGAAAATTTAGCTAAGTACGTATTATAGCCTACGAAAAACAGGCCTTACTGAGTTTTTTTTTAAATTGTGAACCGCAATTAGGTCCCGAAAATTTGAAACCATAGCTTTTTCAGTATTTCCGGAAGAAATTCAAAATAATTACGACATTTACAGATGGATACTGAATCTGTTCTAAGACAGTTGTGATCACCTGCCTGAAATAAAAAAAAATAAAATAAAAAAGTGTGACGAAAAAACTCATTGAAATACTCGTATGTACGTACTGATTGAATGTTGAGTCCACGCCTGTGGAGTAACGGTTAGCGCGTCTAGCCGCAAAACCAGGTGGCCCGGGTTCGATTCCCGGTCGGGGCAAGTTACCTGATTGAGGTTTTTTCCGGGGTTTTCCCTCAACCCAATATGAGCAAATGCTGGGTAACTTTCGGTGTTGGACCCCGGACTCATTTCACCGGCATTATCACCTTCATCTCATTCAGACGCTAAATAACCTAAGCTGTTGATAAAGCGTCGTAAAATAACCTACTAAAATAAAAAAAATTGAATGTTGAAACTAGATTTTTTTCGCAGAACGTATACCAGATTTAGATTTGGATTTTAAACAATGCTAGAATATCAAAAGACTCTCATAAGTTTTTGATAATATTTGTAACCTTGTATTTGTACAAAATAAGTTTATTTTATATGATTGTTATCAAAACAAAAACCAGAAATCTCCAACTTGAATAATATCACTACCGAGTCCAGATGTGAGAAGATAGCCTACTTTCTGAAAAACAGGCACATTTATCGCATTAGTTATTTTTTATTTTATAAATAGGCCTACTGAAACATTTATTTTTATATTTATGTTCATCTTTTATGTTTATATTAATTTATATTAAGATCTAGGGGCCGTATTCATAGACATTTTTAGCGCGGGCTTCCGGTGGATGATCAGCGTTTTTCGTATTCATAAACCAGTGTTAGCGATAGGATATGATTTGAATTCTGTACTAGTAACCAGTGGATAGCCGGGGCTAGCTTAGTACGCTCGTAGCGCGTGCTGCGAAATGTCTATGAATAGCACCCTTAGTGTTTCTGGAAACGCTTACTTTAAACTAAATAAAATTTGAGCAATACTAATTAAAAAAATCTTTGGGTCTAAGTTCGAGTTCCAAAAGCTGCGAGCTAATTACCATTAATTTCCAAGTAAAACGTCTAATTCCGTATGAGTCATTTTCGCAAGAAAAAAATGTTTCTGATACCTATAGAATACAACAAATCTGTCCAGTATTTTAGGAAGCACTCAGTTTGCTTTTATTTTATCCTCTTTTACGCTTAATTTACTACATCCTTTATATCCGTTTTCTTATCCTTTTTCTCTTTCTTTCTATCATGTATGTTCATTAAAATCTTGATTCTTTTACGTCAATATTTCCTTCCTGCAAGAAAAATGTAAGTAGATATGTTATTTTCAAGAATTAGAATTGTGTTTTACATCGAAGAATATAAATTGAACTTTTAAGCAAATAAGGTGTTGAGTTCCACAAACCACTCTTGTAGGTCATATAACGTCCAAGCCTCGAGGCTTGCAGACATGAGGTGCTTTCTTTTTCCATCGGGCCAGTTGATAAGGGTCAATAAAAGTTAGCTTCCACTCCGGTTGTAAAGTGATTTCAGTATGAGTAACATTACCCACCATATGGCAGCAGTTTACTGGTTACTGGGTCATTGGAAGGACTGTCACGTTTTTGACATACTGTACATGAGATATCCACTTGAATCGTTATTAATTTCGACATGCAAGTGTGTCTGTTGTATGAATTGACTGAGTATGTACGTCTGAACAGCATCCTCACTCATCTGATTGGAAATCAATTCCCGGGAAGGTTGAACGGGTGTGGTACAGATTTTCGTCTAGTTATTCTGTTTTGCTGTCTATTGTTCTCTTCTCTTCTCTTCTCTTCTCTTCTCTTCTCTTCTCTTCTCTTCTCTTCTCTTCTCTTCTCTTCTCTTCTCTCCTCTTCTCTTCTCTTCTCTTCTCTTCTCTTCTCTTCTCTTCTCTTCTCTTCTCTTCTCTTCTCTTCTCTTCTCTTCTCTTCTCTTCTCTTCTCTTCTCTTCTCTTCTCTTCTCTTCTCTTCTCTTCTCTTCTCTTCATTATGTAGAGTAGACTATGTAGTCGAGAGCAAGGAAGAGGGGATGTTCCATCTAGATAAGTTTATATGTTTTTAATTTAAAACGTTTTTAGGTAATTAGTATCAAAATCTTTGTCCCCACAATGCTCCCTTCATGAAAACTACATGTATTTGAAGAATTTTGGTAAGTTATCACTAGGGCTAGGATTTTGATGACCTATAAATAATGAAAAAATGTTCTAAAACAATGCATTTATGACCTGAAAATCTTTTTAAAAATGTCCTAAAAATTGATCTTACATAATTGGCTTAGTAGGAAAAGAGGTTTTGCACTACTTAATATTTATGCTAGTAATTAACCATCTTGATTACACAACTTTTAACACTATATCACTTCGGAAAACGTATTATTTGTCTTTCTTGTGTTAAATTTTACATTACCTTGTTAACATGTTTCAGCCTGCTATTGGCCATCTTCAGAACTGGTTGTTGCTGGTCTTGGCGCCACAGAAAACAAAACAAAAGGTGCCAAGACCAGCAACAACCAGTTCTGAAGATGGCCAGTAGCAGGCTGAAACATGGTAACAAGGTAATATAAAATTTAATACAAATTCAAATAATACGTTTCCCTAGTAATTAAATTACTATAAATTAAATTATAGTACTAACATTTAAGTTTACCGTATTTAATTTTACACAATTTTTTTTCTAAGTAGTACACTTTAATTATTTTACCTGATGTAGTCTCCATGTAATGCACCACAAGGCCACTCTTATCCGGAAATAACAGGTATGGAGAGGTCTATATTGAAGGGGTGGTTGGACTGATCCATTACATGGGGTGTACTACGTTAAATGGTAATATTTGTGTAGAAAAACGATTAAAATACTATACAAAATAATGGGTATTAATGGGCAAAATATGTAGAGAAAATATCGAACGAAATAAACATTATTTTAATGGGGATTTATGGCCAAAATTAATGAAAATGCCTAAAAAATGACCGAATAAAACAAAAAATGCTCTTATGAGTTGGAACAGGCAAAAAATGCAAAAAAAAAAATGCCCTAACAAATATGTCTTAAAATACTCAGTTTATCACATAACATATAAATACTAAAGCAGCTATGTTTCTACTTAACAGAAAAAAAAGGTGCAATTTCACCAAAATCCTAGCCCTAGTTATCACTTATCGTGCTAGCAGTCGCTATGGGCAATGATAATAATATAATCATAATATTTCTATGTGCTCGTATGTTTACCAATATTATAATAAATCTAGGAAGTTTATCAATGGACTCGTATTTAAATTGTTTGAATTCTCTGGACTCAGGTTTAATATTCAGTTTATGAATAAATTTGCAGTGTGCTCTGAAAGAAATTGATAATATGTTTAATCAGATTTCTTAAGAACCACACATCGACGACATTGCCGAACTAAACATGTTTACCGTTATCAAAACTAACAAGTCAAAATATAACTTAGAGGCCTATTATGTATTATACACATGTAGCCTATATAATTGCTATACATCTTACGTGGAGTGGTGTAAAATAGCTGTAGCCTACGAGCAAACATTTGTCACTTTCGAATTTTCTTACTTTGAGAAAACAGTTACGAACAGTGTTGCCAACAGTAGTGTACGGAATGTCGCCGAACAATAGTTCAAAAGACGCTAGATTCCGTATTATCAATAGAAAAAGTTTTACTTTTGTCATTAGGAGTTGCTGAAAAAGTCGCTAAATCCATATTTAAGCAATGGAAAAGCTAAAAAGAAAAGTCGCAAAAAGTTAAAAGTCGCTAAATTGACAACACTGTCGTAACCCGGTTTTTTAATTGGTTATTTTACGACGCTTCATCAACTGTGGTTATATAGCATCTGAATGATATGAAGGTGATAATGCCAGCGAAATAAGTCCAGGGTCCAGCACCGAAAGTTTTTTTTTGTAGGTTATTTTACAACGCTTTATCAACATCTTAGGTTATTTATCGTCTGAATGAGATGAAATGATAATGCCAGTAAAGTGAGTCCGGGATCCAGCACCAATAGTTACCCAGCATTTGCTCATTTTATTTTTTTGGGTTATTTTACGACGCTGTATCAACATCTATGTTATTTAGCGTCTGAATGAAATGAAGGTGATAATGCCGGTGAAATGAGTCCAGGGTCCAGCACCGAAGGTTACCCAGCATTTGCTCGTATTGGGTTGAGGGAAAACCCCGGAAAAAACCTCAACCAGGTAACTTGCCCCGACCGGGATTCGAACCCGGGCCACCTGGTTTCGCGGCCAGACGCGCTGACCGTTACTCCACAGGTGTGGACAGCATTTGCTCATATTGGGTTGAGGGAAAACCCCGGAAAAACCGTCAACCAGGTAACTTGTCCCGACCAGGATTTGAACCCGGGCCCGCTCGTTTCACGGTCCACAGCGGTGGATAACTTATTGTTCTCTTCGTAGTTAAAAAAGAATAATCACTTCCAGGTGTCAACAATAAAACAAAATAATGCGTAATGTATTATAAAAGAAAAAGTCGAAGAAGAAGAAGAAGAAGAAAAAGGAGAAGAAAAATTATGATGATGCTAATGATAGCGGCAAAAGCAGGAAGATAAACAAGAAACTCGAAAAGAATGAAATACGTATGAAAGTGAAGACGAATAAGAAGAATTCAAGAGAAGGTGAAGAAGTTAAAAAAGACGGTAAGGGGGGGGGGAAAGCGACAGGGGTGAAGAAAAGGAACATGACGAGGAAGTCAAAGAAGAGGCTGATAACGAGATGGAAAGCAAACAAGATGAAAGTAAGTAAGACGACAGTATTGAGGGAAAAGAGGTGGAAAAATTGAAATACCTGGGAGCAACAGTAACAAATATAAATGACACTCGGGAGGAAATTAAACACAGAATAAATATGGGCAATGCCTGTTATTATTAAGTTGAGAAGCTTTTATCATACAGACTGCTGTCAAAAAATCTGAAGGTTAGAATTTATAAAACAGTTGTATTACCGGTTGTTCTTTATGGCTGTGAAACTTGGACTCTCACTTTGAGAGAGGAACATAGGTTAAGGGTGTTTGAGAATAAGGTGCTTCGAAAAATATTTGGGGCTAAGAGGGATGAAGTTACAGGAGAATGGAGAAAGCTACACAACACAGAACTGCACGCATTGTATTCTTCACCTGACATAATTAGGAACATTAAATCCAGACGTTTGAAAATGGGCAGGGCATGTAGCACGTATGGGCGAATCTATAAATGCATATAGTGTGCTAGTTGGGAGGCCGGAGGGAAAAAGACCTTTGGGGAGGCCGAGACGTAGATGGGAGGATAATATTAAAATGGATTTGAGGGAGGTGGGATATGATGATAGAGACTGGATTAATCTTGCTCAGGATAGGGAGCAATGGTGGGCTTATGTGAGGGCGGCAATGAACCTCCGGGCTCCTTAAAAGCTAGTAAGTAAGTAATTATTGAGGGAAAAGAAGGCGAAAAAGATATCGTCAAAAACACTGCGGAAAAGTTGGCGGTGAAGAATAAAATCGAAGAAAGTATAGGTGTTACGATGGAAATGCTAATAAGGCAAAGAAAATGAACAAAGTAACCAACGAAGAAGAAGTCAGAAGAAGAAAAAGGCGATGAAAAATGCGAGAATGGAGCAATACGTGCTTCACTAACTAAAATGGCTCACAACAGAAACGGTACAGTTCCATACAGGTAGTAGCTCGTTGGTGTTGCGGAGTGTACTGTATCGCACGCGGACAATGCCTCCTGTCCTGGTCATTGCCCACGGCCCGCGCGCGAGCAGCTCTCTAGTCTGGTGAGCGCGGGTTTACTGTCCTGGCAGACCTTCTCGGTGTGAAATTAATTGCAGCGCAAACATTTTGACACAGCCGAACACATCAAATTGGTTAGCTCGCGCGGTGGGCGTCGTCCCGCGGAGCCCGCCATCTAGTCGAGAGGCCCCTCAGAGGGACAGAGCAAAGCAAGGTCACTTTCTGACATTGAGGGAGAGATCCAGCGCCGTGTAAGAAGCCCAATTGTAGCTCAGTCGGCACACTTACCACTGTTATCACGAAAGGGATCGAAATTCGATACATGACAGATGTTATCAAACTGTCTTGTGGTGGACTAAGATTTTGTGAAGCAGTTTCTCTTTGAGTACGTTACTTACTGGCTTTTAAGGAACCCGGAGGTTCATTGCCGCCCTCACATAAGCCCGCCATTGGTCCCTATCCTGAGCAAGTTTAATCCATTCTCTATCATCATATCCCACCTCCCTCAAATCCATTTTAATATTATCTTCCCACCTACGTCTCGGCCTCCCTAAAGGTCTTTTTCCCTCCGGCCTCCCAACTAACACTCTATATGAATTTCTGGATTCGCCCATACGTGCTACATGTCCTGCCCATCTCAAACGCAGGATTTAATGTTCCTAATTATGTCAGGTGAAGAATACAATGCGTGCAGTTCTGTGTTGTGTAACTTTCTCCATTCTCCTGTAACTTCATCCCTCTTAGCCCCAAATATTTTTCGAAGCACCTTATTCTCAAACACCCTTAACCTATGTTCCTCTCTCAGAGTGAGAGTCCAAGTTTCACAACCATAAAGAACAACCGGTAATATAACTGTTTTATAAATTCTAACTTTCAGATTTTTTGACAGCAGACTGGATGATAAAAGCTTCTCAACCGAATAATAACAGGCATTTCCCATATTTATTCTGTGTTTAATTTTCTCCCGAGTATCATTTATATTTGTTACTGTTGCTCTCAGGTATTTGAATTTTTACACCTCTTCAAAGGATAAATTTCCAGTTTTTATATTTCCATTTCGTAGAATATTCTCGTCACGAGACATAATCATATACTTTGTCTTTTCGGCATTTACTTCCAAACATATCTCTTTACTTGCTTCCAGTAAAATTCCCGTGTTTTCCCTAATCGTTTGTGGATTTTCTCCTCACATATTCACGTCATCCTCATAGACAAGCAGCTGATGTAACCCGTTCAATTCCAAACCCTCTCTGTTATCCTGGACTTTCCTAATGGCATACTCTAGAGCAAAGTTAAAAAGTAAAGGTGATAGTGCATCTCCTTGCTTTAGCCCACAGTGAATTGGAAACGCAGCTGACAGAAACTGACCTATACGAACTCTGCTATACGTTTCACTGAGACACATTTTAATTAATCCAACTAGTTTCTTGCTTCGAGTACGTTAGCTTTCCATTATATTTTCATTGCACCATTTGTCCAAAGAGAAGAGTTACCTAAAAAAAAAAAAAGATTGAATTAGGGGTATAATGTTACGAATTCATTTTAGGTTGCCAGATGTCCCAATATGGTGGGACATAACCGCTTTTTTATTAGAATAATGGCGGGATACAGAAAATTGCTCTTTCTCTTTTTAACTAACATTGCTAGGACTTCAACGTAATATTTTGTTGAATCGCAGAGGTAAAAATGTCTACGGCATGTTGTTAAAGTTACCAATAATTTCCTCTTCACCTCTGATTGAGGTTCTGGCTGATATGTGCATATACTATCAGGCAGTACATCTCATTTGACAATATGTGCCAAGAGGAAGAACAAATAAAGGGATGAGAATGACATAGTCCTAAGTCACACTTTTACCAAAAACGGTTTTTTGTGCAAGTAATTTTTTATACATATGAGGAAGCTACTAGTAAAATATTATAAAATTTACTCAACAAATGGCGTAAATATACGCTGAATAAATTATGATACCGCACCTAATAACATTGGACTCTGAGGGCCGTATTCATAGACATTTTTAGCGCGGGCTTCCGGTGGATGATCAGCGTTTTTCGTATTCATAAACCAGTGTTAGCGATAGGATATGATTTGAATTCTGTACTAGTAACCAGTGGATAGCCGGGGCTAGCTTAGTACGCTCGTAGCGCGTGCTGCGAAATGTCTATGAATACCACCCTAAACTTTCAACACGCTCTCCTGTAATGTTTTGTTTTTATGACTTAGGACTATATCATTCTCACCTTTTCAATTGTTTGTATACATCTGAAGTCTGATTAGTGTAATATGTATCTGATCAGTGATGTATGCAATGGAGGGGGGGAAGGAACTGACCAACCTACCCCATTATCTCCTGGCTTAGTTGCCTCATGAATGATGTCTTACTGATTTCACCTATGAGGTTCAAACATGTCTTCGGACAGATGACTAAACAACAACAATTACTTTAGCTGGCAACAATGCTTGAAGCTCGAAATTTCGCGATTCAAGTATCGTTGCCAGCTAAAGTAATTTGTGATTTTGAGAAAGTTATATTAGGGGACAGATTTCTAGTTCCATACCTGTTTTGTTTGCTACGTCCAGACGTATGTTATTCAGGTATATCTAAGTTTCATTTACACAGGAAGTCACTGACGTAGCTCAGTCGGCTAAGGCGCTTGCCTGCCGATCCGGAGTTGCTTTCGGGCGCGGTTTCGATTCCCGCTTGGGCTGATTACCTGGTTGGGTTTATTCCGAGGTTTTCCCCAACCGTAAGGCCATAGGCGGAGAGAGAACCATTTCCTTTGGGGGGGGGGGCAAAGCAAAACCATAGATTAGAGTCAAGTAGGCTAAGTGTAAATAAATATAACATATTTCGTGTGATATATGCCCTTGAGTAATCGATAGAAATATCATTTCACATTTTAATTAATTTCTTTCGTGTTTAGACTTTTATTACAGTAATAATAATAATAATAATAATAATAATAATAATAATAATAATGATTTATTTTAGCTGGCAGAGTTAAGGCCGTAAGGCCTTCTCTTCCACTCAACCAGCAAAAAGTGTATATACATATGCATGAACTTACAAAGAATCCAACAATTTGATTTAGATGAGAGTTACATGTATACAAAAGTTATTTACAAATTAAACAACAAAATACTATGAACTATTAATTAAACACTGAAATAAACTGTGTAGCAGAATTAAACTAAAATACATAGAATGTTAATATATTTCAAAACATATTAGATAATAGAAAGAGATTATTATGAGACAATTTTGAAAATACAGCACAATCAGGATGATGTCTAAAGAAAAAAGTAACAATGTAGTCAGTGATAGTTTAAATCAGTAAGATTGGAGTGAAATGCTAATAAGGTTATCTTTTAAGCTGTTCTTAAAGGTGCTTATTGTCTTGCAGCCCCTAATACTTTGTGACAAGGAATTCCATTGACGCGAGGTGGATATTGTAAAAGATGATGAATAACAAGATGTTCTATGAAGAGGTATACTTAGCGTGCCACAGATAAGTAATGGAGTAAATATTCTAAAGCATACATTTCAAAGTGACATTCGTTTTCTGAATTCGTACTAATCATTTCACGTGATCAAACAAAATACATTTTTAGGTTAGGTCTCTTGATTCATAAACTGTTCAATCAAAGCAATGAATTTCATGTTGCAAGACAAAATACATTTTAATATTAGATCATACACTAATCTACTAACTACTAACATAATGTGCGAGAGATCCAGAAGAAAAATATATTCTTTCACAAATATTGAACCTTTTAGAAAACACTTCCCCAACATTAAGATGAGATGTGGTAAATAAGCAAGACATCGTTATTGTTAATACTATATTATTATTTATTTATTTATTTGTCTAATGGCCAGTACATGATATTTACTATCATTGACTGAGCGAAAAACAAGAAAGTGATGAACAAAACTACGGATTAAGTAATTAAAAACATTCGGGCTCTGGCTTCCCAGTAGCGGTCGACTTCCGTGGAGGATTTCAGAGCAGGGCATTTTGCAAGATGTTGTCTATCCATGTCTTCCTTATTATTATTATTATTATTATTATTATTATTATTATTATTATTATTATTATTGTAGTACATGGCATTGTGTGATTTTATCCTCTTTTGGTGATATCTAGTATTATAGTCCCGTCGCTCTAATTTCCGCCAGCCAATCGCGTTGCAGGTCGGCTACATTTAAACGTGTGCGTCTTGTGATTCGCTGAGAAAGACGTTATTCATTTCTTAAGGTTCGATAAATATTTAATATAATCGCCCGCCATTTTGGCTCTTTCGTTGGCGTTCGCAGAAAGCACACAAGGACGTTATTTGTCGCTCAATTATTTACTGAAATACAGTGCGTTTGATTTATTATCATAGGAGCTACGACATGATAATGTTTAACGGTGTGGCAAATAGATTCCTCGTATGGTAGCTCGAAAACGAAAGAACAAAAATGGCGAACAATACAGACGTGGACAAATTATTAGCAAAATTGAAGATTTTTATTATATATTTTTAGAAAATATGATTCTTCAATTTAGACTACAGTCGACCTTTTTGTGTATTTCCAAATAATTAGCCAAATTGAAGATTTGTATTGTATATTTTTCAAAATTTAACTCTTCAATTTGGACTACATTTGATATTTTTGCATATTTACAAATTATTAGCAAAACTGAAGGTTTTTATTGTATATTTTTACAAAATTCGATTCTTCAATTTGGACTACAGTTGACATTTTGGATATTTCCAAATTATTAGCAAAACTGAAGATTTTTATTTTATATTTTTACAAAATTCGGCTCTTCAATGCAGTTGACATTTTTTGCTAATTTACAAATTATTAGCAAAATTGAAGAATTTTATTATATATTTTTACAAATCTTGACTCTTCAATTTAAACTACAGTTGACATTTTTGCATATTTCTGTCTACTGAAATGATGGAAATATGCAGAATCAACTGCAATCTAAATTGAAAAGTCAAATTTTGTAAACAGAATTATCATAAAAATCGTCAATTTTGTTAATAATTTGTCCACGTCTGTACTACCTACCTAGACTTTATAGAGCCTTCACTTCCTAAGACGTAACCAAAGAGGAGTCACGCCGGGAATGACAGCGTCGCGACTATAGTTGGCAACACTGAAGAGAATTTTAGTATTTTAGGAATTACTCTTACGTGATCCTCACTATATGCCTATCAGGCAGAACCTCAGTCAGAAGTAAGAATGAGTTCAGATATATTTATTCAACACTGACCATATTAACTTTTATAGTCTAGTTCTTAGCATTCAAAACATTCGATTTGACTTCCTCTTTTTGTTTCACTTATTTTAGTAACGTGAAGAGAAGGAGAGGTTTATTCGCAATAAATAAGCGAGCAAGGCAGGCAGATGTGGCACGAAGGAACAGCTTCATTACAGCAAAAAGTAGAATTCGAATATCTTGTGAAGCTTGCTTTCTTTTCTTTCTGGAGACACTGGATTTGTCTGGTTCTAATTTTAAACCAACTCCTCATTACGAGCAAGTTAGATAATGGCCTCCAAGTCAGCTAGAGACGTTATAGACGAAAGAACATTTTCATTTAATTAATAAGTCATAAAGAGCAAAATTATATGAAGTCACGCGCCATATCTCCTCTGCTGTCTGAAAAGGATGGAAGTGCCACAGTTGCTAACTTTCCTTGTGGATTATTGAACTCTCTACAAGATGGCTGAATTATCAGTTAATCATAATTCCATGCAGGGAAGCTCCGACAACGGAATTATTCGTTATCTATGTGTCAGTTCCTTTCCAATTAAAGCAGCGACAGTTCAGCGCTGTGTAGATTTCTCAATAATGTCTAGATAATGTTATTATGCTCTTCAGTAATGACATTCCGGAATGTCGGTTTAATAATAAATTACATCAAAGTATAAACAGTGCCTATTAAAATTTATTCCTTCCATGATTAACGTACTCGCATTAATAAAAAAAATCCTTCTGCACAATAACGATGCAACATCTGACATAAAAATATCTAACTTTTTATGTAAAAACGTTTTTTTTTATTCTCTAAACGGTCAATCAACTCCGATTTATGTGGTTTCAAATGTACAAGTACATTCGGGTCATTGTGGATTTGAATCGCGCGGCGGACTTCTAATAATAATAGTTTTTAATAATAATAATAATAATAATAATAATAATAATAATAATAATAATAATAATAATAATAATAGTTTTCCCTGGCAGAGTTAAGGGTGTTTGAGAATAAGGTTTTTAGGAAAATATTTGGGGCTAAGAAGGATGACGTTACAGGAGAATGGAGAACGTTACACAACGGAGAGCTGCACGCATTGTATTCTTCACCTGACATAATTAGGAACATAAAATCCAGACGTTTGAGATGGGCAGGACATGTAGCACGTATGGGCGAATCCGGAAATGCATATAGATTGTTAGTTGGGAGGCCGGAGGGAAAAAGACCTTTGGGGAGGCCGAGACGTAGGTGGGAAGATAATATTAAAATGGATTTGAGGGAGGTGGGATATGATGGTAGAGACTGGGTTAATCTTGCTCAGGATAGGGACCAATGGCGGGCTTGTGTGAGGGCGGCAATGAACCTCCGGGTTCCTTAAAACCCAGTAAGTAAGTAAGAGTTAAGGCCATCACGCCTTCTCTTCCACTCAACCAGGATGAAATCACATACAGAAAAATACATACCGGTATACAAATATTAACTTAAAAATAATAATAAACATAATTAAGTAAAAAAGAGAGATTGAATACATATACACAATCATTATTAACTTTAAAATAATAATAATAATAATAAAAATTTATATAATAATAAAAAGAGACTGAATACATAATCACAAACAGGAAAATACATTCTAGTATACAAGTATTAACTTAAAAAAAAATAATTAATACATATGAATATTCTCACAACTAAAGGAATAGTAAAATTAGTATGATCAGCACAGCACGTGTTACATTGAGACAATGACAATTATCTAGATATTAGTGTTAATGGAAAAATAAAGTAATGACTGTAAAATAATAATAATAATAATAATAATAATAATAATAATAATAATAATAAATAAAAATTATACTTAAAAAAACTAATTCTGTGCATTCAAAATATTTCTAAACAACCTAATTTTCAAGTTTCTTGTTTATGTTAGTTAATTAGGTAGGATACAATTGAGGGGCTTAGAACAAAAAGCAGGTAAGTGACACAAACCTAGTTTTGAGGAAATTACAGTTAAAGTTCTACATGCAATGAAATATTATACACTAGTTTGGTGAAATGATGCCCATATAGCAGCACTGTACAGTGTGATCACTTACCTGATTTTATCCCAAAGAAACATCCTTTTGGGCTATCATAACACGCACTTACCTCATTTTTTACATAATGTCACTTACCTGCGTTTTGTTCTAAGCTCCTCAATTAATTAATCATTTAAAGTTTGTGTGACTGCAACTTATTTATATTTTTGTGTGGCTTTACTTTGTTTATAGTGTTTCTCTCTCTCTCTCTCTCTCTCTCTCTCTCTCTCTCTCTCTTTATTTCTTGTGTAGCTTTACTTTGTATATAGTGTATTTTTTTTCTATTTATTTCTATTATTGTATTTGTATTCCTGGTGTTGTGGAAGAGAAGGCCTGATGGCCTTAACTACACCAGAATAAATAAATAAATAAATAAATAAATAATGTTAAACAACTGGGGACTTCTACGAAACAGGGATGCAAAAGTTTATTCCACGGCATGACAAATGTCTCAATTCCGGTGGGAAATATGTTGAAAAATAACTAAAAAAAATTACTGTATCTGTTCCAATAAATCTGTCCATGAAATTATGTTTTCTGTCTGTAAACGGCCCGAGGGAAAGTTACTTTCTGGACGGCCCTCGTATCGTTTCATAGTCGGAAATCGAACCCACGATTATAATTATTAATTAATTTAATTTGCAAAATTATTACAAAAATGTTCTGTTCTAGATTTTCAGATAATATTTTTAAATGTCAAGAAGTGAAATTTAGATAGGATAATTCATTACGATACAGACATTCATTATCATTACGTTAAGATAACGATGCAAGATCATCGGCGAAGGTTAAGTAAAGTGTGGCATCAGAGTTGCATAGCCTAGTCGTCGTGAGGGCTTGCAGAGTTCATAGTTTCCTTCTCGACTGGAGTCGGGCTTTGACGGATATGACACTCGAGATAAGCTGTCAGGGTTTTCCTATCTTCCACACAGATATAAATAGTGAATCACTGAAAATTAAGTCACAGACCTCATAAGTGGAGAGAGAATGTAGCTGACTAATCCTTATGTAATAGCAACTGGAATATTCAGTACTGCCAACACAAATTATTAATTCCATCTCATTTTTAATCAAGACAATGTTACCATTGTTGCATGTGTGTATTATCTAACTCTAACAGTAAGTTTGAAATAGATTTTTTAACGTGGTAGGTTTAAGGGCACCTATTCGGCAAAAATGCCCGTTACCATTTCTGTATCACTACGCACATTTTGTTGCTTAGCGGTAGCGCGCCGATGCAACCCACAACATATCATTATTTGAAAAAAAGTTTGAATATCATCATGTAATATGTAGGCCAATTATATTCAAAGATATTACTAGTGACTTGAACAACGACATTTCACCCAGTCTTTTTAACAAACGTGGTGTCAGCATTACACCACTTTTTGCTTTCTCGTTATGTATAATATTAGAGAGTTTTTGCCACTCTGGATTTCGTTTACGGTAAACTCTAAAGTCACATGATCGAGGTTCTACGAACGCGTCATATTATCGTTACCAGAAATCCTGATACTGTGACACGACAATCCCATTCGTTTATCGTGAGCAGAATGGAGCAGGAAAGGTTATGTTTCAACATTAATGATGACTTAATATTAATTGCAATTGCAACCAATCTCTATGAACACTTAAATCTGTGTAAAGAAATTCATAAGAAAATAGTGACTGCAACTGGAAAATCTTTCTTTCTTCCTTCGAGCCAGCTGGGTAACTTTCGGTGTTGGACCCCGGATTCATTTCACCGGCATTATCACCTTCATATCATTCAGACGCTAAATAACCTAGATGTTGATACAGCGTCGTAAAATAACCCAATAACCTTCGAGCCATATAACAGCATATTGATATATATCTTACGAAACTATGCGGAAATTAAATTATTTCCTTCATTAAAGAGAAATTTAATGTACAAAGGAAAAAAACAAAACAGCTTCACAACAATTCAACAATGGTCTTAGCTTATCGCATTACGAGTATAACATATGAATAAACATGCGTTAATTATATCAGAGATGGTAGATTTTCTCAATCATGATAAATGCGAAATGTGCCAAATGCTGTCAAAATAAGTAATTTTATGTTCAAAAGCATGTCAAGTATATTACTGTAATCTTTAATCCTCGATAAAATGCGAAATTGAATACAAAATGCGAAATGTATGTGTTTCTTCCATTTTCCTTGTCTGTATTGTATTCGGTGACAGATGGCTGGGCAAGAACTATTTTTATCCGCAATTTGAAAATATACACAGATCTGAACATCCAGAAAAAATTGGACTTAAATAGTTTTTTACAGTACTTTCTATTATAGGCTATTCTTCGTACCAGTTTGTTGAGAAAGTAAAACTGGCGGATTGTTTCACGCCGAGCTTAAGGGTGCTATGCATAGACATTTCGCTAGCCCGCGCTACGAGCGTACTAAACTACCCCGGCTATCGACTAATTACTTGTACAGGATTCATATATCATATCGCTAACACTGGTTTATGAATACGAAAAACGTTAGTTCGCTGATCATCCACCGGAAGACCGCGCTAAGAATGCCTATGAATATGGCCATGTTAATACATAACATACTTGTGGATATTACGTAACTCCCATGAAAATTTGTAATTACAATAATAATTTATGTAACAAGTGTACAATCTTGGTAATTATGGCACGAGTGAATGTTTAACGCGTGAGTGTAAGCGAGCATGCTAATTTTCACGAGTGTTTATAATGAAGATTACACACGTGTTACATACAACGTTTTCTCCTATTTTAGCATTGAAATATGTAAAAAAAACGATTATAAATTCACAAAATGTAATGTTACGACGTAAGTTAGTAGAGATATGAGTACTGGATATGACGTAATATATTGCATGGTTGCTAAGTAACCGTTTCTAAGACAATGTAATTTTGTTGTTGTTTTTAAGATTTCCCTTACAGGTACGTTGTATAAAATTGTATCGTGAAGGCGGTGATGATGTCATGGAATACTAGTTGCTAGGTAACCAGTGCCAGAATTAGGCCAATTGTGCACGATTTATAACCCATAACAAGCGTGTTTTAATGCTAGGATTGTATAAAGATATCATTAATTCCTAATAAATAATAATAATAATAATAATAATAATAATAATAATAATAATAAGAGGAAGACCTATTAAACAGGCTTGTCAATTGATGCCCACTGGAGCAAGCGCGCGCTTTAGAGCCCAGGAGAGCCTAAGCGCTTTACAGCGGAAAGGAAAGAGACAGACGAAAGAGGTGGTATATGCCGCTTGGTCGAGCTACATTCAGGGATGGCCAGCACTGATTCAATAGATAAAGGGAAGAGGACTTATTAAAACTGTATCCATGGTAATTTTTAGATTTGCCTGGGAAGTATAAGTGCGTTATAAGAATGTAAGTTTTAATTTTAATGCTCATTTTTCACAAGTTTGATTTTTTTATTCAAAAGAAATATTTTCTCAACTTGTATAGAAAAGTGAAATTTTCAGGTATAGGCCTATTTATTTAGTAGCCTTACAGAATGTTTTCGTAAATCTAATATACCGTATATACGTATTACTGAAGATAGTATATTGAAAATTTTGAAAATATTCGCATGGAAATTGTTTGTAAGGAAATGAATTAACAAAGCAACTACTCTTACATCATAAACAAAAGATACGTGCACATGTGTTGTAAAAATGTCAGCTCTATAGCTTCAGCAGATTTCGAGAAAATAATTTAATATTCTGATGATAGGAAGTTGCTCACAGATATCACCTTAAAAGCATAATGCAACAAGAGTTTTGTTATGTAATATTAGTTACATTTAAAACAGATACAGCACCTAGGTAACTTTGCTTTGTACTGTAATATTGTTTTGATTAGTTTATTGATTACTTTTGTAAGGCTGAAGATACCATCAATATAAATTCCAACTTATCATGTCCTACTCAATCTCTTTCTTTGGAATATCACTTTCTTTATGAATGATGTGTTTCATCCACTTAATACAGTATAATATTATACTACTATGGAATTTAAGTGAATATTCCTTCTTAACTCTCTATTATGTTATTAAGATTTAAAACACAAGTGAAATATTAAGAAATCAGTGTTAATACTTTTGTTTTACAGACAATATACATAATATTAAACAGAAAGAAGCCATATAAAAATAACGACATAAAATTTCACGTTCCGTTTGAAGTTTGTGCACCACTGTTTTCTTAATCCAACAGGCTGCTTATTCATATACAACCCTTTCTCTTTCCATACTTAGCGCTTGCTGCCCGCGCACGACGTCAAGGTCAGAAAAATGCGCTTGCTTTGACATCACTGTATTAAAAGATGAATGGGCCAGTTTCTTTGAGAGAGCGGAATAGGTCGAAAGGCCTAATCCCTGAAGTTGATGATGACAATAATAATCTTTCAGTAACATTATTGTACATTCGAGTAGAAACATTCCGTATACCCCAGAACATCTTATCAACTTTCGATTTATGTGTAAAGGCTGGTTCACAATAAACCGGGAACGAGAACCAGAATGAAAACGAGAAGCAGAGAACGTGAATATGAAAATTTTTGATTCACAATAAACCGAGAACGTAGACGACTATGCATATCGATATGCATGTCAATAACGATATGTAAAGTCGATATTACGCATTCTGATGTTATTTGTGTATAATTGACCAATGGCGTTCTCTCATGAGTACAAGGCAGCCAACATAAACACAGGTTAACCAACTTCAAAATTTCAACGGTACTATACATGTGCCAATGCATCTTTATTATCACAACTTATTTTAAGTCTACCATAACGTAAAATAATTAGAGAAGAAACATTTGTAATAGAACAAAAATGAACACAACAGTAGTTATTGAATTGAAGCATGAATGTGCAGTGTGTAATACAACCAATACAGTAATAAAATATGATTCACTTACTATCGGTGTTCAAAGCTGCAGCTATTGAAAGCCACGTATTCTCCTTCATTTTCTCATCCTTATACGAGGCTTATCGTAAACGTGAGGATTTTCCTCAACACTCAATATTAGAATCTCATCAAATAAAACTTGCTCCATGATGCACAGCACAGAACAAAATAATGCATAGGTTATGTCACAGTCTTCTTGCTACAAAATATACGACGACAAAATAGCTTTTAGATGGCAATAGAATGAATCTAGTGGGCTGTGATCGGAAACGTGAACGCCAAAGTTGAAACTTGGCCAACTCTCCGTTCCCGATCCCGGGCTCCGGCAAGCTTTTCGTTAATTGTGAATGCTCACATTTAAATGTACACATTTTAACAATTTTACCGTTTTCGTTTTCGTTCCGATTCTCGTTTCCGGTTTATTGTGAACCAGCCTTAAGTGTAGCCTACGTATGATGTGCAGCCACGCTGGGTAGACAGATTTTGAGTTCTCAATAATCGACAAAACCAATCAGATTCTTTACGAAGTTTTTTAGTACCATAATTATTCCATAAAATGAAGAATAATGTTAATGAAGGTCTTTTGATCAGGCATTTTGTATGTTATACATTAATTACAATAGACAAGCGTAGACTTTTCGCTTTTAGGATTACATTGAAACCACAATGTCTCTAAGGGAAAAGAGTATTATGTTCCTATCCAAACAACTGCATGACAGACTTCATGTAGGACAGCTTTTGTTACGGCTTTATAGCCAAGCAGTGCTTTAGTTAGACCCGGCAACTCAACAAACTTCCCTGCATTCTGATTCACTTGGCAAAGTTTTCTCTGCTCTCCCAAACTCAATAAAGTCTACGCTTCAACCCTCGCCGGTTATTCACTTTATGCGATTTTCCCGAGTGAGCGTTTTTATTTTGTTTTGCTGCAGGAGTTCGTTTTCCCTAAGGTAAATAACTCAATTAAGTTACGGTATAGCTTTTGATGTAAAGACCACAACCCCCATTAAGTTGCGACCTATTGTTTGGTAATCATAGTCGTAAAAGCTATTCTTTTACATTGCTAAGATTACGAAATTATTTTATATAAACGCGGAAAGAAAGACGACAACGCCATTTTCCGGTTCTCTTGATATCAAATAAAATTTATTTTTTTCCTTCTTTCTTCCTCCTCCTACGCAGAGTGGAAGTGAAATAGTCCTGCAGATAGAAAAGGACGATAGGGTACACTTAAATAATATTGTTGTTTATTGTTAATAAAATAACATTGACAGAAATACAATCTTAGTTCTTCCCTGAAGGAGTAAAAAACTCGTGCTCAGGGAGATATCTAAACACAAAGATAATTTTTTGACACAAATTGGGTCAAGAAAAAAAATTACAGGAATAAATTAAATTAAAAAATACAATTTCAATTTTAACAATTTAAGTCATACAAATACATATACATATTATATCAATATATATTCTTTAAAAATTAAATTCCTAACGCTATTTTTGAAATTTCTGATACTAAAATTTTCCAAATTTGGGTATTTATCAATTATTTTATTGTATAACCTTGGACCAAAGTAGGTACCATGGCTCAGAGCTGTGCTTGTGAAACACTTTGGTTCCTCTAGTCGTATAAAATCGGATCTTTTAGTTCCATATTTATGATGATACAATTTTAATTTATTACGGTTTTTATGTATGAAGATTAATAAGGCAATATAATAAAGCTGTTTAATTTTCAAAACATTAAAATCAGTAAACAAAAGCTCGGATGAGTAATCAATTGGTTTATTAAGGCATATTTTAATGATTCTTTTCTGAATAAGTATTAGTGGAGTGAGATTAGAATTACAAGCATTTCCCCACCCTAAAATTCCATACTGGAGAATGGATTGAAATAAAGCTAAATAAATGAGACGTAAAATATTAATTGGTAAATATGACCGAAGTATAACAAAGATATAAATTATTTTACGTAATCTGCATAAATATGTAATATGTTTGTTCCATCGTAAGTGTTGGTCGATTGTAATGCCTAAATATTTAACTTCTGAGGATTCGGTTAATATGGGACATTCACAATTTTGAGAAGAACAATCAGAATGATGAATTTTGAGCCTAAAGGAAGATTGAGGAGATTGAAGACCACTGGACCTTAGTGAAAATGGAACAACAGTTGTTTTGGATGTGTACGAAACCTATATTACGTTTTGTGATTAAATGCACGGTTAATTAAAAAATTAAGTTTGAATTTCCAGCAGTCCAGCAACCTCGCCGCTAACACAATCTCCTTTCTTCTCGTAATACAGATGGTAATACCAATTCTCACTATCGTGTTGTTTTCAGTCGTATTAGTTTCAGCTGTTCAATTGTTTTATCTACGTGAGATAATGCATGTAAATAATTCTTTACAAAATGTCAAGTTGTCATTAATTATTTCATAAGATTATTTTGTCAATCTAGAGCATCCAACAGCCACTAAACGAATATTGCACACTTTCATCACTGCCAATGTGGCGCTATAAACCAATGTTCAGTACTTTTATCACAACCACAACACATTTCAAATCTTATTGTACCATATATACAGGGTGTTTAAAAAATACGGGGCATAATTTCAGGTATGTATTTCCCACATGTAGACAATCAAAATAGTTCATTACAACATGTGTCCGGAAATGCTTTATTTCCGAGTTATGGCCTTCACAACATTGAAATTCACCGGAACGTTTTTCTTTCCGCAGGTAGTTGCCGTCAAAGCAGACATTAAGAGGGCACTCTGACAGTTCATTCCGAGGCGAAGGTTACATTCAGTGTTGTGTAGGCGTTAGACTGTGCGACATGTATTCAAATCAAGAGCTGGCAGAGATACACTTCATGTACGGTAAGGCGGACGGCAATGCTGCGCTGGCTCGTCGTTTGTACCAGGAGAGGTATCCACAGCGACAATGTCCAGATCGGAAGACATTTGTACGTCTTCATTACCGTCTGTATGAGTATGGAAAATTTAACTCTCCTGGTTTGGGATGGGGACGACCAAGATCTACAACTCCAGAAGTACAGGAGGAGATTCTAGAAGCTGTGAACATAACTCCTTCTATCAGCACACACGAAGGGTAGCGTTGCAAGTCAATGTTCCTCATACGACTGCCTGGAGACTGTTGAAAGAGTATCAATTGTATCCTTATCATATCTGAGGACATACGCAATACTCCTGGAGTTTTAGATCGTGTTCGCAGGTCAATGGGACATCGATGTGAGGTCTGTATTCAAGCAGGAGGTGGACATTTTGAACATCTTCTCTAATGACAACGACCTGCGGAAAGAAAAACGTTCCGGTGAATTTCAATGTTGTGAAGGCCATAACTCGAAAATGAAGCATTTCCGGACACATGTTGTAATGAACTATTTTGATTGTTTACATGTGGGAAATACATACCTGAAGTTATGTCCCGTATGTTTAAACACCCTGTATATATATATATATATATATATATATATACACACACACAATTATTACTACATTAACACATTTAGTATATATTACGAAACATGTAAAATGTAATTATTATGAAAGTCGCCATATTATTCTTTGAATTAGTACGATCCACTTCCACTAGATAGCAACAGACACGATTGGCACGGCCGACAATACTTGAAAACGAAATGATACTAAATGTGAGGAATGTTACTACAGATGTGTAATACACTCAGGGACAAAAAAAAAACCCGGACACTTCTATATTTGTTTGTATTTTGTTGTCAATTATTTCAAAATGAAACAAAACCCATTTAAACAAAATAATGTTTCATTTAGCACCTTATACGACAACATTTGAAAAAAAATCTCTGATGAGAAAATTTACAAAAAATTACAAAGGGCGTATAACTATGGCATCGTTTGGTCTAACTGGTTTTTCATTTTATGGTGCCTTAAACATTAAAAACTCTTTTTAGTAACGGTTATTACACCCTCTGGCTTGAATAACTGCATCCATACGTCTTTGCATGCTCTCAATTTGGTTAGCAATGTCTTCTTGAGGAATAAGTTCCCATTCGTCGCCAAGTGCTCGCCTCAACACTTCTAACGATTCTGGTCTCGATCGTCTATTCTTAACACGCCGTCCCAGCATGTCCCACACGTGTTCAATTGGGTTCATGTCTGGACTCCTTGCTGGCCATGGAAGAATATGGATTCCCACTTCTTGGAGATAATCTCCGACCGCATGGGCAATATGCGGCCGTGCATTATCATGCATTAAAACAAAATTATCGCCTACAAATTGGCCAAATGGCACAACATGATCAGCCAAACATTCATTTATATACCTATCAGCGTCGTAAAATAACACAATAAAATAAAATATACCTATCAGCTGTTAGTCTTTCATTTTCAACAAATCCGTACACACTCCTGCCCAAACCAATCACTCCACCACCTCCATACGGCACATTTTCGGAAATGCAACACTGTGAAAATCGTTCTCCCCGCCTTCTCCAAACTCTTTCACGTCCATCAGGTGAGCACAGATTGAAACGGGACTCATCGGTGAACAGAACACAGCTCCACTGCCCATTTCTCCAATCCCTGTGATCATTTGCAAAACGCAGTCGTTCATCTCGATGCATCCTGAGAAGTCTGGGACCAGTTGCAGGTCTACTTGATATCAGTCCACTTGCTTTCAACCTCCTTCTAACTGTTTTGGCCGAAATTGGGCGTCCATGCACGTTAACAAATTGCTGGGCTACACTAGTAGCTGGCAGGTTGCGCTCCCTAAGAACTCTCAACACCATATACCTGTCTTCATTTGGATTTGTAGCTCTTGGACGACCCGAACCTGGTCTTCTGGTATATTCTAGGGTCTCTCTATACCGTTTTATGGCATCATGGGTTGTGCTTCTAACCATATTCATAACATTTGCAATGTAACGTACACTGCGTCCATCATCGTAAAGGGCTACAGCTCGAGCCACATCTTCAGGTCGCATCTTGTTTTAAGACAAATGTTACAACCCCACTTAAACTCAGAAAATGTAAAAATAAAGAAATAACGAATGATAACGATAATGAAGCACAAAATGTTTGAGACAAAATTGTTATAGCTGAGACTCCGAAAGAAAAATTGGAATATTTGGTTGTAATGGCTTGTTTATAAAACAAAAAACAATCAACAATGTATACACGTCTCCATAACAACAGATGGCTACCATAATATTGTATGAGAAGATAATGTTTTGCAAAATACCAGCAAATATTAAAGTGTCCGGTTTTTTTTTTGTCCTGAGTGTATTATGTGAAAGGTTAGGTTAGGTTTAATTAGGTGTGTAGTATTATGAGAGAGGTTAGGTTAGGTTTGGTTAGGTGTGTAGTATTATTACTATGTCGGCAACACTGAAACCCACTGTTACATTAAAGAAATATGGCTGTATTCTTCGTTCAATCACGACAATTTTCGTATATAAGTAAGGTATGTGTTTATGGCGCGTTGAGTGGGCTCACAGCTCTCCCAGTGATCACATCAATTTCTACTAATCAATACTATAAATCCAAGGCATTTTCAAGGTATTTTATCAAGTTACTGTAGTGGCTGGGACATAAGAAAGATTTACCGATTATTTTTTAAGTTAATATTTGTTATAAGTAGAGCCTACATGTTTAGATATTTATAACAGTTAAAATAGGCAGGCAAAAAAGCAATAAAAACGTAAAAAATACAGTAATCTTTTAAAAATACATTATAAATTTAAAAAGGCATAATATATTTTAGCAATAAATTAAAATTATTCAACATAACTCACATATTTACTTCGTAGGTGTCTTATAGAAGAGTTTTTTCGTGACTATTACACTCTTACTACGTCATACTACTTTTGACCAATAAAACGGTACGAAAGGACGTATTTCAACCAATCATGGCTGCTTATCGCACAATTTTATCGCGTCCCTAGCATTTGTTTAATTTTATCGCGTCCCTAGCATTTGTTTTTTGTTTGCCAACATTTGAAACTGCGCTGGACTGGACGTCAAAAATATATATAAAATTACAAACCACTCCAGTCGATGCACAGCAGTTTCAAATATGACTCGCATTGGCATTCAAGAACAAGAATTAATAAAAATCACTGATCATACCTATGCATCTTCTGAAATCCGATTTACAAATAAATGAAGAGCACCATTCGGAAATCCTGGATAAGTTGAATACACCATGTAGGCCTAAATCAACGAGTTCCACTTCTATTATGCACACGTCCAATATAACATCAATTGAACCACCAACCAAATTGAAATTTGAAAATTGTACATTCAATAATTATTCCTTTTAAAATTATTCATTCGGAAATTCTGAATAAGTTGAATACACCATGTAGGCCTAAATCAACGAGTTCCACTTCTATTACGCACACGTGCAATATAACATCAATTGAACCACCAACCACATTCAAATTTGAAAATTGTACATTCAATAATTATTCCTTTTAAAATTATTCATGTTTATTTTTTATGTCATCGTCGTTAATTAAAACTTTTCTAACACTTGTGTATATTAGTTAGGTTATGTTGTAGCTTCTGCTCTGAGAGGATAAAAAGAACTTCTGCTATATATTATGGATAGTCACGTATCAGAGATTGTTTAATATTAAGATTTATTGAATAGTAATCATTACAGTGTCTGTATAAAGACACTACTGCCATCTAGCATGCATCTAGCGTAATATTTGTAATGTTGAGATGATACAATAATACATTTGAAGACAGTTGTATTTTCGTAAGTCAATTAATATTTTATTGTATTGGAGTACTTCGTTACTTCTAATCTTTATATACTGTCTTCTAATCGTGTAATAGTCAATTAAATCCCACTCGAGTTTTGATTTTCTCTAGATAAATCAAAACGTCTAGTGAGATTACTGTTGATTAACTGCCTTTTCACAAACCATACATAACAAAACTGTTCCATCGGTTGAAAACACATGGGCACCAAATTCACTAACGTAAGCATGAAGTTTACTTTTCAATGGGTTACTGAATTTAGGCATTCTAGCTAACCGATCTTATACCTTCTGTCACCCGACAATAACTGACTGTTCCTGACTCAAATTTCTTTCTCCTAAAATAATAAACACGTGTAGCACAAAATTGTAACAGTAAGATTTGAAAATATGAAAGCAAACAATTGAGAATGCTACGTGACAACTTCTATGAGGACGAGCTTAATATTTAAAATTATAAAGCTGATTGTTGGTATCGTGAAGACATGACAATATATTTGTAACTGTGGATTGTCGATCATTATTCATATTACACCAATAGTATTAAAGCACGATTATTAGCAGATTAAGCACCGAAATAAATTACTTTTTATTTACTATTGTTAGTAAAGTTAGTCATTTATTTATTTATTTAAATTTAAATATACATAATAAAGAATATAATTACAAACAAACAAGATAAATAGAAATAAAATAATACAATCAATATAAAAAAGGAGATATAGTAGTATTAACAAAATTTGAGACCGAATGAGCAGCGCTCGTGTTCGGTCGCAGTTCAGATATAATATTAATAGGCCTATAAGAGAATATAAAGTAAAATAAAATAGGAAATAAAATTAAAATTACAGTTACAGAAATTATATAATACAATATTAATATAAAAGAAATATAGAAAAAAAATAATAACATAAAAATAAAAATAAATAAGTAAAATAAAATAGAAGCTAAAATTTAAATTACAGCGGCAATGGAATTATATAATATAATATTAACACTAGAGAAGAATAACATCGTACGTGAAAAGTAGGACTGTGTAATATATATATATATATTTTTTTTTAATTATATAATACAAATATAATATAGGTTGATTAATTCATACACATAGGCTATAAATTTATTTAATCAAATTGAAGATATTAACACGTTTCTAATTTTCTTGTTATATGTTAGTGGGTTACATGTTAGAAGTTCTGGGTGTAATTTAGTTAAAGCATTGTACAACCGAGGGCCAAAATTAATGCTATGCTTTAGACCAGCAGATGTGAGACATTTAGGTTCTACTAATGTTTAATTAATATTTCGTCTTGTGTCATAATTGTGTGTCTGTAATACAAACTTATTACGATTTTTATGATAAAATTTTAACAGCGTATACTTATAAATTTGTTCAATATTAAATACATTAAATTCAGAATAAATTAATTTAGTTGGATAATCGAAACGTTTCTTCAAACAAATTTTAATTATTCGTTTTTGTAGTAAATTTAACGGACTAAGATTAATTTTTGTACTTCCACCCCAAACAATTATACCATATTGAATGATAGACTGAATAATGGCCAAATAAACATTTCCTAGAACTCTAATGGGTAAGTAGCATCGTAAGTAAGCCATTGTTTCAAATATTTAAATTTCATACCCATTGCATTACAATTAATTAGAAAATTGAAAATAAACAAGAAATATTGCTTTAAAATTACAAAAAAAGACATTTATTAGTAAGAAACACCTTAAAAAAGCAAAATAGGCAAAATAAAAATTGGCCCTATTACTTTGATTTACCCTAAATCACATTTATATCTATGCAAATAATGATTTACTTCCACCCAGTAAAAAACGCATTTTGCCAAACATCCGGGCCCTAGTTATAAATAAACAATTATAATTTAATTCTAATATCTGAATATGAATTTATAAGTTACAAGCCCAAATTAAAATGCGAAATGTTTATTTTTATATCTTTAAAATTGTATATATTTACTGATATTAATTAACCTTCCTAACACAGATTTATTAACAAAGCGAAATTTCATTTTATGGTAATTAATAGTGAAAGAGTAATCATAACCATCTTAGTAACTTGATATTTAGATAGATTTAGTAAACTTGTTCTTTGACGCTTCTGTAATGCATGGGTACCAGTATAGAGTATTCTTCAACTGCTGACGTAGACGTTTCACATAGTTAATCTCATAATGACTTTCATTACATGCTGCAACCGCAGATAATAAGGTAAACTCGTTAACATTACGTGCTTACGTAATTTCATGGATTGTAATTAATTACGTAGGCCTATAGTATTTAATATTTTAGTAACTTTTGTTACTCTCTTACAATACAAATAACAGTGAAATTGTTCTGGAAAATACAATGCAGAGCTATAGCCCTCTCGGACGCTTCACACGAAAATATTCTCTCTGCCGTAAGGTCGTTCTCGATTTTTTGTCGACTACAAGGGTTGAATCTATTGATGACACAGGTCTGCGATGAAAAAATACTTTAAAAATTGCAGCTTTCCTTTATATATTTCTGTGCTGAAGCCAGAAATGACATCAGAAATGGCACATCACGCACCATTTTTACACAAAACTATAATATACTAGTGATTTTGCTGCATCTATAACCCAGTGATCTAATGTAAAATTTTGTACTAACCAACTGATGAGGATCGGAAACATAATCTAGAAGGCTGTGTGATGTAGAGAGCGAACGTCCTGAAGAGTTTACGAGTTTGAACTCAATGATTTAATAAGAGATTTAGGATTACTCAAGGGAAATTACGCTCCATATTATAAGAAATAAATTTTCTGACACCAGGAACATCTCTTCATTGGTACAGGATTATAGAAGAGGAATTTAGGCCCTACTTTTCTTAAGAGGGTGGTTTGTATACTCCAGTGATATTCCTGGTTTGATACAAAGGTTTAAGAGTTTGACTGGATATCCTTTGAACTCAGTGGCGGTTCCTCGGAGGAGGGAAGGGAGGAACGTCCTCCTCACATTTTTCTTCTTTTGAAAGTAAATACCAAATTAAATATATGCCTTGAAATTCGAGGAAGATTCGATCATTTTTAAGTTCACAGCTATAAGAAAACCTCGGTTGGTCGAGTTTTAAACCACGCGCGCTCATGTGCTGTAGAAAAATGTGAGAAGGATGCGAGATTGTTTGTGTGGAGGAAAGCCAATCCATTCCTCCTTTACTGCAGTTAACACACATAGACAACAGCGCGGTAGCGGCCAGAGAAAGAAGCAGAGTTTTAAAGCAAGTAAATGAACGGATAGGGAGGAGATCCTCCTCTGAATCAGCGCATGGGCGGGAAATAAAAACCGATTGGTCTTGCAGCAAGCTCGCTACCGCTGCCATCTAACGATGCTGCATTCAACCAGACTATAAGACATCTAGGAGAAGGCACAATAAAAACAGTTTTAACGCAAAGCTATGAAAGACACCATATAAACTTTTTTTAAAAATTATAAATCAAAATATATTCATTGCACTTTACATAAGCTATGTTCATGGTTTGAAACTTTCGAGGATATCTGAAAGTTGAAGTTGGATTTATATAAAACAAAGAGGAAGTAGTTCTAAGTTAGTATTGCAGATCTTTTTCTTTGAAATTCACTTGCATTCATTGTCTACTAGACAGGACAACAGCCAAGTTGTCAGTTTTGTACAAATATATTTGAAATTGAAGGTACTGCAAACTACATTATTTTTAACATAACAAAATTAATCGGCCACCGGCAGCTTTGAACAATAATGGTAGTATGACTTTACGAGAACTGATATTCTTGAAAAGCATTTGATACTGAACTTGTAAAATGTATATGTGGCAACATAGACCACGTGGGTGGGTACAGTGTTCTCCTTTCCTCAGATTATTTCCGTAAAACGGTTCCGATTACGTGTTAGTAGCTAGTCTCTTCCAACACTTGTGATGCTGTAATGTGCGTGAAAAATGCTGCGAGGTTGTGAATTTCCTTGTAATTGTTAATTTGTGCAATTATTCAACAATGAATGGAATGGAAAACATATTATATTTTGGACAATTTAGGAAACTCAGTTTAGAAAAACAGATTATTGCTATACAAAAGGGAAGGCCAACCCTAACACTACCTGGTCTTACATATATGCATGTAGGCTAATTTGTAGCTTGTTTCTCTCAAGAAGGTGTCATTTTGCGCTGTTAACTTCTTTCCTCCTCTTAAGAAATATGCATTAACCGCCACTGTTTGAAATATTTTACAAAACTAAAACAGCATAGTAAATG
This sequence comes from Periplaneta americana, assembly GCF_040183065.1. Taxonomy (NCBI): domain Eukaryota; kingdom Metazoa; phylum Arthropoda; class Insecta; order Blattodea; family Blattidae; genus Periplaneta; species Periplaneta americana. Next base: position 12,979,223 of record NC_091127.1, read on the forward strand.
GAATATATATCCAAGTATTTTTTGTCAGGTATGCTAGAATTCAGTTTACCTACACCCTTATGATCCTATGGACTCAGTTTACCTATTTGAACTCCAGAAAGAACGGACGGAACAGGAGACAGCTGCTGGAAGCCACTGAAAGTCGTGTGTCCACACAGGCGATAAGAAATCGCCCTCCTTCCTATTATGATCTACTCTTAAGACGTTCATGGCGGGCACCAGCGTCACCCCAGCACAATGAAGTGCCGGTGTGCAAGAAATCATAGAGGGTGGACTTGAGGATCGGCGCCATGTTCTCTTCACCGACGAAGTTCGCACCTCCTTGGCGCCTGATGATCGTTGCCGTATCTGGAAAGAGACATATGCCAAAGAGGGTACCTGCTTGATGTATCATCAGACCCCCTCTGTATCAGGGAACTAAATTCAACAGACGGAGTGTAACAGCTCTTTTAAAACACAAAATCCTTATGCATAGACGTAAGATAATTTTAATTTTATGTTTGTGTGTGTGTGTTTTTTTTTTTTTTTTTTTCATGGAGTCTTTGAATAAATGTTCCGTTCAAATGACTTTTAAAGAATTGTACTACTCTGTGTTATGAGATTATCAAGATCTTCTTGTTTCAGTCTGTCCCAATTCTGAATGGCAGCGCCTTCGAGCTCTGCCAGGTTTCCTGGAAGGGTTTCTTCTGCATCCCGCAGCTCTCTCTAAATTGGCCCAAGCATGCTCAATAGGAGTCATATCTGGTGAGCTAGACGGCCATTCCAGTCAAGAAATTCCAGCCTCCCAGAAGTCTTCAACAACACGATCTCGATGAGGTATGGCATTATCGTCAATCAGCACGTAGTCACCTCCATAATTTTGGTGGAAGGGTTCAACAATAGGTTGAAAGATGGTCTAGATACTGTAGACGGTTAGATGGATAGGTAGGTAGGCAGATAGACTAACAGTCCTGATCACATATAGCAAATTGATCAGCCTAATGGACTTTCAAGACTACAACTTTTATAAATTTCATTATGCTGCCATCTAGCGACTGCAAAAGAGGTCACGTTATAACCCTGATGGAATTGCATGGCAATGTAACTTTTCGTTCTGCAAAGGAATTTTTCAATGTTACATTTATTCATAACAAATTTCTGCACATTTAAAGGACAAAACTAAAATTTTTTCAATCATTTATTATCATAATACACTGCTCTCTTCAATTGACTGAGTCCACACCTGTGGAGTAACGGTTAGCGCGTCTAGCCGCGAAACCAGGTGGCCCAGGTTCGATTACCGGTCGGGGCAAGTTACCTGGTTGAGGTTTTTTTCCGGGGTTTTCCCTCAATCCAATATGAGCAAATGCTGGGTAACTTTCCGTGTTGGACCCCGGACTCATTTCACCGGTATTATCACCTTCATTTCATTTAGACGCTAAATAACCTAATCTGTTGATAAAGCGTCGTAAAATAACCTACTAAAATAAAAAAAATCAATTGACTGAGCAAACTGGCAATTAAATCAATGGCTTTCCCAAAACACGCTATGAAATGTTTCATATAAAACAATTTTTATCTCAAAAAGGAAGCAAAAACTAGCGAAATTGTATTAATTGTATAGGGACATCACTTTATTTTTACCAACATTTTTAACATTAACCTGGCTATACTCGGAAACACTGTTGCCCCCTTCCATTACAGGAGTTTGATGTTACTAGTGCAATATGTAAAGAAATCATTTTACTAGCTATAGGAGGAGAGAAAAGTAGTGTATCTATGTATGTTGTAGGGAAATACGATATTACGATTTTCAGTTTGATTATCACTTTTACGGAATTTATGTAGAGTAGTAACATTTTTTTTCTAAAAACTCAACTGTTCAGGTGTCTATGTTCGTTATGTAATGTCTACTTTATTTAGCATATTAATTATTAGTGTTAACATCCAATATAGAGAGTGCATTTAAATTGAGGGGTCGTAAGTAAAGGGCTGTAAGTGCACTTAAGTTACTTTTGAGAAAATGGGGATTAAATATTTAAGCTTTCGTAAAACCGGTAAAATTTTTATTTAAATTTTAATGTGTGATGCGATTAAAATATCCCTTTGCCCTAAAATTTTAGATACTTTTGCTTACACTGGATGCACTTAACTCATGTTATTACAAATGTCACTAGCATTCCTTTGCTTCTAGCCACCTCAATTCAAAAAAAGCTAATATGAATTTTTAAACAAGTTGCTGAAAATGGTAGCCGTTCATTACAATGCAGGCTTCAATTCAGTACGCATATTATTAAAACATTTTGAAGCATATTCTCTGAAATTGAATTTATCGTTTCTTCAATATAATTTTTTAGTACGATATTATTAATGTAGGTTCTTTCTTCTATAGAAAACGCAACCATATTTCTGAAACACACTATACACTGCAGTGTTTACTTCACTGCTTGAAGATTTCGAACGCAACAGCGGCCGTAAGTTTGTGTGTCTGACGGGAGCAAAGACATTAGTGAAGGGGTGAGAGTGAAGTACATTCAGAAATGCAGGTACAATAAAAATGCAAGTAAAATAAAATGATATCCCTGTATATATATTATATGTTAGGGATTAGTTCAGTTATACCTATTATAGCTGAAGCCTAAGTTACAAAACTCGACAGGTGATTAGCAAGCAATTCCGTGAAGTACAATTATAGTATGTGATCCTTTAATTTGCACTTAAATTTTGATAGACTACTCTCCGACAGTCTTTGACATGGTCAGTGAGAGAATTTCATAGACGTGGAAGCGATATACTGAAAAATGACTAGTAGCAGGATTTAAGGAGTTTATGTAAAATCTTTTGCAAGGCTTTCTTCGAAAGGGAAGTAAATTTGACGGTCTCATCAGCGAATAGGGATTATAAAGAATGGACACTGAGCTAATTTTCCTGTGTTTTGTTTCTCTGTGCGCCGGCGTTTAGTTCCACTTTCAAGCGCTAGAGGTTAGTGTAATCGAGCACACGCTAAGATGATAATTGAGAATAGAGTTAAGACACAGGATCCAAACATCGCCTACCTTATTGCATAATCCAGTAGCGCTTTGCTTCAAATAAATTCAGGTTAACAGCTTTTCCTTATTTCTCAGTGACAAACTAGTTGTAATAATAATTGTTTATATTTTATATATAATAAATTATATTATAAAATAATATAGGCTAATACATTATAAAATTATGTATCAAATTCGTTTAATATTTGTATACAATATAATATAGGTATAAGGTTTTACTTCTCATAGGAGTTTTGTTTTTCCATTTTCAGTGCTGTCAAATCATTACATATTTTAATTGTTGTTGGGGGTCAACGTCTCAACTCTCATTATAAAGGAACTCTAGAGTGTAGACATTACAGTTAATGACGGATTTATTATTTTATGGATCCAATTTATTTTATTTGAGTACATAATGTACCTAGATATATTAATTATATGTGTTGTATTTCCGCTGTGTCGACTGCTAGCTGGTGTGATGTCAGCGCCAACTCCTGGGAGAAAGCAGAATCTCACGCTCAAACTCGGTTCAGAGTCATTGAAATCAGTCCTGCTACGTCAAAGGTACCGACGCGAAGTGTCCATACTGTGTAATATCTATACGCTGGTCTCGTGTCGTAGATTTATGTCACGAATAAGAATTCCGTTCCTGAGTCGGAGTGTTTCAAGCAGAATTACAGGTAATTTCCTGCAAAATCTTCTGCTTCACAGCCAGATATTCCTGCAGGGGTCTCTGTTCTCCAATTAAGAAAACAAAAAATCAGTCCTTAGCATCGTCGTATATATTGAAGACTTCTACAACTTGACCAAAAGGACAGAACTGAATTAGGATTGATTGTAAGATACCGAGTAAAATTGATCTACATGTTCCTGCATCTCATATCCGTGTTTAAGGAACACTACATAGACAAATGGATAGTATTCCGGTTAAAAATTATGAATTCCTAGAGCCGAGGAAAAAATACACTTCGTGTGACTCCCAGGGTCTGGCAACCCTAACCACTCCGCTGTGAATCGAGGGGTGTTGACTCACTGCACACCAGCTCTCTGGGGCCGCAACAAAAGACAGATGGCATCCACATTCCTGCTAAAGTTTTTTTTTTTTTTATGGTGGGGTGATACATAACCTCAGGCGATGCTTAACTTTCTTGGAAGACATATAAATGATAGTCTAATATTTCAGCTCCTTGTGGGGAAAGAGATGCAATTTTCACAACCAAAAACGCAACAGATCACTGAAAAATGTGTGTTTGCGCGCCAAATGTACTCGTATTTAATATTTTCAAAATTTCATATCTTTCGTTTTTTTTTATTTATTTATTAATTTGTTGTTGAACATAACAGGCAAAGCCCAATTATAATGTTCACGACTAACAAATTAATTTATAAAACATAAACAAGGAAAAGGAAACATGCATTATTAAAAACTGAAACAAAATAGAAATAAGAGAAAGAAAAAAAAAGAGAAATTTAAATAAGGTGTGAAAGTAGCTTCAAATTAACTAACAACAATATTCTGTAAAATATGATAACAAATAATTCTGTCTCTAGAGAAATTCATATTGAAAATATCAACATTCGGATGAGAATGTAATTTATTGTATAACTGTAACATTTGGTAAACTGGGGAATTTTTGTGGGATTCAGTATTTGTCCTTGGTATGTAAAACAAATTTCGAAATTTCGTTTTAAGCTTAGGTGCATATAATGTTATATAATAAAATAAACCAACACAGTCCAACTTATTGTTAATAATTTTATAAAGAAAGTTTAAAGATTGACAATTTCGTCGAATTTGCAAACTAGTAAAATGGAAATGTTGAAGCATTGTAGCATAACTCTCATAGGTAGGATAATCATTATAAAGTCTGTAATATAACCATTTTAGAAATTTATTTTGAATTTTTTCTAGTAACAGAATATATTTGTTAGTAACTGGGTTCCAGATAACAGCAGCATACTCTAATTTAGATCGAACAATGGAATTATACAAAATTATTATATTTTTTACTTTAAATTTACAAGAATTTCTCATAACAAAACCTAAACTTTCATAGGACAAATTTATAATATTATTAATATGACTATGAAATGTAAAATTACTGCTAAATAATATACCTAAATCTTTATGTTCATTTTCTGCTGGTAAAACTTTTGCCTCTATTTTATATGAAAATTTAATTGTATTTTTCAATCTAGAAATGGTCATATGTATACAGTTATTTATATTAAATAACAATTTATAATTAATACTCCAAATATGTAAGTTTGTAATATCTGTTTGAAGTAGCTTACAATCTGATATAGTTTTGATTTCATTATACAATTTAATATCATCCGCTTATAGTGAGTTTATTCGCTTATTAAAAGCAAATACAACATTTATAAAACAGTTACATTACCGGTTGTTCTATATGGTTGTGAAACTTGTACTTTTACTTCGAGAGAGGAACAGAGGTTAAGAGTGTTCGAGAATAAGGTGCTTAGGAAAATTTTGAGGCATACACCTAGTCTTCACGGGAATGGACTGCCCGTGAGATAATATTACGGAAGTGAAGGGTTCTGTCCAAGAGATCGTCTAACGATCTAACATAATGAATGCTTCTCATCGTTTTTCATGGTTACTCCAAACAAATGTAGGAATATTTTCCTAAAAGCTCTTACGATTGCCTTATAATCTTCGACTTTTCGCTGATTCATGATCAGCATATCACGGGTGTTGAAAAAACTCTCAAATTCATAACACCGTAAAATAAAATCTTCTTTTTCCACTCCCAATGCCATAAGTAAGCTGTTGTTAGCTTGTTTTTAGGAAATTAAATGGATTTTACCGTGATACTTCTGGAAATTTGTATGAATGTGAGTGTGATTGTGAGTGTGTCGGGTTAATATTAATTAACCAATCATCACAAATATAAAAATACATCAGGACTGTCGCTGGGCAGTAATCTGAACACACGTTTCAGCGTCACATTGTTGACATGTAACTCAATCTGTTAGCACAACATAAAGCATCTAATAGATGCTATAGAGTTACCAACAACGAAAAAAAAAAAAAACCCGTGATACTGTTGGCTGCTATTGACGACGAAAACGTAAGTCACATTATTTCTCTAGGGAAATAAGTGAAAATATATTTTGTTCAACAACCGCATAGCAAGAAGCAAAAGAATACTCAAAACTCGAGGACCAATAATGTAAAATGATTAAAATATATATTTTACTAGCCGTACCCGTGCGCTCCGCTGCACCCGTTAGAAATAAATATAAAGTAATTATATAATTAAAATAGGACATTTGATCCAGGGAACATTCGTGTTTGATATAAGGATAAATCGTTTATTATGTTACTTAATTTAAATTTAATTAAAAAATTAAAATGCGATCATTTTGATCCAGAGACCACTCATTTGGTCATAAAAATTAGTTTAGGAAATACAGGAAACGAATATACAGAATAGCCTATCAAGTTTTCTGTGCATAAGAATCTGTTTTAATCTTACCTGTCCTCGATTCACTCAGAAGTTAGTGTAATAACATTATAGCATTATGTCCATCTAGAGAAACTACACTTTCCAATGGTGAATTAATAATTAATTATACAAATCGGTTAATTTAGCTTCCGATATTACTTCATAGAAACGCAGAAACATTATCTGTAGGCTATCTTTCATAGCTTTCGATTGTTGCTGTCCAAGGCCCCTTATAGACGAAGTCATTTGTTTTTTAATTCATTACACGGCCTTAGATGGCAGTTATTTTGATTTTAAAACTCATTTATCTCATTAAATATCAGTCCTATCAAAATTTTTCAAAGAATAAAACTTATCGGAAATGATTTTTAAAGCAATTTTTATTATGTAACATTTTTCATAAAAATCAATAATAAGCGAGATATTTCGATTTATTTAATTCAGGACCCCTTATAACCCCCCTTTTAAATAATGTATTTTGAATGCCATATAGCCTATAATCTAAGTTACGACGAACTTAATTTATATTCCAATTTTCATCGAAATCCGTTCAGCCATTATTGCGTGAAAAGGTAACAAACATACAGACAGACAGACAGACATACAAACAAAAATTTAAAAAAAAAAGGCGATTTTCGGTTTCAGGATGGTTAATTATATATGTTAGGACCAATTATTTTTGGAAAATCGAAAATTACCAGAAAAATTTCGGCTACAGATTTATTATTAGTATAGATTACCAGTAGAGTCTACGTAAAATGTGGAAGAGGGAAAAAACATTATATGCAATTCGTGAGTTAAGTAGAATTTGCTAGCCTCGAACTACTTACTTGCAGACTTTGCTATTGCTGGAGCGCAAATCCGTTTTCGACTAGTAAAAACTACTGACCTCCCTTAACATATAAATAACTATTGTAAAATTAATAAGCCTACAAGAAGGGGTGTTCGTTAATTTTCCAGTAGAAACGGTAGCAAATCTGGTTGATTTTGCACTTCATTCGATGATATTTTTTCTACTAACAAGTCTACAGAGATCTGATTTAGCTCAGTCGGTTACACTAATTAATGGATGTGGAATCGATCTCGGATGGAGGTAAAGGATTTTTCTTTCGTCCACAATTTATTGAACGACTCTGACATCATCCAATCTCCTATAAAATAATTAAGAGGAGTAAATTCGACCAGAATCTAAGTATAACCACTTGCTCCGAATCCCTAGGGCAAGATATCATATACTCGTATATTCTTATTTCCGTGCTATTCTTTTACATTAAATTTTCCATATTTACTCAAGCTTAGTCTCATGTAGAAAAAAATTGGATAGAATTTCTACTTATATTTTCATGCAATTGATCAGAAAACGTTTATATGCGTTTGCTGAATTTTCCACATTTGGAAGCTGACATTTAAAATGTAACAAACCTTGCTTTCGTCTAGTAGACTACGTACAGCTTATTACAAAAATACTTTCTATGTGTTGTTTTAGTAATGATAGAAAAGTATTCCGATGCTCCTCGAACACTCCTTGAAACGACCTGACTTGCGCTAAGTAATCACACCACTTACTAGACATTTAACTTTAAAAAGGCCATAACTGAAACAATGAGTTCTCTTTCACATTCTTTTTCCACAGTATGTTTGTGTACACATGTACGTATATATGAGACATTCGGAAGCCAAATTCATTAACTCCACTAAAATTGAAACAGAGAAAATATTTACTGAAGTTGAAAACCTTAATAATTTTCTCTACAATAATCAATGGAAGTAACAGGTACTACGATCTGCACGAATATAAAATCATTTAGTCGCTTTGAGGAGTGATAAATTTATTCCTTAAGTTCGTTATATCCACGTATATCAATTACACAAAAAATGGAGTTACAAAGCATTCAGTTTGGCTTTTGAATGCTCCATATACAGGGTGGAAGTGAAAATAACCCTGTAGGTTTTCAGAGAAAATAGCTCATGTTGTATGTAACAAAAAATTGTAATATCCCATATTAGTGGAAAGTTCACAGTTTTTTTTTTTCAGAAAAAAATATTTCTTCGCAAATATTTAACACCCTCTTCTTCGGTAACTATTGCGAGTAGGATCGTGATTTTTGTCCATATCGATAGAAAATCTAATAAAGAATAATTTATCCCTCTGACGTATTTCAATGGTGTGGACGGTTTTCGTGTAAATTTACACTATTTTCAAGCCACTTAACGATGCTAGCAGATTGCAACTTTGTAGCTAGAGACGGAGAGGGAGGTGGTTCACCTAAGGAGACAGGTCTGAGTTTCGTTGACCTCTTACATCTGTATTACTTACTTACTTACAAATGGCTTTTAAGGAACCCGCAGGTTCATTGCCGCCCTCAAATAAGCCCGCCATCGGTCCCTATCCAATGCAAGATTAATCCAGTCTCTATCATCATATCCCACCACCATCAAATCCATTTTAATATTATCCTCTCATCTACGTCTCGGCCTCCCCAAAGGTCTTTTTCCCTCCGGCCACCCAACCAACACTATATATATGCATTTCTGGATTCGCCCATACGTGCTACATGCCCTGCCCATCTCAAACGTCTGGATTTAACGTTCCTAATTATGTCAGGTAAAGAATACAATGCGTGTAGTTCTGCGTTGTGTAGCTTTCTCCATTCTCCTGTAACTTCATCCCTTTTAGCCACAAATATTTTCATAAGAACCTAATTCTCAAGCACCCTCAATCTCTGTTCCTCTCTCAAAGTAAGAGTCCAAGTTTCACAACCATACAGAACAACCGGTAATATAACGGTTTTATAAATTCTAATTTTGAGATTCTTTGATAGCAGACTGGATGACAAAAGCTTCTCAATCGATTAATACCAGGCATTTCCCATATTTATCCTGGTTTAATTTCCTCCCGAGTGTCATTTATATTTATTACTGTAGCTCCAAGATATTTGAATTTTTCCACCTTTTCGAAAGATAAATCTCCAATTCTTATATTTCCATTTCGTAGAATATTCTGGTCACGAGATATAATCATATACTTCGTCTTTTCGGGTTTTACTTCCAAACGTATCGCTTTACTTGCTTCAAGTAAAATTCCGTGTTTTCCCTAATAGTTTGTGGATTTTCTCATAATATATTCACGTCATCTACATAGACAAGAAGCTGATGTAACCCGTTCAGTTCCAAACCCTCTTTGTTTTCTTGAACTTTCCTAATGGCATACTCTAGAGCGAAGTTAAAACGTAAAGGTGATAGTGCATCTCCTTGCTTTAGCCCGCAGTGAATTGGAAAAGCATCAGACAGAAGTCGGCTTATACGGACTCTGCTGTAAGTTTCATTGAAACACATTTTAATTAATCGAACTAATTTCTTACATCTGTATTACGAGAAGAAATGGAATTGTGTTAGCAGCGATGTTGCCAGACTGCTGAAACTACCAACTTAATTTCTAATTAACACTGCATTTAATAACAAAACGTGTCCACACCTGTGGAGTAACGGCTAGCGCGTCTGGCCGCGAAACCAGGTGGCCCGGGTTCGATTCCCGGTCGGGGCAAGTTACCTGGTTGAGGTTTTTTCCGAGGTTTTCCCTCAACCCAATATGAGCAAATGCTGGGTAACTTTCGGTGTTGGACCCCGGACTCATTTCACCGGCATTACCACCATCTCATTCAGACGCTAAATAACCTAAGATGTTGATAAAGCGTCGTAAAATAACCTACTTAAAAAAATAAATAACAAAACGTAGTATAGGTTTTCTATTCATTTAAGTGTGCCCTACCGTCCCTTTCAATCTGCAGGATTATTTCACTTCCACCCTGTATAGTCGCGTCTGTGGCTGAGTGTTGGAGCGCTGGTCTTCCATCCAGGCCAGGTCGTGACGGAACTCTCAGCAACACTGACATGGGCGAAGCCGCTCTGAAGAATGTCTTTTTACAGTTATTTCATTTGTGATTGTTTTCTGAGTGTTTAGGTACATAATGTGATCACTGTTTCCTATACATTTTCTATAACAAAATTTGACCGTGTTATTATTGCCTACGTGATGTGGCTTATTCCCCCAAACCTGGCAAGACTACTCGAATATCGTGTGAACAATGTATTGCTCAGCTCTGTACTTCGGGTTCCATAACAACAGGAAACGTTTTGAGCAGCTGGGTTAATTTAAAATCCTCCTCTCTTTCTAGTCTTTCTATTAACATGACTGAGCAGAAGTTATTCTGAGAACTTCTTGAGACTTCAGAGCAAGCGACGTCTGTGAGTTCCCACAAATGTACAGTAGTTTTACACATTATGTATAATTTCAGAGCGAGAATGAAAATTGAAATGTTTGTTTGCATAATAAGCGCGTGCAGCTTTCTGAGATTAATTTTTAAAAGGAATGATCTTAAATCTAAAAACTGGGTCTGGGAAAAATTACAAATATCATATTCGGCTATAAAGTCCATTTTCATAGGGGAGAGTCGGGTAGTATCGGACAGTGCGTTTCTTTCATCTACCACCATATGGTAGTACCTGAATGACATGGTTACGTTTCTCTATGCGACATCACAGAAACGTAACCATGTCAATCAGGTACTATCATCGTGTGGTAGATGAAAGAAGCTCACTGTCCGATATTACCCGATGTCCGTACTACCCGACTCTCCCCTATAATCTTGGAATGATCAATTTCTTAGTATCTAAGTAAGTAAAATTCTTAAATTGTCGAATGAACGTGAATACGCACAACAATTACAGTATTATTATTATTATTATTATTATTATTATTATTATTATTATTATTATTATTATTATTATTATTATTATTATTATGGTTAAGGAGAATATTAACAATGATTTTACAAACTAATAAGGTTAATTATAGGACATACTGTTAACATTATTAACCAACGTAAAATATCTACATGTTCAGGATTTCTGCAAGATAAGAAATCCACTCAGTTCATATAAAAAGTAAACCTCACTTAGTTATTCGAACTCCGCAAATTATGGCAGGACTATGACACATTTTCAAGTTGTACACCACTTCAGCGGGCCACACTGTGCATGATGTGTACCTGTGGAGAGTTACATCGTGTACTAGGCCTAGATCATATATGTAACAGAGAACTCATCGCTATGTTAAAATCGGCAGCACTTTAAAGAAAACAACTACCAGGATCGCCACCCGTCCGCCGTAAACGAACACGAGATGGCTGTACAGTCGCCAAGCAATTCAAATGGGAATTATGACGTGATTCCTTATGTAACAACTAGATGGCAGCGTAGTAAACCTGACAAAAGTTGTTAACCTCAAAGCCTGTAAGGCCGACCTATCTGGGTATATATGATCTAGGGTACTAGGGTGAATGTATATGTAAGTATAATGTAGAGAATGAGTGAGGATGATGAAGAAGGGAGGAGGGAAAACCCGATGCCGGCACGTAGCTTATTCTTGTCGAATAGCCAAGCTTAACGTCCTCGTCCGACGGACGAATCACTATCAACAGTGACATATTTCTTCTCTTCATATGTACGGCGGACAGATTTGGGATTTATGTAGCCTACTTATGATTGCATTATAAACGACTAATGTTTTTAATATTGTAGGCCTAGTATAATATTTAAATGCTGATTTTCGTAATTGCAAACTAGAGAAGTAATTACAAAAATGTATATCTGTGTCATGTGAATTTGTGTAAAATTAATATATGCACATACTTAAGCCGTACAATCTATAAATGAAGTCATATACTGGGTGTTCATTTCAAAGTGTGTCATGACGTCACTGTTATGAGTCAGCGATTTGAAGCGCGTTTCAGCTTTTATGTCAGAGAAGTTGCCTATTATTCAAGGCGTTCAATCTGAACTTGAGAACGTGTACGGTATAACTTGAACGTCGTAGCAACAGATGGCGGTCTGTACGGTCTGTGTGCTACCATAACCTCTTTAGAACTATTTTGCGCGGGCAAGTCGTACGCAGGGTATTTATCATCGGTAACGGCAACATTCCACAACACAAATGAAGAGTCCACTGCAAGAATGATGGGTGTCATTTGGAATGCATTTTGCAGGAGAAGCAATTGAAAGTTTGAAATGCTTAGCGCTCAAAGCTTAACTGTGATTTTCCGATCATTACTGGACAATGACTATCAGTGTTAATGCCATATAACTATGTATGTACATTCTATATGTCTTAAGCTATGCATTGACAGTCTTGGTTCATTTTCGACAAGAAAGTGACATCCATCATTCTTGCAGTGGACTCTTCAAATCAAATGCTCCGTGTCCGTGTTGACCGTCGAAGTTAATGTCAACAAATTTTTAAGTAATCGTCTTAACCCTCTCCCCATAAAGAAAAAAAAACTCACCTCAGTACGTGTTTCCAAACAGTTCACATTCCTGCCACTACTGGCGTTACCGTACGTATCGGTAAGTACTCTTCAGAATGAACGCCGTACTTGCCAGGCAACTTCTCTGGCACATAGGTAATACGCCTCTGCGGAAGTGTAGGAAGACTGAATTCTCTAGGCTCATCGGCTAGCCACATGACGGCATACAGCGAGCCATGACACACTTTGAACTGAACACTCAGTATTTCACTTTTTGATATACAACATATGGATTTTGTATGAAATACAGAAAACGGAAGTAATTTCCGTGTAAATGATTTCATTTCCGTGCCTATGTCTTTTGATTAGATTAAGGAATTTTAGCACCGGAAGTAACTGAGCATTTGCTCGTATTGGGTTGAGGGAAAACCTCGGAAAAACCTCAACCAGGTAACTTGCTCGAATGACATTCAAGGAAATGAACTATAAATAGGAACAATACTGGTAGACCTACACAGTAACAAAAACTGAAGTGACACGTACTGTACAATAAGAAAGTATACGCTGTCGTTTCCATAACAACAGTTATTTTTCTTCCTTATTTTCAGTTGTAAAGTAGGCCTACATGTTAGGCATTCATGTGGCAGACCGTTCATTTCTGGGTTAAAAAGGCTGGAACTTCTATTATACGAAATTTCGCTGTCGCATGTACTACAGCTTCAAACATTAATTGGATCTGTAATTTCTCTTTTTTGGAGCACTAGTGTTTATTTTTATTACCATACTAGCCGTACCCGTGCGCTCCGCTGCACCCGTTAGAAATAAATATAAAGTAATTACATAATTAAAATAGGACATTTGATCTAGGGAACATTCGTGTTTGATAGAGGATAAATCGTTTAATATATTACTTAATTTAAATTGCATCCAAATAATTAAAAAGCGATCATTTTGGTCCAGAGACACTCATTTGGTGCAATGACAATTCTTTTAACATGTTTTTTAATTTTTATTACATGCAACCATAGTTTAATGAAGATTGACATCATTTAGATTTAATGTGTATATTTTATTTTACTTGTTATAGGTTTCCATTGAATTATGCTAATAACTTAATTTTAACCCTTGTTTTCTACGTATTCAGTAAATGGCGCTTGGCCCACTATGGTTCTGAACCCTTCAAATAACTTAAATTATATTATACAATATTACATATTATATTATATTATATTATATTATATTATATTATATTATATTATATTATATTATATTATATTATAAGTTACTGTAATAACAGTATAGCATTATGTCCATCTAGAGAAACTACACTTTCCAATAGTGAATTAATAATTAATTATACAAATCGGTTAATTTAGCTTCCGAATTTACTTCATACAAACACAGAAACATTCTTTGTAGGTTATCTTTCATAGTTTTCGATTGTTGCTGTCCAAGGCCCCTTATAGACGAAGTCATTTGTTTTTTATTTCATTACACGGCCTTAGATGGCAGTTATTTTAATTTTAAAACTCATTTATCTCATTAAATATCAGTCCTACCAAATTTTTTCAAGGAATAAAACTTATCGCAAATTATTTTTAAAGAAACCTTTGTTATGTAACATTTTTCACAAAAATCAATAATAAGCGAGATATTTCGATTTATTTAATTGAGGCCCCCTTATAACCCCCCTTTTAAATAATGTATTTTGAATGCCATATAGCCTAAAATCTAAGTTACAACGAACTTAATTTATATTCCAATTTTCATCGAAATCCGTTCAGCCATTATCGCGTGAAAAGGTAACAAACATACAGACAGACAGACAGACAAAACAAAAATTTCAAAAAAGCGATTTTCGGTTTCAGGGTGGTTAATTATATAATTATGGTAGGACCAATTATTTTTGAAAAATCGAAAATTACCAGAAAAATTTCGGCTACAGATTTATTATTAGTATAGATTACAATATTCAAAGTCCTATACTAATGATATTTTATACAAAAGTAATAGGGACTTGCTAGGACTTTCTGCCAGCTTAAATCAGTAGTTTCCCTTGTCTCACTCGTGCACCACCCTCCTGTGAGGGGTAGTCATTGTCTGCTGCTGCGAATGTATAACAGGCCTACATGTGCGCCCTGCCTCTGCCGCGAAAAATCAATACAGTTTACCGTCCGTCCGTGGATGAAGGTTGCTTAAATTAATCAGGGGACGGCCCTGCTGTCTAGACGTCCACACGAAAAATCGATCTCCCATATCATTTCTGGCTCGTTATGCATCAATTCGAGGTCAAATTTCATTCGACTATGTTGATTTAGTAGGTCGTAGTCAGGGTTGGGTTGATTTCTGCAAACATTTCCAATTGTCATATTTGTGATCGAAGAAACTGCGGTGAAAAATTATGTTGCTAGGAAGCCAATGCGTTTGTCGCGAAAGAATAAATATTAAAGAGCACAGAAGTAGAGTCTAGATTTCTATGCAAGATATATATTGCATTTAATTTAACATTCTGAAGGATATGTCAAAGTCGTGCTTTGTTTGACCATTTTGTGTGTGTCAGTTTATGTGTATAAATCCATGTTTCGTTTCAAAAATACCTTGAAGATACATTTCTCTACCTTTGCCAGAAAATTCGTTTCTTAATACAATATTAGTTTTTTTAATGTTGTGAACGGAACCTTCAGAATCATCAAGTAGAAGTCTCCCCTTAGAAAGTCGTTAAGTTACGCTTGAAGATAGATACTGCAAAGGGAACAATTATTTGTCAATAACACAGCTTCCGACAATAGATTAAAACATGTAGGCTACTGTTCTCCAACCAGGAGATTAACCGTGAAAGAAATGTGCTTACTATTGCGTCATCTATTGGAGCGAAGTAGATAATATTACCGTTATAACGTCAGTTTAAAAAACATGCGCTCTCCTGCATATGTTATTTCCTGTATGGAGGGATAAAAGACCAGGAAATTAACCGTGATCTAATTTTGTAACTATGGTAATATAACTATGTGTGTATCAGTGTTATCGTTTATGCTTTGAGACTTAGCCAATGGAGATGCGTCTACCCACGTGTGTAACCTTATGACATCAACATTCATTCATAGCATTACCCCGCTGCGTCTCATTCCCCTGAGACTTTCTCCTGGTTGGAGTACAGTACTTGAGTCTTGAGTAATCCTTCGTTGAGACTCTTGTTACACACGTGCCTCACACAGCTGTCCCTGATCTTCAACTTTTCTAATCAGCAAGACTTGTAATCCAAATGTAAACATTGCCTTCGATCTTTTGTATCATACTGGATATCTATTGACAGATAATGTGGAACCGTGAAAGTGTTCAACGAGAGTACACAACGACCTAAAACAGATATTTATCTTGCAGAAATGTGACTTAAAATAACTTTAATCTGTCTCTATCGTAGCGTGTGAGATATGACTTCGATAGCGACAAAAAAAAAAAAAAAAAAAAAAAATTTCACATAGTCGCTAGTAAAACCAAACATTTTACGCTATATTTTTTTTCAAGCCAATTTGTATTGACATCTAGTATGTCCTCACCAGTGTGCAAAGCTGAAGGAGGTCGTCGATCTGACGTTGCAGAACAGTGGCTCCCAAAGTGGGAGTCGTGTAAAGAGCTGAGGGAGGTCGTGAAATTATTCACAAAATAAAACAAAAATCGCTTTATTAAGATACATTTAGTTTGTATTTAAAAACATAAACATAAGCAACGTTAAACATAAAAATAATAGTTATTTATGGTACTTGTGAGGTAAGTGCATCTTTATTGCGCGAGTGGAAAGATTTAAGCACGAGGCGTCACCCGAGTGCTTAAATTACACGAGTGCAATAAAGATCACGCTCACAAGTACCATACGTAATTTTATCCATGACCATAACGAAAAATTATGTTTTATAAAAGAAAGATGTTGAAAATAAGTCCTCATGTAATCACATATCATGGCATGGATTTTAGAATCGATACGTGTACTAGGTAGGTCATGATGTAGGAGGCCATGATTAGTGAAGAATGGTATCTAAGGCGTTGGATAAAAAATAAAAAATAATAATTAATTATATAATTTTATGCTCGACCATGCCGAAATGTAGTAATTATACACCTGGTAGCAGACCTTTAATGGACCTCATTAAAGTACACCTACTCATTAAAGGTCAGGTCTTTCAGCCAATGACGACTCAGGTTACAACTGTTCAGCCAATGACAGGTCAGCTTTCTACCGTTATAAAACCGCAAGTATCGATTATTCTCGGATATGCAATCGAAAGAGAATTAGCGAAAAGTCACGGAGGCTGGAAATCCAATACTGTCACAGAAGGTTATGTTCTGTTACTATAATAATTAGCGTTAATTGTAAATAATATTCAAATAAATTCAATTTGTCATCTCGTTTTTCAATGTCTAATTTAATTGCAATGTTATCTCTGTAGGTTCTTATGGCGTAGCAAGGTCAATGTGAACATCTGTTCCTCGGAAAAAATCAATACTTTCGCGTCTCCGCACATCTCACAACATACGGGACATTGGTCAAGGTCAGATACAAAGAAAATTAATAATATCAAGTTAGAAATATGGTCGAGCATAAAAAGTCGTATGAAACTCGCCTATAATGGTAATTAAGAAGCTCGTATGAAAATTATGAAACTCGCTTGCGCTCGTTTCATAAATATCCATACTCGCTTCTTAATTACCTTCATTATAGGTTCGTTGCATAATGTACTATTAATATATATATATATTTTTTTTTTATTTTAAACGTGTATTTTGATCTTTTTGAAGTTTCAGGGATTATTTAGAAGTGTTCACGGGACTAATGTGATTAATAATTTCATATATTACTTCTGTAAACTTAAGAGGAATATTAAAACGTAATTAATCATCGTGTCTGTTTAGCTCAGTTGACTAACGCGTGTTGTTTTAAAATCCTATAAACCCAACTTCGCAGGTTCAAGTCTCCTGGCCTCCCAAAAGCTTAAAAAAAATACATATTTGATATGGATGCAATGCATAAATTACGACGTAGTAGATAGAGAAAAGAGAGGGATATTGAGTGTATGTATATTTAAGAAATTGTAATAAAGAAGTAGAGGTAGTGACATCTAGTAACTAATATATTAACTTCTTGAGTAATAGTTGAATGGAAAAGTATACGTGTGTGCCCGGGTACTAGGAAAATACTAATGAACTGTGAGATAAAGTTCAAACTGTGAGGTAAAGTCTTTATCTCACTAGTGAAATAAAGTAATGTTGAATAAAAGCCTACTTTACAAACGCAAAAGTATTTAGTAAAGGCATGTTTTTCGTTAAGGTCATGGATAAAGATTGTTACAGTACCGTAGTTATGAAGTAAAAAATAATAATTAATGCGATAAATGTGCCTACTTCTCAGAAAGTATTGTCTCAAATCTGGACCAAGTATTCGATGCACAGTCCAAGTCCATAGATATTTCTCGCTTTTGTCTTGATGGCAATCATAGACGAGAAACTTATTTAGCATAAATTGGTTGCAAAAGTTATAAAAAAAATTAAGAGCTACTCTTGCAAGCTCGAGATTTTCTTTTGATACAAAACTGTACTACACTCTGAGGAAAACGGCTAGTGCAACGAGAAATTGTACTACTGTCCACTGTAAGTCCACCACAAACTCCACTCAAAGCACTACCTAGGGATTTCTTTGAGGCTTTTGTCACGTAAAGATTCGATCTTTGATCTTCAATCGTCACAATACCCGAGACACGTGCAGGCTCCATTTCTAGCTTTTGTTACCTGACCACAGAGTATGCTATGGACAAAACGAACACGTACTTCTTCTTTTTCTTCTTCTTCTTCAACTGCAACTGACGTAATTTTCATTGGCGATTGCATCATGCACTTCATAGTTGTACCAACCTGTGCATTACTTATGAAATTACCCTCGTAGCTGTAGTAGAATTTTCAAGAGTCATGCTCTACGAAGGTAAATTACTTTAGGAGCTATGCAACCTGGTGATCTTCAATCATAATTTGAAGGTCTTGGACTGGGCGTACTGTAGTCCAAGTTTGCTCTAGTAGCATCTTCCATTTGTTGTGCCAGTTCTTCTTGCATTAATATTTCTGCAAATCTGAATTTCACTAACGTTTGGCGTCGTGGTGAGAATTTTTTAATGGTTTTGGCGTATCCCATAAAAATTAAATCCACATCATCATAGACTGAGTTTTCAATCCGTCTGTTTTCCAAATAATTCAGTCTCTGTCCTATTGGAGAAGAAGGCCGGGGAGATGTATCTTCTATATGCCTTCTTTTCCGGATACGGATGGATGGAGGACATGCTGGTGTGGAAGAACTTTCCTGTGCAGGTTGAAGATGTGAAGACATGACTTCAGCTTGTTGACTGCATTCATCTTCGTATGGCAGAATAGATTCAGATTCCACTACTTCCAATTTAAGCACTGCATCTGCGATGGGCATATTTGTCTCTGTACTTGCGGACTGTAGAAAAGGCCTGAAAAATGACATCTGATCGGCCCATGGCCAGCTTTTATATCTATTCAGATTTTTCGCTTGTTGTCCTGTACACGTCTTCTCAGATCTCAGGTGTTTAGCATAGCAGTCCTTCAGGTTTTTCCACTTCTTCTTCATGTCCTCACCTGAAAGGCAGCAGATGTTTAATTTTTAATTTGTTTATTTTACAACGCTTTATCAACTGCGATAATTATTTAGCGTCTGAATGAAAATGAAGGTGATAATACCAGAAAAATGGGTCCAGAATCATCGTCGAAAAGTTACCCAGCATTTGCTCCGACTCTTTGAATAAAAATCTACATTTTTTTCCTTAATGTCTTTCAAACTTTGGGGACATGATTCTTGGGAGTAAGTTATATAATTTATATAATTCAAGTCCACACCTGTGGAGTAACGGTCAGCGTATCTGGCCGCGAAACCAGGTGGCCCGGGTTCGAATCCCGGTCGGGGCAAGTTATCTGGTTGAGGTTTTTTCCGGGGTTTTCCCTCAACCCAATACGAGCAAATGCTGGGTAACTTTCGGTGCTGGACCCCGGACTCATTTCACCGGCATTATCACCTTCATATCATTCAGACGCTAAATAACCTAGATGTTGATACAGCGTCGTAAAATAACCCAATAAAATATAAAAAATATATATATAATTCAAACTTGAAAATAGAATTTGGGGACTCAAGAATTTTTTTTTTTTTTTTAAATTAGTAAAATTTTGGCCGACCTAACTCCAGGTAAAACTTCTTTCGCCAAAATGATTCCATACACATTGAGAACGTTACATACTAAAATTATTTACTTATCTTGAGCCATTCAAAAGATATGCCACAGTATATAAAGACTTTAGAAAAAATATATATACTCGTAAATAGCTAACATACGCTATTAATAAAAGGCAATTACAAAAACCTTGCACTAGACCCAAAACCTTCCAATTTCCACAAGGAGATTTCGGCAGCAAGAAAAGCTTTACGTAAGTCGAATGCAAATTGAGATTTTCGACTCGGTGTTGCAATTACTGTTGGAAGCAAAGAAATCTTCTTCCCAGTAGCCTTGGAAAGTGCATTTTTGTGTTTGGTTGTACTGATATGTTGCGATATGAAATATTTAGCTGGCTACAACAACGTCGCAATGAAAAATAACCGTTAAAAATAACGTTAGACCCGCACTCATTGTTGCCTTGTCAAATAAATACAAGCGATAATTAAAACGCTTACTGTTATACATTTTTGCACGGCAGCACTCATTGTTGCAAAGAGAATATGAACTGGCTGAAAGACAATAATATACATTCGGTGAAGTCACTTTCATTGTAGCGGTTATAGAAATAAATTAAAATATACCTGTAGCCAATTTTAATAATAAATTAATTAATAATAGATAAATAATCAAATAAAAGCAAGAAAAGCATTTATTTTGTAAATTAGGCATTTATATTTTAAAAAAGGCAGTAAAGGGCAACATGAAACTGTGACGTTTCAATCACAAAAGTATAATTCGTACAGATTTACTTTCAAAATGAAGATAGATTTAACACATTTAAAAAGGCATTCTGCCAAAGTTCGGGTCTCTGATTATGAGGCATTTTCAATCTCTAGTGTGTTGTAATTTTACCAGTAACAGTGAAAAATTAAAAAATAAAGGAAAAAATTAAAAAAAAATCAAAAATAAATAAATTCAATTCATTTTACCCGGAAAGTGGTAGTGATTGCATTTTAAATTCAGATTTAGGGCACACATATTAGTAATATTCACCTATTTTTATTTCGGAGCAAGACAAAAAGTAAAAATTTGTTGTTCATTGTTATTTTTTGATATCATGAGACTGATTTACAAGAGCAATGTTTGATGTGTTATGTGTAATTATTCCAAAATTGTTTTTGTATAGAACCCTTATCTTTGTATAACAGATTGCCCATCCGCATGTTAAAAACGGTAATATGTGGAAGAGAACAACCACCTGAATCGCCACCGTCGATTGGTAACGACCGCTAGATGGAAGTACAGTTGCTTCATATAATTCAAATGAGAGTTATAACGTGACTTCTTATGCAGTAGCTAGATGGCAGCACAGTGAAATTGATAAAAGTTGTAGCCGTCAAAGCCTTATAGCAGACCAGCAGAATTTTAGCTCTTGAGAGCGACTGCTTTCCTCCCCTTTCTTACCCCACCCACCTTTTCTACCTGTGCGGTCACGGCTTTCTAGCTATGCTCGGCTGCATTAACATTCTTTCTCGCGGCGGAAGTCGATCATTCCCAATAGAAGTGGAGTGAGGCTGGCGTCATATTTCATCTACTTGCAAGTTCTGCAGGCCTGCCTTATAGGAACAAGCTTATAAGGCTGAACAGTCTGTTATATACTTGTATGTGATCTGTGATAGAACTAAATGAAAAGTATTGATAATTTAAATAAATGAAAAATCTGTAAGCTCACCGCTTGTTCCTAACGATCTGCCAACTTGTTCCCAGGCTTCATCTTTCTTCTTTATATTCTTGTAATCAGGATGCGACAAATCAAACAATATATTATACAACTTCACTTCTTCGATAAGTAACTCTGTTGTTGAACTCATTGTATACGTGCGACGAACGAAACACAATGACGCTGGCAGCAAGCAACTCGACATGCGCATCTGATCGCTATCGCGGAGCGGACCGCTGCACTGGCAGGAACGCTGCCCGCAAGATCGCTGCCTGCCTGAAAGCGGGGGGAGTTCAGCAGCAGTGCTGCCAACTGTAGCGGAATTTCACTAGGCGTAGAGCAGTGGTACTCACTAGAAATTAGAAGCGAGCCAAAAGTGAGAAATAGCTAATTCGCCGAGAGCTTAAAAATGCTCGAATTTTTAATTAATTTATTTATTTTATTTATTTATTTATTTAATAATAACATATACATAAAAACGTTACATTAAAATACCCCGAAAGAGCAAAGCTCGTGTTCGGGGACAGTTCCGTTACATAGATACACATACTTTGTAGACAAAATACTTAAGAAAAAAGCTCACATAAAGATTGTAATAAAATTAGTAAATAATAATACTAATAATAACTGAGTGAAAAAAGAGACGATGTTTAGATTGATGGATTAATATTAAATTATTATTAGTAGTATAATTAGTGCAGGTCATGTTGATATAGTAACCAAGATAAAATAGAAAAATACACATAGGATAGAAATAAACTTGTTTTACAATACACGGTACATAATATATATATACAGGGAAGTCTGTCATATAAATTTTTTAATTCTGGATCTGAAAATTTCATTGCTTAAAGTAGTCAATTCGGGATGAAATTTTATTATCGAATTATATAGACGTGGACCATAATTTGTACTGTGTAGTAAAGCAGCAGATGTGAAATATTTAGGTTCAACTAATTTAAGAATTTCATTTCGTCTCGTATTATGAGCATGTGGCTGAGCTACAAATTTCGTTCTATTTTTATGATAGAATTTCATTAAAGAGTGTTTATAAATTTGGTCAATTCTAAAAACATTCAATTCAGAATGGATCAAATTTGTTGGATAATCCAGTCGCCTTTTCAAACAAATTTTGATTATACGTTTTTGCAACATAATTAGAGGAAAAAGAGCAGTTTTTGTAATGCCTCCCCATCCAATTACACCATATTGGATAACAGATTCAACTAGAGCCAAATAAACCGAACGTAATACATGAGTAGGCAAGTAATGGCGAAGGTTTACAAGCTACTTGGCCTATTATTATTATTATTATTATTATTATTATTATTATTATTATTATTATTATTATTAAAATATAAAGTAACAAACCCAAACTTACATATTACTGGTCCTTTCAAGTTGAAGGGCGCACTCTACTACGTTTCTGCAGAGCAGATTGCTTTGTTGTATGATTTCACCTGTAACATACAGCTAGAAGGCACTCATTAACAACGTCTGCATCTGTAAATGGCGTAATCTGCTACTGTTAGGATACTGTAGTAAATTCATTTTTATGTACTGTACTACATCTGTACATTGGAATATTTGAAGAGATGGAAAAATTCAATTATATTGGAGCAACAGTAACAATAGTAATATGCGTTACAAGAGCGATATGTTGAAGCTTTCATGTTCCAGGAAAAGTTTGAAAAAGCGAAACGTACTTGAAAGAGGAATTTCTAATTAGTTGCAATGAAATCTCCATCTTGGTTTCTGTTCAATGACGGCAGATTTGCAAAACAAAAATATCTATCTTCAACATTGTTGCTTTAAAATGTTTTCTGTGTTTACTATACTCCAGCAGGCCGTGATATACGTCTGTCTTTTTTTTCCCCAGTCTATGGAATCTTGTTGATTTTTTCACGGCTTCCTTAATGTTACTTGCATCACGAATGCAGTAGCTTTAGTGGAGTTGTAGAATTTACTTAATTTTGGAAATATTTAAAAACAATAATTAACAGTGCAATTTAGGTGAAATTGCAGTGGTAAGTTTCCAATTTATAATTATTACTATATTGAACGACTCTAAAAATAATATGTTAAAAGCCTAAAGCAGTAAAATCAATATGTCACTTAAGCGGTAAGAAGAGGGAAATTGTTATGTGTATTAGGTTGGGAATACTGAATGTGGAATTTTAGACTTTCCGCGGATTGGTTTTGTGCGGAAACCAAGCAAATACGCACGATCTCGCACAAATATAAATGACACTCGGGAGGATATTAAACGTAGAATAAATATGGGGAATGCCTGTTATTACTCGGTTGAGAAGCTTTTGTCATCTAGTCTGCTCTCAAAAAACTGGAAGTCAGATTTTATAAAACAGTTATATTACCGGTTGTTCTGTATTTTTGTGAAACTTGAGGCTAAAGGTGTTTGAGAATAAGGTGTTTAGGAAAATATTTGGTAAGAGGGGCGAAGTTACAGGAGAATGGAGAAAGTTACACAACGCAGAACTGCACGCATTGTATTCTTCACCTGACATAATTATGAACATTAAATCCAGACGTTTGAGATGGGCAGGGCATGTAGCACGTATCCGCGAATCCAGAAATACATATAGAGTGTAAGTTGGGAGACAGATGCAAAAACATCTTTGGTGGTGCCGAGACGTAGATGGGAGGATAATATTAAAATGAATTTGAGGGATGTGGGATATGATAATAGGGATTGTATTAATCTTCGTCAGGATAGGGACCGATGGCGGGCTTATGTGAGAGCGGCATTGAACCTCCGGGTTCTGTAAACGCCATAACTAAGTAAGTAACATTGGAATATATTACTTTCTGTTCAGGCATTATAGACATTTTTATATTTTCAGTTTTTCTATCCTGGATTGAGAATCTTTTAGATACTTGTCATCAAAATTTGAACGCACGCTATTGTAGTAACTAGCTCGTATTAAGATAAAAAGTTTATAACCCATTATTATGTCAAGATATAAAGCACGTGAGGTATTACGGTACCTTTTTTAGAGAAAACAAATATATGTCGTCGTTGAACACTTTCATTGGTAGTAATGATGCTAGTTTAGCCTACCAAAGTTTTCTCCAGTTGCATATATTTGCAGAAATTAAAATACAATTCTCAGAAAAAATAATAGTAATAGTCTAGTAATTAATTCAAGAGCCGTATGCAACCCGTGGACCGCGTAATGTATATCACTGGCGTAGAGGAATTTGAACTAGAAGTATGTACCAGTTTGAAAAAAGTGAAAACAATGAAATCGTACCTTCGTGCGATGAAAACTAGCTTCATTCTTTAGCTACTGCGTTGTATTACTTTTTTCTGTAGTGGTGTAATACATTTCCCCCCCCCAATGTTTAATTATTATGTAACATGGTACTACAAATTAACATAAATAAAAAATACTTCACGAATGATGTCAGTGTCGTCACATCTATCGTCAACAAATACAGGAAATTTCACCCTGATTGGTATATTTTGTTTTTTGTTTTTTAATGCATCTTGATTACACAACTTTTAACAGTGTATCACTTCGGAATATGTATGATAGACCTAAGAACCTTCTTGTGTTAAACTTTAACGTACCTTGTTAACATGTTTCGACCTATTTTCGGTCATCTTCGGAACTGGTCGTTGTTGGTCTTGGCGCCTCTTGTATCCTGTATGGGTGCGTTGTAGTGTAATTATTTTTAATTGTGTAGCGGAACATTGTCAGTGCCATAGCGACATTTCGACTTTCTGTGTTGGTAGCACTGTATCGACGGCAAAATATCAACCGCCACCGCGATTGTATTGATGTGTGTATGTCAAACCTAGTACTAGTGGCAGACTATAGTCGCTAATCACGATTATCTCCGATCGCGATTACTGAAAATGTGTGGAGACTCTAGGTGACGCTTGGTCCCTTTGAACAGACAAATATTTTAATGTATTGTGACGGCAACGTGAGATTCGATCTCACGACCGGCGGAGGAGAGGCTAAGTCGGCCGTGTTTTGGGCGGGTTGCGCGCGCATCTGGTGCTTGCGGAGAGAAGAAAGGGGAAAGAGTGACCGCGGCGGAGAGGAGAGGGGCCCGGATTGTTCGAGTGCTTTCTCTGGAGTGCTATCTGGACGCGCGCCGAAATATCAAGAACTCGTACTTTCTCGCAACTATGGTGTGAGTATAAATTACGCACGCGAGTGAACTTGGGACAGTGATTCAGAGTAAGTCAGTGGACAGCAAGCCAGTCTTGTGTACCGGAGTTCGACTTGAGTGTGCGTCCGCAACTGTGTGAGCATTAGAAGGCCTGAGTTCGAGTGCAGTGGACCGCAGTTGGAGGGACCTGAGTTCGAGTGCAGTGGACCGCAGTTGGAGGGACCTGAGTTCGAGTACAGTGGATTGTCTCTGAAGGTCTGTGGTTCGAGATACTGTGAACTTGAGTGACTGAGCTAGAAGAACTGTGAACTGAGAACTGACAGTTCTGTGTTGTAAATAGTGCTTTGTGAATATTAGTTAAGATTAACAGTTCATTGTTGTTCGTAATAGTCCAAGTAAATTGTCATTGTCGTCAGTGGAGTGCAATAACGAACGCTGTGTTGCTGTGTGGAGAGCAAATCCCATTGTTGACGGGAGTGAAATTAAATTGTAGAGAGTGAAGAGTTTTATTGTTGTGACAATAAAATTACATTGTTGTTCAGTATAAAAATTTACAGTATAGTCAACAGCTGAATTACCATAGAGGAAACAATTTTCTATACCGTTATGCCTGTTTCCCTCCTGGACAATATCTGAAGATCATACTTTCTTTATTCATTTTTTTTCTTGCAGCTTGATACGGAGATTTATTTGTTAAAATTTTTAGAGATTTTATAATCTAAACTGATACAAATTTATACAATAATTACTATTTATATTATTTTGGAAAGAGATTTTATAACCTATATAATTTATATCATTACTTGTAGGCCTACATTTATATTATTTTGTAATAAAACATATTTTTAAAATGAATCCTAATCTAAACGATATCGTCGTAATGGAGGTTCCAATTAAAAATCTACAATAAAAAAATAGTTAATCCAAGATATACTGAAATAAAACATATTTCAGCAGCATTCTATTGCCCTCCATATATGAATAATTCGTCTGTCATTTGTTAATATAGGCCTACTACATTCCTTTTTACTTTTCTCTCATCTGCATTGAATTTCTCCAGTTCGTGTAAAAGTAGCCAAATGTCGTTTTCTAGCCATTCCATATAATACAATGGAAGGGATAATAAAATTCCACATCAGCAGCTATCACTACTTCCTAAATAATAGAAAACTTCAAAATATCAAGGGGATTCGAAACCAAAGATTACTAAAATGTTACTTTCGTCCACTGAGTCGTGTCTCAGCGCCATTATCTAGTTAAGCTCCTGATCGCGATCGGGACGTGGACACACTACAACCACGATCGCGATTAGGTTGATAATTGTGATTATTGACTATACTCTGTCACTAGGATAACATAGTTGGAAGCAGACAACATAAAACTATGATGTCTCTACAATAATATAGGTACAGTTCGTTGTCAACTTGATCTTTGTCAATTATTATTAATTCAAGTAGCCCCTTCATTTGAATAGATTTATTTAAATACTAGTGGCTTGTGCAGCAAATGCTGCAAACTAAGTTCATTAGACGTTCAAATAAACATTTTTCAGATTTATTTTCAATGAAGAATACCAGACATTCTGAAAGTTATTTGCTTCCATAATAATGAAAGATACTCTCTCTCTCGAGCCAATTACTGAAGAGAACCACGCATATAAATATCTACACCACACCGCCATTAAATATATGAAAAAGACCCAACCCCACTTGATTAATAACTATAAAAATATTTGATTTTTAATATTATTATTATCTTACGTAAGTTTTATAACTTTCAGTAACATATACCATATATACTATATAGCCGCCACTCAGTAAAATATAGAAATCAAAATCTAATTTAAGTTATTCTCTACATCTACTTATATAACCCCAAAACGTTTCACTTTCATATCATCAATATAGCATTAATATGTATAATTAATGAAAAATAGTCACATCACGGCATTAACTACAATAATATTTCATTTCTAATAGTAATAATGTTATCAAACCACCTCAAGTTTTGTAGTTTTTAATATCCAATACACAGCTGTACCCAGAAAATTACACACCACAGAATCGAACCTGTAAATTATTTTTAGTAAGTTAAGTTTTTAATAACCAATTTAATTTAAATATGTCAGCATTCTTGCAGATCATGGCCTTCGTGTAATATTGTTTACTGTAGTGTGTGTTTTGTTTTATTCTGAAATGCAACACGGCCGACCGGCTCGCTTCGCTTTTCCTGAATGCAATTGGCTAGTTCTCGAAACTGACGACAGATGGATTTTGGAAAATAGGAAAATTATGTAGGAAAATTGACATTTCACTGAAAACTACTATTTTTCCGAAAAACTTTGGGTTCCAAGCTTCAAAATGAGGGGCCATTTATTAAAATCCGTTCAGCCGTTTTCCCGTAATTTCCATTACCAGTTCAAATTATATATATACAACTCTGTAGCAAGCAAGCCATAAGCGGAAACTACTGCAAGCGGTGCCTTGAATACAATTCGGCACTACCAATACAGGTTCTCCCATTACGCTGATGTAAGCATTAATTTAAGTTATAATATAACCCAGATATCTTAATAAGTCAAGCTTACATAACCTTCCTATCCTACGTGCGCCACATAACATCTGCAGATGTTTCATTATACCTATCTCTGCCTGTCACTGACCATTAAATTTCAAGCGACTTATCTTAGTTGTGGGTGTCAGAGTTTTAAAACTCACTATAACTTTTGCCTTCTCTCTTACTCCTCAGCGCAAACTGTGACGTTGCACAGAGGCAGAGATACAATAAAATACTTGTACAAACCTATTATTTTTTATTCACGTCGGCCTGGATAGCGTAGTTGGTATAGCGCTGGCCTTCTGTGCTCGAGGTTGCGGATTCGATCCCGGTCCAGGTCGATGGCATTTAAGTGTGTTTAAATGAGACAGGCTCATGTCAGTAGATTTACTGGCATGTAAAAGAACTCCTGCGGGACAAAATTCCGGCACATCGGCGACGCTGATATAACCTCTGCAGCTGCGAGCGTCGTTAAATAAACCATAATTTAATTTAATTTTTCATTCGCCACTGTAATCGATATAAACTTTATACGTATGTTGGTATGACTCTAGAATGAGTATTGTAGTGTTATCTTACAGGCATTTTAACTGATGAATATGGCATCCCTAAGGTGATCTTACATCCATAGGAACATAGGTGATTTTTTTAAATATTGATACTTACTTACTTACTGGCTTTTAAGGAATCCGGAGGTTCATTGCCGCCCTCACATAAGCCCGCCATTGGTCCCTATCCTGAGCAAGATTAATCCAGTCTCTATCATCATATTCCACCTCCCTCAAATCCATTTTAATATTATATTCCCATCCACGTCCCCAAAGGTCTTTTTCCCTCCGGCCTCCCAACGAACACTCTATATGCATTTCTGGATTCGCCCATACGTGCTACATGCTCTGCCCATCTCAAACGTCTGGATTTAATGTCCCTAATTATGTCAGGTGAAGAATACAATGCGTGCAGTTCTGCGTTGTGTAACTTTCTCCATTCTCCTGTAACTTCATCCCTCTTATCCCCATATATTTTCCTAAGCACCTCATTCTCAAACACCCTTAATCTATGTTCCTCTCTCAAAGTGAGAGTCCAAGTTCCACAGCCATAATGAACAACCGGTAATATAACTGTTTTATAAATTCTAACTTTAAGATTTTTTGACAGCAGACTGGATGATAAAAGCTTCTCAATCGAATATTAACAGGGATTTCCCATATTTATTGTGTGTTTAATTTCCTCCCGAGTGTCATTTATATTTGTTACTTTGCAATATTGATATGTAAGTTAATTATTTTTAACATGTATTTGGCAGTGAAAATAAAGTTTACAGTTCATTTCTTAATTGCCATGGCAACAATTCTTGAACAGGTCTGAAATATTTACAGTAAGAGTTGGAAATGACGTAGCATTTTTACAATATTTAGTCAAATTTTCCTACTTCATAACAATTAAACATTCGAACATTAAATTTCATTACATAAACAAGTAACATAGCAACCAAGTAACGTGTTACTTGAATTAATAAATCTATTGCAAAATTTAGAAATGCAATTTTGATTTATTATTACTTTTTACATTTTTTACAAGTATTGCAAAAGGTTATCCACTAACCGCAAACTGTTCTTACAGTAGTTACAGTTCTCGGTACGTAATATTCTATTATACTTTCTTTTTCTACAAAGATTTTGAGTAACATGGCCATTACCACGAAGTAAAGAAAATAGACTAGAAGCATTCTACATATGTAGAAGAATGAGGCGTGTAGAAGGGACAGACAGAATAAGAAATGAAGCTGTGTTGGAAAGATGGGTGAAGAAGGAATAATGCTGAAACTGATCACGGAAAGAAAAAAGAATTGGTTGAGTCTCTGACTGAGAAGAAACTGCCTACTGAAGGATGCACTGGAAGGAATGGTGAAAGGGGAGAAAAGTTCGAGACGGAAGAAGATATCAGATGATAGACAATATTAAAATACATGGATCGTATACGTAGACTACGAGGAAGGCGGATAATAGGAAAAGATTGGAGAATGCTGGGTTTGCAGTGAAAGACCTGCCCTTGGACAGAACACTATGAATGAATGAGCAATAAATGAACTAAATTACGAGTTATACATCTTGATTACACAACTTTTAACACTGTATCACTTTGGAAAACGCATTATGTGTCTTTCACGTGTTAAGGTATATGTACACCTTTACATACAAAAAATTTTGTTTTGTATAATTTTGCTCTGTAAAATTTTTATACAATTGAGAATGGTGCCAGAAAAAGAATGAAGTGAACAGATCCCTTGAAATCATGTCTAAATTGTTTTTAAAAATTATTTTGTTTATAATTTTGACATGCAACTTGAAACATGATAGTTCATGCAGTTTTTAAGATAGAGCCACAGTTTTTTCACTGTTTTATAGCTAAAACTATTCTTTAGTGCCTGACATAGAGCTGTTTTTTATTTTTATTTACATTAATTAAATATTACCATATATGTAACTTATAATAATATTTCATGTTGCATAAATCATGTAAAAAATCCATAGATAATTATTAACTATATTAATGTTATTTTACTCATTGTCAGGCACTGGGGGACATTTCAAGCTTCAAATGACACCAATATCTTCTTGGTATCGCCATATTTGGCTGAGATATCATGTTTGAAAGAATTAAATATTCCAAAATTACTATTTACAGGAAATGAGCCACAAACTTTCAGAGCCTAGAAGACTCCATCATCATACGTCACCCCTTAAGCAGCTTCATGTCGGTCCAGTTTCAGCTTCTTTCTGCCTCTCAAATACCTCCGCCTTGTTTTAACTTCAGGTGTTGAATGTTTTTTTTGTCCCTATTTCCATTGATGCAACAAATCCTGAGATGGTGTTTGTCCCAGGGGTTATGCCCATCCTCCTCAGAATTGTAATTTCTACTTTTGGACTCTTATTAGAATGACGTACAACATCATTGACACACAAATTTACAGTTTTATGACTAACAGTAAAAGATTACAAATTACTTCATTATGTAAAAACGTTTTTTCAATCTAATGATCATGCCCAGATATCTATGCATCTATTTCGGGACTAGAAAGAAGTTTATTTTACAAGCAATGCTGGACGAGGGGATTGACTGCTACGAAGATCACTCCAAAAGTAATGCACTCCAAAAGTAAGTGACCGTGGCTGATGACGCAGCATTTTGGAAAATGGGACTTATCTGAAAAAGCATAAGGCTCGAACTCAGGACCCGTCATTGGGTTAAAACTACAGACTGTAATGTGGCGGAAGATTTGCATTGTGTATACAAGTTTTTAGTTTTTCCTGAAAATTTTTATTCCTTTAATAAAAAATTATAAATTTTCGAGGCTCGAACTTAGAGAATAATACCGTCATTGGGTTCAAACTACAGGCTGTAATTTGGCGGAAGATGTGCATTGTGTATACAAGTTTTAAATTTTTCCTGGAAATGTTTATGCCTGGAATAAACAATTATAGCCTACACTTTCGGTATTCGAACTCAGGAAATATTGCCGTCACTTTGTCCAAACAAGAGACTGTAATTTGGCGGAAGATGTACATTGTCTATACAAGTTTTTAGATTTTTCCTGCAATTTTTTAAGTCTCTAATAAAGAATTATAAATTTTCGGGGCTCAAACCCAGGATATAATGCCGCCACTGAATCCAAACTACAGACTGTAATTTCGCGGAAGTGGAGCATTGCGTGTACATGTTTTTGGACTTTTCTGTAATTTTTTATACCTATAATGATGAATTATATATTTTCGGGGCTAGAACTCGGCCTTAATTGGTTGCTATGGTGGCGGTTCCATAGATGAACAGTTCCTACTACAAATCCAATCTTTGTAATAAGACAGCAGTATTTTACACTCTTTGCGCGTCTTGTACTCTCTGCTCGACCTGCATTATTGGCATAAGTAACAATTTTCGTTACAGTGGAGGCAGATGAGTTAAGGTTGGTAGCGCAAAAAGCGCTAGAAATATGTTGGCACTCCTTCAGATGTTACAGCATAGCGGGACAAATACTGCAGTTGAGCCGAAAATTCTTATATCAAATTAAAGAGGAGAAAATTCTCTATTAAAATAGTTATATTTTGAAAATTCTAATTTTTTTTTTTTTGTGGGTGTACATATACCTTAAACTTTGTCATAAAAAATTTTATGTTATAAAATTTAACACGTGAAAGACATAATACGTTTTCCAAAGTAATTTACGAGGTTTTACACAAAAAGGGCGTAGGTTACTCTTCTAACTCTCAAGTGAACGGTTGAAAATGTTCTCTGCTTGCATCAACTGATATCCCCTTAACGGTTTATTAATTCAGTTTGTCCCTGTCACTGATTCCTCCACCCCCGTCTGAAATTATCATGGTTATAACCCAAATTACAGTCACTTCGTCCAATAAGATCTTCCTGTGATCGAGACAGAGTTCTTTTGAAAGAAGCTGTCTGCCGATTAACCTACGTTTGGACCGAAATACTCGGAGAAAACCTGCCCATTAGCCGATGTATCCGCTACGGCTGGGCTGTTCTGGCAATGGTTCGCGGACCACACTGTGGGTATCTCTTCGCTACAGTTCTCGTCTGTCACATTTCTCAAGCTGAGTGATTTTCTATTTAAGTTGACTGATCATTTGCAACGCTTGATCGCCTCCAGATGCCTGCAGCGTCGTGCAATCAGATGACAGCCGTCGGTTGGCTGCGTCAGACACGATGTCATGCATCCTTTACGTGTGTGTGACATCTCCTGTTAATGGGAACCTCACCGTTGCGTTGTTCGTAACACGGTTCAGATGTGAACTCGTCGTGCCTCTGCGAGTGTTCACTGGGCTTGAAAGCACATACGCAGACACTTCAACATGCTTAAACTGCTCAATTACAGTTATTCTGAACACCAGCACAAGATTTATGCTGTACGGCCTGCTACAGTCAAGTCACAATAATTATAGGCTTTGAATATAGCCCACTCTTTGTGTCTACACATCTGAAGTCAAACTGCTCGTCTGTTTTCTTTCATTTTCATTGTTATGCGTCTGAAGTCTGGTGATGTATGCAATGGAAGGGGAAATGAACTGGCCACCTTACCCCATTATCTCCTGGCCTAGTTGCCTCATAAGTGGTGCCTTGTTTGGTATCACTTGTGAGGTTCAAACCTGTCTTCGAACAGTTGACTGAACAATGTTATACAGGGTCATCATTTTATTTTTACTTCAATTTTTATTGTACCTGCGTTTCTAAATGTACTTGACTCTCACCCCTTTCACTAATGTCCTTGGTAACGTCAGTCACACAAACTTACGGCCGCTGTTGCTAGCAGTGAAATAAACAGTACAAAGTACAGTGTGTTTCAGAAATATGTTGCATTTTCTATAGGAGAAAAAGCTTATATTATTGAAGTTTATTTTCACACAGGTATGGTGTGTAGCATAACTGAATTTATGTGTGTGGACTGAGTACAAGTGAAGATTAGAGTTACCGAAAGTACGGTACCCTATAATATGGTGCGGTACTTAACAGTATTATTTAAACAAGAGTTTTGTTTTACTGTTTGTAGGTATGAAGGACGATGATGGAAACTGGAATTACAATATAACCGAATGTGAACAACAGTTTTTCTTTTTCTTTTTTTTTTTTTTTTCTTCACAATTTCCTGATTATATCATTACGGAATATTTTCGTAGAAATGTCATTAATGTGGTAGATAAATTTAGAGCAACAGAGTGTAAGATGGCCAACAAAGGTGACAGAAGATGCTGTAGATGATGCTAGAGAAAGGATGCAACGAGGTCCTAATAAGTCGGTCAAGAAGTTAGCTGTAGAAATTGGGGTTTCTTACGGAAGTGCTCACAAAATTCTCAGGAATAAATTAGGTTAGTAATATGCTGAATAAAATAGACATTACATAATGTATATAACCACCTGAAGACTAGAGTTTGTGAAAAAAATTGTTACTATTCTACTGTTTTTTGATAAAATACTGTAAAGTAATGGCCAAACTGAAAATCGTAATACTATTTTTCCCTGTAACATAAATGGATACACTACTTTTCTCTCCTCCTGTAGCTAGTAAAATGATTTGTTTACATATTGCACTAGTAACACCAAACTCCTGTAATGGAAGGGGGTAACAGTGTTTCCGAGTATAGCCAGGTTAATGTTAAAAATGTTAGTAAAAATAAAGTGATGTCCCTGTACCTGTTTGTACTGGAAATGCATGAATTGAGTTTAGAATGAAAATTAAGAGGGCTTTAAAATTGTATAATAGATGTGCTGCCACCTTACAGTAAATCATATTTTGATTGTGCTCCCACTTGTAGTTATGAGGACTTAAGTCAGCTGACTAATGCCTTTTCATAAATAAAGCAGAAACATGTTGTCGGACCATCGGATCTGTGCCCCTTCAGCGCTGTCGTCGTTCTTGAAAAAGTTAACGCCTGTACTCACTCCATACCACCCGCTTTCCTCCCACCACGTTAAATAGCAAGCCACGAACCTTGCCGAATAGGGATGTTGTCAAACTTCCGTCAAACGGTATCATAAATAACTGGTCCTCCATGCTACAATATCATTTCTTTCAATCAAAATACCAGTGGCGTAGCATGAAATTTTGAGCAGGGGAAGCTAACTCAAGTTGTCTTTCCTGCAATATGAGAAAATGTATTACAAAAATACAGTCTTAAAATAAATAGTAGTCAATGTCAAGTCAGCAGTCGAAAATTGGTTGGAACATCGTAAGTAACACCAATAAGGCATGACCTCAAATGATACGTAGTAAAATATGATTTCACGGTTTACACATATCTCTTAACAAATAGACACGTATACGTATAACATTAGCTCACTCCCTGTCATACTTAGAGAAATCACAATATTAGTATCATTACGTAAGTATGCGTCTGTCTTTTGGTTGTGTCCTTCATTGACAGCAAGGGTGTCGGTCATTTGTTTTTTAAATCACACTTTTGTTCGTAAGTCAGTCTTGATAATAGAATTGTCCCTAAAAAATTCAAGTAAATTAGTGTCAGGAACTGTTATTTCGCTCATTATTTATTATATCAGCCACAATGCACACTAACACTTCAACTGAACACAACTGACGAAAAGGGATAATCGGAAACTACTTATTTTAAATGTTAAAGCTAGCTTTTTGCGAGCCTTGCGACTAGGGTAGTTTAGTTAGAAAGGGATGGAAAATCTGCGGGGTGGATTACACAGAAGAAACCAATCTGCTTGGAAGCTGGTGTGTGCAGGCTTCTTGTTTACTGCTGCATCACAAATCATCCTGAGCTGCCGCATCACAATATTTAACGCATAAATATAAATTCTATTAAAATTAATAAATAATTTTCTCCATAAACTGCAGGTTTATTATGAAATTATTATTAACTGGGGAAGCTAAGCTTCTTAGCTTACATTGACACTACGCCACTGCAAAATACATCTTGTATTTCTACATTTTTTAAAACTAAATCCCATGTCTCGAATCACTTTCCGCAGCGTTTCTCTCCAACCTTGGAAAATATTGTCTCTCGTAACCTTCAGTAATTTCTTCAATGTCGGAACTTCATTCTGCATCGTATAAAATTCTTGTATCTTTCTTCTTAAAATACATCGGTTCATATCATCTACAAGAATTAAAGGTTCCCTTGGTCTGTTCTTCCCTGGTGATTCTAGCTTTTCATCTCCTGCACAGACTCCCTCTCTCCTGATTTTCTTTATTAGGCGCTCTGACCTGCCTATATAAATTACATAAAATGTTGTATTATTAGTATTAGTTAAGTAAGTAATTTTAATACGTAATCAATTGATCCTGTGATCGCAGCTGCTCTTTTCGTTGCCTGATTTATAGGAAACAAATATTGACTTTTTGTTTCTTTTCATCGCAAAATGCTATTACGTACTTGCTTAATAAATTTCTTTCACCACTCCGTGCTACAGTATTCATGTTGAGTTGACAACACTGGACTGCAAGTGCAAATAAACTGTCCCGCAAGAAGGCTCAAAATTGTGAGTAGTGGGGGAGAGAAAGGGAGAGAGCTAGAAAAGAGAGAGATAGGAATGCAGGGAGAGAAATGAATTACCGAGGCTGAGAAGGAATTAGGGTTCAGTTCGCATATCTTACGGGGGCACAGATCCGATGGTCCGACAATACTAAGTTAGTAAACCCTGTTTTGTGCATCAAACTAGTGTCCTTCCGTGACTAAAACTTGCGTCTACAACCAGAGATCTTTTTTTTAGTAGGTTATTTTACGACGCTTTATCAACATCTTTGGTTACTTAGCGTCTGAATGAGATGAAGGTCATAATGCCGGTGAAATGAGTCCGGGGTCCAGCACCGAAAGTTACCCAGCATTTGCTCATATTGGGTTGAGGGAAAACCCCGGAAAAAACCTCAACCAGGTAACTTGCCCCGACCGGGAATCCCAGAGATCTTAATCCTGTATGTAACTCATTT
This sequence comes from Periplaneta americana, assembly GCF_040183065.1. NCBI lineage: Eukaryota > Metazoa > Arthropoda > Insecta > Blattodea > Blattidae > Periplaneta > Periplaneta americana. The sequence continues at coordinate 13,016,103 of NC_091127.1, forward strand.
CAAGCCACCGGCGTGGCTCAGTCGGTTAAGGCGCTTGCCTGCCGGTCTGAAGTTGCGCTCGGGCGCGGGTTCGATCCCCGCTTGGGCTGATTAACTGGTTGGGTTTTTTCCGAGGTTTTTCCCAACCGTAAGGTGAATGCCAGGTAATCTATAGCGAATCCTCGGCCTCATCTCGCCAAATACCATCTCGCTATCATCAGTCTCATCGACGCTAAATAACCTCGTAGTTGATACAGCGTCGTTAAATAACTAACTTAAAAAAACTCATTTCATCAAAAAAGTTCACTTAAACCTTTTCATAAATAAACGATTCATGTATGGATATTAATTCCGTAAATGCAAAAGAAATACCGAGTCCAAGTTGCTATCGATTGGAAATATTGTCGTGTTACAAGGACTTCGCTTAGAAAACAATAGAAATAGAGATACACAGAAGACATTGCATACAAACTCTGAACTGGCCTGAATTTTCTGAAGTCTAAAGAGTTTTTATTCCATGTAAAGGAGAAATGTGTAGTTAATTGTTTCAGTAAGATTCAATTTTCAGTTTTGTATCTGTATTTATAATACAATTTTATATTTAGGTCTACATCCATGTATGGTGGGTCCCTATCACCACGGCATGGCGCGTCCTCAGGTTGCGGATAGAGGAGACGGTCTCCAGATATGGAGAGTAGCTGCGAATATATTGAATAAGCAGTCGTGGACAGCCGATAAGGGGTGGTCCTCCAGCTTGGGGGTTGGGCGAAGGGCTAACAACCCATCACCGTAAAAAGCAGCTTGTTACGAATCCCTACAATAAGCCTCGGAATAGGACTGATTCACTGGCACGACCAGAGCAAAGGAAATTCAGGATAACAGGCAGGCTTTGGAATTGAACGGGTTACATCAGCTTCTTGTCTATGCGGATGACGTGAATATGTTAGGAGAAAATACACAAACGATTAGGGAAAACACGGACATTTTACTTGAAGCAAGTAAAGCGATCGGTTTGGAAGTAAATCCCGAAAAGACAAAGTATATGATTATGTCTCGTGACCAGAATATTGTACAAAATGGAAATATAAAAATTGGAGATTTATCCTTCGAAGAGGTGGAAAAATTCAAATATCTTGGAGCAACAGTAACAAATATAAATGACACTCGGGAGGAAAGTAAACGCAGAATAAATATGGGAAATGCGTGTTATTATTCGGTTGAGAAGCTCTTATCATCCAGTCTGCTGTCCAAAAATCTGTAAGTTAGAATTTATAAAACAGTTATATTACCGATTGTTCTGTATGGTTGTGAAACTTGGACTCACATAGGAACATAGGTTAAGGGTGTTTGAGAATAAGGTGCTTAGGAAAATATTTGGGGCTAAGCGGGATGAAGTTACAGAAGAATGGAGAAAGTTACACAATGGAGAACTGCACGCATTGTATTCTTCACCTGACATAATTAGGAACTTAAAATCCAGACGTTTGAGATGGGCAGGGCATGTAGCACGTATGGGCGAATCCAGAAATGCATATAGAGTGTTAGTTGGGAGACCGGAGGGAAAAAGACCTTTAGGGAGGCCGAGACGTAGATGGGAGGATAATATTAAAATGGATTTGAGGGAGGTGGGGTATGATGATAGAGAATGGATTAATCTTGCACAGGATAGGGACCAATGGCGGACTTATGTGAGGGCGGCAATGAACCTTCGGGTTCCTTAAAAGCAATTTGTAAGTAAGTAAGTATTTAGGTCTACATTTGTAATAAAATTGATACTTTGTTTTGTTAATACAATATGAAACGTAACTGTCCGTATAGGCCTATATCGATTGTAACAATAACAGCATCCATGGATAATAAAGAAGGCTGTGGAATACCATATAAACTGCAGTTTCACTATTTTCGTGGAGTAGTCTTATTAATATTGTAAAATAAAAGTATGTGAATGATTTAAAATCAATTCATATTAAACAGTAACGTGAACATGTTATTAAAGTCGTATTTACAGGTTTTTAAAAGATTAATCTCAGGAAAATAGCTTTCCACTTCGCCATGTTTACTGAAGTCCTCGGAAAACGATATAATTTTGCAGCCCAGTGTACCATAACAGACTCACCTTTACTGATTAGTCTGATTCTTTTTCCTTTATTTTTACTTTCCAACCGCATATACACGCTAGCTAAGTCATTATTCCATACGATTTTAAGAACTACTTCGGCGTTTCTATCATTTGCTTTAACGTAAAGATGTTATTAGTAGTTATTGATGTCCATTTTGAGAAGTTCCTTATCTCTTCTAGTGATATATTTCATATAATTTAACAATATTCTAATCATAAATTTAGAACACATAATGTATATAGTCCACACCTGTGGAGTAACGGTCAGCGCGTCTGGCTGCGAAACCAGGTGGCCCGGGTTCGAATCCCGGTTGGGGCAAGTTACCTGGTTGAGGTTTTTTCCGGGGTTTTCCCTCAACCCAATACGAGCAAATGCTGGGTAACTTTCGGTGCTGGACCCCGGACTCATTTCACCGGCATTATCACCTTCATATCATTCAGACGCTAAATAACCTAGATGTTGATACAGCGTCGTAAAATAACCCAATAAAATAAATAATGTATATACTTTACAAAACAAATCGATTTATCGCCAGAAATTATTATTACAGTTTCTTCTGTTTATCATCATTAGTCGTTGAATTTCTCATGAATATTAGCGAAATGTATTATCCACTTTTATTTTCTTTAAAGTCCATTTATAATAATTCACCATTAAAATGGGACACACTCACGGACCGGAGAACGCGAATTCGATTATGCGCAATGTTCAAAACATACAGAGGAGAGAAATAAAAAATAAGTTGCAGCCGCCAAATTATTCTTCAAGGAACGACCACTCATATAAATTGAGGGAAAGAAGACAGATGACGGACACTGGAAAGTTTTCTTTTCTCAATCGTACTGTCAGGGACTGGAATGCTTTACCTGCAGACTTACTAAAGGCTTTACCAATAACCAAAAATGTATTTAAAAATAGGCTTAAGGACTTTACTAATAGACGGTAGTATATTATACACACTACTTAAAGGGTGTAATTGCTATCTTGTTATTTGAAGTGTTCTATCAGTGAGGAAGTGTGTAGTGTCAGTGAAGTCTATTGTGTAAGTGAAGTGTGTTGGTGTCAGTAAAGTGGCTGTGCAAAGTATTTGAACGGTGAAATGGTTAGAAGTGTTAGTGAAATCAGGTAGAATCAGTGCAGTGAGTGAGTTGACAGCGAAATGAGTGTAGTGCCGAAAGGTACTTGTGCAGGTATGAACCTGTCACACTCGTGGGTCTTAGTTCGAACTTAGGGATAAGATACAAATTAGATTTACTTTAAATGTTATTTTAAGTCACCATGCTTCATTTAATTTAGGATGCTCATTATTATTATTATTATTATTATTATTATTATTATTATTATTATTATTATTATTATTATTATTATTATTACTCCTATGTGTTTATTAATTTTATACTATACATTGGTCAGATCCAAGCTTGAATATGCATCTGTAGTATGGAACTCTATTACTTCCACTGACTCGGCTAAGCTTGAGAATATTCAAAGAAAATTGATTGTCCCTTTGTTCTTATACATTTTTACCTAATTCTGATGATTATAAATATGAGATTAACTGCAAATATTTTAATTGCTATAGTTTATTTGCCAGACGTCAAGATCTTGATTACTTATTTTTTTTGTAAAGTTCTTAAGGGTGATATTGATTGTGAATCTTTCCTAAGCAATATCAGTCTTCGTATTCCTGCTAAGGGTTTAAGATATCATAAAATGTTTTACAATAGAAATTCTAAATCTCTGTCTCCGGTCTGCAGATGTATAAAATATGCTAATTTGCATGGATCAAACTTGGATCCATTTAATGTGTAGTATACATTTTGAAGTTTTATATCAGTTTTCATTTATATCTTTTGTTTAAATATGTATTTTAATATTATTCTCGCTAACTTTTATATCACTTTGTTATTTATTAATTACTTGATTCCATCCTTTCATTTTCAAATACAATTACTTTTATCTCATTATGCTATGTAGTTTAGTCATCCATTTTATCCCGTCCATTCATTGTCATTATTGTCGTTGTATTATAAACTTGTATATCTTTGTAATACTATTTTATATGATTCCATTCTTCATTTATGATTCCATTATTTCATTTGTAATTATCATTTTAATTAATTGCCATTAATTTAATTATTTCTTTGTACTTTTATTGTAAATTATTGCTAATGTTTTTGTTATATTGTTTGTGCTGAACTGTAATTGGCATCTGGCTGTTGTACAGCACATTAAATATAAGTAAGTAAATAAATAAAATAAATAAAATTATTATTATTGTTTTTTATTAGTTGTGTTTATTATTGTCATTATTGAGTGTAATTAGTTACCACTGCCACCGGGTATACACCCATTTGCAGTGTGAATAAATACATACATACATAGTCACAAATTTACATGTAAATAAATAAGTAAATAAAGAGATCAATGTATTAGAGATCTACAGTATCTGGTGTATGCATTTGCTTGTAATACAGCGAAGTACAAGTGATATTCATTGTTGGCAACATTGTTCTGATGTGCACAACTGATGTCATTCAAGTGATTCAATTGAAATTGAAATAGTTGTCGGCCACTCCCTCTCAACATCCTCTGTGAATTTCCACATACATTTGTCGCTACATGACCTAATATTAGCATTGATACTGAAGTCCGTCCAAACCTCCCGTAACGGACTCATAAAAATTATCTGCTTTAAAGTGCAAAGCTTATTCACGCTGACTGCATTTACAGCCCGATACGTAAATAAGGGATTGGCACTGTTGTAGTTCGCCGTTGAGGACAAAGACCTGCGAATTGCAGAAGTAATAGTTTTGTCCATAAAATTCTGAGGCTGGAACTCCTCAATTGTTTTTGTATAGGATAATAAGTTCAATTCTCTTAGAAGTTAGTTCCTTAATGTCCGATTGTATAAACCATTTAATCTTAGATCAGAGGTTAAATTGATCCTCGTTCGAGCTGAACTTGTGTTGTATAAAGTCTAATCTGAGATTAATTTGCCTTAAACTAAAGTCAACTTTGACTGAAGAAATTTCTCCGATTAAGTTAGATGATCCAAGTTCAGTTATTTCTTTTCTGTATGAAGTATACGAGTGGCAGATTGTGCAAAAAGAATAACCATTATTATTCATATTTATATGGTAGATACATATTCAATTTCTTGCCTTAATATACAAACATTCTTATATTTTATAAGGCTTTATCGTGTTCAGCAGTATCAAATAACATAACCTATAATTACATTATGTTTATAACAACCCTTAATTATTCATGGATATGATAGGTACATTCATAAATTTTCAATTAACTGTATTATTAAACGAAAATTGTCGTTTTATAAAACTTTATTATGTTTAGCAGTATCAAACACCATAACATAACAATTTGGAGAACTGTCAATCTTCTTCTTATTGTCCGCCATTATTTACAACGCACAAAACAAACCAGTGTCTCCAACAGAATGTGCGGAAAGTCACCAAAAAGTAGTTGGAAAGTTGCTAGATTTCTTATTATCAACAAAGAAAGATTAAATTTTGTCACTATGAGGTGCTAAAAAGGTCGCTAAATCTCTATTTAAGCAATATAAAAGTTAAAAGAAATTGTCGTCGAAAAAGAGTTAAAGTCGCTAAATTGGCTACACTGAATAAACCTGTACAATATGGATCGCGCATCACATACTTCACCTGTTTATGCGATGTTGCCAAGTCCTTTTCACGTGAACTTAGATTGCATTTGAACCAAGGTAATTTGATCGCAGAAAAGTTTTATACAATAGAAGAAGTGTCTGAACTCGGTTCACTTTCCGATCTTCGATCAAAATTGATCTTTAGTAATGGAGTTTTATAGAATTGGGACTAAGAGAAATATCCATGTTATAGGCCATGGAGACTCACAGAATAGTGAGAGGTCAACGTTCTAACATTTAAGAACAATCGGCATTAGTAGCAGTAGGATGTCGGTGCTTTGTGCTTGCCATCTTTAGTCCCAAGGAAATAGGCCTACTTCTCTGTTAAAGGCTGAGTGAAACCTAGGACCATAATGCGGCAGAAGAATTAGGTTAAAGAGAGAGGTACATTTTTTACAGAACACACAATTACTTGTGAAAAAATTTCTCAGATATCTCTACTAGTGTCCGAGATATGATCAACTTTTGCATATCGATGGCTAAGAAGTGATTCCTCGTATCTACAAAATTGGTCACTTAGTTTAACTACATTATTATGTTCACAAAATGGGACAGTTAACTAGTATTTTGTCCTCGAGTAGAAGATCTCGCAAAGCAGAAATATATGTGTAAAAACTTTCTCAGTTTTGAAACAAAGATAAATTATCACTTCTTAGCCATCGATATGCCACTGCACTCTTCCTATAAACTTAATCTTTGTCCTTCTTTTTTTGAAACTTAAAAATTATATTTGTTTTCCTTAATAACTCGAAACATTTTTCTGATAATTATTTAAGTGAAATGTTGCATGCTTGTGTGCTGTTCACATCTTAACAACATGAACTATTTAGTCGTTTAGCTCTGTCATTTGTTATTTATATTTTAAAAATAGTATAGGTCATGAAAATGTTAAAATAATGAATTAATGATGGTGATGATGATGATGATGATAATAATAATAATAATAATAATAATAATAATAATCTTTACTTTTTAACTTTGCTCTAGAATATCTCATTAGGAAAGTCAAGGAAAACACAGAGTTTGGAATTGAACGGGTTACATCAGCTGCTTGTTTATGCAAATGACGTGAATGTGATACGAGAATACGCAAACTATTACGGAAAACACGGGAATTTTACTTGATGAAAGTAAAGAGATAGGGTTGGAAGTAAATTCTGGAAAAAAAAACAAAAACAAAAACAAAACAAAACAAAGTATATCATTATGTTTCCTGACCAGAACATAGTACGAAATAAAAATTAAAAAAAAATTATCCTTTGAAGAGATGCAAAAATTCAAATACCTTGGAGCAACGGTAACAAATATAAATGACGCTCGAGAAGAAATTAAACGCACAATAAATATGGGAAATGCCTTTTATTATTCGGTTGAGAAGCCGTTGTCATCTAGTCTGCTTTCAAAAAACTTAGTTAGAATTTATAAAACAGTTATATTACCAGTTGTTCTGTATGGTTGTGAAACTTGGACTCTCACTTTGAGAGAAGAACATAGTTTAAGGATGTTCGAGAATAAGAAGCTTAAGACAATATTTTGGGCTAAGAAGGATGCAGTTGCAGGAGAATGGAGAAAGGTAGCGTACATAACGCGGAACTGCACTCATTGTATTTGTCATCTTACATAATTATTAGGAGCATTAAATCCAGACGTTTGAGATGGGCAGGGCATGTATCAAGCATGGATGAATCCAGAAATGCATGTAGAAAGTTAGTTGGGAGACCTGAGAGGAAAACCTTTGGTGAGGCCGAGACGTTCATGAGAGGATAATATTAAAACAGATTTGAGAGAGGAGGTATGTATGATGATAGGGACTCTGCGTTCTAGATTCATTTTCCGGGCTGAGAGGCCGTGGTCTATTGGTTGGTTTTCTACCAGATGTTTTCTGCAACTACGGCAGACATCTTCAGTGGAGTGGTATCCGAAGTCGCAAAACTCTTCTCGGAGTACCTGAGGCAACACTACAATCTCTGGGTTATTAATATTATTATTATTATTATTATTATGGTGATAATGATAATGATGGTGATGATAGTTATAGTACTATAAGTTATAACCTATTATAGACTTACTAAAGCCTTTACCTATAACCAAAAATGTATTTAAAAATAGGCTTAAGGACTTTACCAATAGACGGTAGTATATTATACACATTATTTAAAGGGTGTAATTGATGTTTTGTTATTTGAAGTGTTGTATATTGAAGAAGTGTGTTGTGTCAGTGAAGTGTGTTTGTATCAATGAAGTTTTATAGTTACTAGCTGTACCTACCCATTTAGCTTAACGTAATTCAGTTTAAAAGTATGCCAACGGCACTTGGTGTTATTAAGCGGTCACCCATTCAAGTACAGATCACGCTGAAAGATGCTTGAATTCGTTGACCGGATGAGAACTGGTATTTTCAAAATGTTGTGGCCGCTACCGCCACTGTGGCGTATAGTGCAGTTTCTCCCACATATGGTTAGATAATTTATAGCAATCTCATTTGGTAGAGAAATATATAAACTAAGTAACGTATGAAAGAAGATTGCTAAATATATTTTTAAAAATTTGGAATATTTGTGCAATTTTTACCTCTTGCGTATGCTACTCGTAGCCTGACATTACTATATAAACGCCAATTATATAATATACCGGCGACAGAGCGGTCTACACTGACTTCTGTTGTGGCTCATTGAATGGCGGAGGTTTCGGACGTAAATCTCTAAATCGAAACTAATGCTTGGGAGTAGTCCGTTATTCGATGTCGTTATGTGATCCATAGCAAAGCTCAGTGACAGGCCGAGCAGGTATTGCAGCTCTGCGTAATTTTTTTCCATTTATGATTACAGACTGTCGAAACGATGGGAATAAAGACAGGTCGATTATATGAATTTGAATATAATGTTTCCAATGAGGGTGACCGTAAAGATCTTGAATAGAAGCAAAACAGAATGATTAGAGAGGGAAATATGTTTAAGTACAGGAATACGTAAGTAAAAAAAAACGGAGAATTGCAAACCCAATAGAACCATACATGGTCAAAATGTAAATGGTAATGTAATATTTTGATTGGATCTTTAAGATTAGTCAATAAAATTATTTGAATTTGAAATAATCGGAATAGCATGGAGTGGGTTTGAAGCAGCCTATTGAACAGTAAGCGTGACCAGCTGTACCTACCCATTTAGCTTAGCGTGATTCAGTTTAAAGGTATGCTGAAATATGCTTGACTTCGTTGACCGGATGAGAACTGGTATTTTCAAAATGTTGTGTCCGCTACCGCCACCGTGGCGTAAAGTGCAGTTTCTCCCACATACGGTTAGATCCGGGTTCCTTAAAAGCCAGTAAGTAAGTATTATTATTATTATTATTATTATTATTATTATTATTATTATTATTATTATATCCATAATCACGTTCTTTGGCACAAGACTAGAGTGTGGCGCAGACTGACAGTATCGCGTGCGAATCTCGTTTAGACCGTCACAATCTCGATTCTTTCTTGCGGGAACCTCCACTGCACCGGAAGGTCGACGACCTCTCCTGAAGACCGAGCTCAGTTCTCACTTACCGGAAGTTCTTCACAGAATCGGAATTTACTAGTGCAGAGAGTTGTTTCCGCGACCAGCGTAATTAATCCTCTTCATTAAGTAAAACAAGTGACTACTGCACTCTGCTACTTAGTGTAATACAGTTCCAACGTCACTGATGAAGATTTCAACTTCTTATTAGGCTTACAACAAGTATATGGAAAGTATTGTATTTTTCTTACAATTTTTTTCACGATATGTAAAACCCTTGTGGCTCAGTGTACTATAATTACTTTACTTACCGACAGTTTTAAACTAATACTAGCGGCTTGTACAGTAAGGCCCGATTGTATAAACCATTTAATCTTAGATCAGAGGTTAAATTGATCCTTGTTTCAGCTGAACTTGGAATTTTGTGTTGTATAAAGTCTAATCTGAGATTAATTTGTCTCAAACTAAAGTCAACTTTGACTGAAGAAATTTCTCCGATTAAGTTAGATGATCCAAGTTTAGTTATTTCTTTTCTGTTTGAAATATACGAGTGACAGACTGTGCAAATAAAATATCCATTATTATTAATATTAATAGATATGTTAGGTACATTTATATATATTTCTTTCAATTTCTTGCCTTAATACACAAACAATCTTATATTTTATAAGGCTCTATCATGTTCAGCAGTATCAAATAACATAACCTATAATTATATTATGTTTATAACAACCATTAATTATTAATGGATATGATAGTTACATTCATAAACTTTCAATTAACTGTATTACTAAACGAAAATTGTCGTTTTATAAAGCTTTATTATGTTTAGCAGTATCAAACACCATAACATGATAACAACTCGGAGAACAGTCAACCTTCTTCTTATTGTACGCCATTATTTACGTTGCACAAAAAACCAGTGTCTCCAACAGAGTGTAAGGAAAGTCACCAAAAAGTAGTTGTAAAGTCGCTAGATTTCTCATTATCAACAAAGAAAGATTAAATTTTGTCACTATGGGGTGCTAAAAAGGTCACTAAATCCCTATTTAAGCAATATAAAAGTTAAAAGAAATTGTTGTTGAAAAAGAGTTAAAGTCGCTAGATTGGCAACACTGAACAAACCTGTCCGCGCATCACGTATTTCACCTGTTTATGCGATGTTGCCAAATCCTTTTCACGTGAACTTAGATTGCATTTGAACCAAGGTAATTTGATCGCAGAAAAGTTTTATACAATAGAAGAAGTGTCTGAACTCGGTTCACTTTTCGATCTTCGATCAAAGTTGATCTTTAGTCAGGGAGTTTTATACATAAATGCTGCAAACTAAGTTCATTAGAGGTTCAAATAAACATTTTTCGTGTTTATTTTCAATGAAGAATACCAGACATTCTGAAAGTTATTTGCTTCCATAGTAATGAAACATAGGCCTACTCCCTCTGAATGGTTTTTTTTATGCCAAATACTTTTTCTTGAACCTATCCACCTTCAGTTTTTTAGTTTGAACGCGAAAACGCAAGTAACAATGTCAGGACGATCAGTCGGTTTTTCATGTGAGATTAAAGCAGTAGCTATTTCAGATCATTGCGGATTGTAGATGAAAGTTAAAAAAAAATGTCAGGTTTGCTATGCTTTCGAACAACAGACATAGCATCCTGGTATAGCTGCTGCATGTTTCGTAAACTGCCTTGAAATGTAGGGTAAAATCATTTTATCCTGCTGAGAGATCTTGCTGAAATAATCGGGAGACTACGAAATCTTGTAGGCATCATATTTTTATCAGTAAGTAATACCTTTTGGTCTTTCCTTAGAAGCTCTAATTTTTGCGCTCTCTCGAGCCAATACTGAAGAGAATCACGCATATAAATCGAAGCCACACCGCCATTAAATATATGAAAAATACCCAACCCTACTTGATTAATAACTACAAAAATATTTGATTTCTAATAACAGTATTATTATCTTACGTAACTTTTATAGTTTTCAATAACATATACTATATAGCCGCCACTCAGTAAATTATATAAATCAAGATCTAATTTAATATATTCTCTACAGCTACTTATATAACACCAAAACGTTTCACTTTCATATCATCAATATAGCATTCATATGTATAATTAATGAAAAATAGTCACAGCATGGCATTAACTATAATAATATTTCATTTCTAACGGTAGCCTAATAATATCATCAAACCACCTCAAGTTTTGTAGTTTTTAATATACAATACACAGCTATATTCATAAAATTACAAAGCACAGAATCAGACCTGTAAATTAATTTTAGTTAGTCTTGAAATTTTTAATAACCAATTTAATTTGAGCTCTAAATATGTCAGCATTCTTGCAAGTCATGGCCTTCGTGTAATATTGTTTACTGTAGTGTGTGTTTTGTTTTATCCTGAAATGCAATTAGTGACGACAGATTAATTTCAGAAAATAGGAAAATTATGTTGAAAAATTGACATTTCACTCAAAACTACTATTTTTCTGAAAAACTTTGGGTTCCAAGCCTCAGAATGAGAGGTCATTTATTAAAATCCGTTCAGCCGTTTTCTCGTAATTTCCATTACCAGTTCAAATTATATACCGTATATATAGATTCCTTTTTCTACTGCTGCTACTACTACTGTTCACGAAAAGCCTTGCATTTATGGTCCGTACCAGGAATCTGTAGAGTAACTTCACGCATATGGGGGCGGAGTCTGTGCCGGAGTGTACTGCGGGCAGCATCAGCTCGAGGCCGCTAAGGAGTAAGTTGCTCGCGGCAGACGGCAGAGTAGAGTTCAGGTAGAAATTATCCAATCCCTGAAAGCGATTGCTAGTTTCGTTCAACCAACAGCTCCCCCCAGAGGTATCATTGGCCCTAGCCCTCCCACAATCCACTTATTTCGTCTTTCTACTCTACAGATTCCTGGGACGGACCGCAGTATTCCTAAAGTTACACAGGATGTGGAGTAATTCTTTGTACACAAGGTTTTCCAAAACGTTAGGCAGTATGATTTACTTCTCAAGAAATTGTTTAATTACAGGAAGCTAATTGATCATAAAGGCGTCTACATCTGTGGAGTAACGGTTAGCGCGTCCGGCCGCGAAATCAGGCGCCCGGGTTCTATTCCCGGTCGGGGCAAGTTACCTGGTTGAGGTTTTTTCCGGGGTTTTCCCTCAACCCAATATGAGCAAATGCTGAGTAACTTTCGCTGCTGGACCTCGGACTCATTTCACTGATATTATCACATTCATCTCTTTCAGACGCTAAATAACCAGAGATGTTGATAAAGCTTCGTAAAATAACCTACTAAAATTTAAAAAAATTGATTCCTTCATGTTCTCAAAAATTTTAATAATCATTGTGTGATGAACTTTCTGATCAGTTGCGAATGTCTTCCAGAAAGTTTCTTTAGGGTCCGAACAAATGGTAATTTAAAGTTGTTAAGTCCGGGCTGTAAGGGGGTTGGTGGTCACTCTTTCTCAATTATTACAGCGCAATTATTCATGCGTCGATAGCTCAGTATGCGGACTATGGTTTCCTAAATGTAAGGGAATACAATTCTGTGGAAGATATTTAGGGGATTTTTATTAAATATGTCCCACAGAATTGTATTGTGTTATTTAATAATAGTAATTTGTTTTTGTACGTCAATATGGAAGTAAAAATGAACTACTTCTCCACAAAAATTCCAAATTTACTTCATACAATATAATGCATTTTCCAATAAGGCATTACTCGACACCTCGTCGCCTTATATATACAGTACTTACCAGTACCTGCATTTAACAAAAACGAACAAACTGAAAACCAAACTATCAGATCCCTAACAAGTGGTGTGATTTTCGTACATGAAAATGCTACTCCATATATATTAATGAAGTTAACAGGGCTCCCACAAATGACCTTTTCGGTTTCGAAGTCCACACCTGTGGAGTAACGGTTAGCGCGTCTGGCCGAGAAACCAGGTGGCCCGGGTTCGATTCCCGGTCGGGGCAAGTTGCCTGGTTGAGGTTTTTTCCGGGGTTTTCCCTCAACCCAATATGAGCAAATGCTGGGTACTTTCGGTGCTTGACCCCGGACTCATTTCACCGGCATTATCACCTTCATCTCATTCAGACGCTAAATAACCTAAGCTGTTGATAAAGCGTCGTAAAATAACCTACTTAAAAAGAACTCGATTCCCAGCCGGTTTTTCCGGGATTTTCCCTCAACCCAATATGAGCATATGCTGGGTAACTTTCGGTGTTGGACCCCGGACTCATTTCACCGGCATTATCACCATCTCATTCAGACGCTAAATAACCTAAGCTGTTAATAAAGCGTCGTAAAATAACCCACTTAAAAAAAACTCGATTCTCAGCCGGTTTTTCCGGGGTTTTCCCTCAACCCAATATGAGCAAATGCTGGGTAACTTTCGGAGCTGGACCCCGGACTCATTTCACCGGCATTATCACCATCTCATTCAGACGCTAAATAACCTAAGCTGTTGATAAAGCGTCTTAAAATAACCCACTTAAAAAAATCGATTTCGAACACATGTAACTTACGTTTAATTAAACTCAGCTATTTAAAATTTATATCGATAGAAAGAGAAACTCAATTTTGTTTCAGTACATGACATTTGATAAGACTACTACCTAATAAATAATAACATTTTTTCTTTGTTGAGACGAAATGGCTGTTATAGAGGACAGATAAGCTTTTTGTATCCTTGATTTTCATGTTAACCAATCCGTTATTAGTGTCCAGCTACATTTCCGAACAAGGTTTGGTGCAGGGCCATCTAGTGCCCAAGTGATACTCCGATTTTAGGCAATAGTTAATCAACCGGCCGCCCGCCAGTACTCGAGAAAACAGTTGAGCAAAAATCCACCATCAGAGCCAGAGGGGTATGATTTGAAGACATGTGATTTTTGTCCTGCGACAGATTTGTCGCTGGTTCCGACTGTGACTATAGTTCGAAAATCACAACTCTGAGAAATCGCCATTTCAGATCGGTGACTCAGCAATGGCGGCTGATGTACGGTTTTAGAAAAAAGTTTTGTCGCACAAATACTTTATAAGTCCCAGAAAGGAGGCAGTGCTCATGATCAGACATACAACGGAACAAAACTAATTTTATTACCTCAACTAGCCCTTCTCTTGTGAACCAGGTCGCTCGTCTTCTGATCATGCGCATTGTCCCCTTTCTGGGACTTATAAAGTATCTGTGCGACAAAACCTTTTTCTAAAATTGTAGGTGTATGTGACAGTTACAGATAATTATCGTAGATAGGCCTCTAACTTGTTTTTTTTTTCTCAAGAATTTAGTTAAACAGAGAAAAAGATTGTAAATTCAAAACGGGCCTTTTATTCTGAACCCTGAATGAACGAATGCCGTAATGAGTAATCGAAAGAGTTAATGAATGAATGAATTAATGAGTGAATGAATGATTGGAAGCATGGGCAAATAACAACGAAGACTCTGAATGAATTAATTAATTCATTCATTCATTTATTAATGGATGAATGAATTTATGAATGATGAATGGATGAATGAATGAATTTATGAATGAATGATGAATGAACGAATTTATGAATGAATGAATGGATTTATGAATGAATTTATGCATGAATGAATGGATTTATGAATGATGAATGAATGAATTAATGAATTTATGCATGAATGAATGGATTTATGAATAATGAATGGATGAATGAATGAATTAATGGATTTATGAATGGATGAATGAATTTATGAATGAATTTATGAATGGATAATTGAGAGAGTGAATTAATAGAATTTATGAATGAATAAATGGATTTATGAATGGATGAATGAATTTATGAGTGGATAAATGAGAGAGTGAATTAATAGATGAATGATTGAATGAATTTATGAATGGATGAATCAATTTATGAATGAATGAATGAATTTATGCATGAATGAATGGATTTATGAATGATGAATGGATGAATGAATGACTGAATTTATGAATGAATGATGAATGGATGAATTTATGAATGAATGAATGGATTTATGAAGGAATGAATTTATGCATGAATGAGTGGATTTATGAATGGTGAATGAATGAATGAATTTATGAATGAATAAATGGATTTATGAATGGATGAATGAATTTATAAATGAATTTATGAATGGATAAATGAGAGAGTGAATTAATAGAATTTATGAATGAATAAATGGATTTATGAATGGATGAATGAATTTATGAGTGGATAAATGAGAGAGTGAATTAATAGATGAATGAATGAATGAATTAATGAATGATTGATTGAATGAATTTATGAATGGATGAATGAATGAGTGAATTAATGGATGGATGGATGGATGGATGGATGAATGAATGAATTTATTAATGAATTAATTAATGGATTTATGAATGAATGATGAATGAATGGATGACTTAATGAATTTATGAATGAATTAATTAATGGTTGGATGAATGCACTTGTGCAACTGTAACAACTGTAGGCATGACCCACTGAAACGCTCTGGTGATAATCCGTGCACTCACAGAGTAACGTGTCGTGATCAGCAACTGTAAAATCCATCCGGTAGGCATCATTCCAGCGCTATAAATGTCTTCTCTTGCAAATAAGTGCAATATAATTCTATTTTGTGTTTTTTCTGATCCGTCACTGTCTGGAACTTGCATTCATAGGGTGTATGTGAACAAAATCAAATTCACATGACACATTACAGCAAGATCCCGGATTTATGTTCAAAATTCTTGTTGCATGTACAATTCTGGAATATATGCATACTTACAAATGGCTTTTAAAGAATCCGGAGGTTTATTGCCGCCCTCACATAAGCCCGCCATCGTTCCCTATCCTGCGAAAGATTAATCTAGTCCCTACCATCATATCCCACCTCCCTCAAGTCCATTTTAATATTATCTTCCGTGCTATTATTATGTAGATGTGAAACCAGATACGTGTGTAAGAAAGCAAAACTAAGAATAGGAATAGTTGTAGTGAAGATTTCTTTGTTATTTATTTTTAACTTTTAAGAGTTGCAAGAAATTAAACAATATTCGAAACAAAAGTATTATTAATTATCTCGGAATACGAGTATGTTATATTTGAGCAAAAAAAAAAAAAAGAGAGAATGTCGTAACTGGCAAATCACATTATTTACGTTGCTGTGGTTACGCAATTTGCATGCGCAACAAAAATACGTCTCCCCATGCGCAGCTGTCCTGATCGCATAGTCAAACACAAGGATAGATTTTTACATACATCTCACCCTATAAATCACGTGATCCGTTACTTCACACCCAACCGGTCTAGAAGCAGCTGAAGAGCAATATCTGTGGTAGCCATCTCAAATATTCTAATGCACATAATATAATATAGCCGGTGTTATTATTATTTTGTATTTTTCACATAATCGACGAATGTCAATACACGTTCTTTGATATTTTATGGGACGTTAATGTTTTCTTTTATTTCCTCATACCAGCACCACAGACGTTTCACGTATTTGCCACTCGCAGATTTGTCGATAAAATCAAAACCTCTAGTGGGATTACTGTTGATAATAATAATAATAATAATAATAATAATAATAATAATAATTTCAAATACCTGGGAGCAATGATACTCGGGAGGAAATTAAACACAGAATAAATATGGGAAATGCCTGTTATTATTCGGTTGAGAAGCTTTTATCATCCAGACTGCTGCCAAAAAATCTTAAAGTTAGAATTTATAAAGCAGTTATATTACCGGTTGTTCTCTATGGTTGTGAAACTTGGACTCTCACTTTGAGAGGGGAACATAGGTTAAGGGTGTTTGAGAATAAGGTGCTTAGGAAAATATTTCGGGCTAAAAGGGATGAAGTTACAGGAGAATGGAGAAAGTTAGACAACACAGAACTGCACGCATTGTATTCTTCACCTGACATAATTAGGAACATTAAATCCAGACGTTTGAGATGGGCAGGACATGTAGCACGTATGGGCGAATCCAGAAATGCATATAGTGTGTTAGTTGGGAGACCGGAGTGAAAAAGACCTATGGGGAGGCCGAGACGTAGATGGGAGGATAATATTAAAATTGATTTGAGAGAGGTGGGGTATGATGATAGAGAGTGGATTAATTTTGCTCAGGATAGGGACCGATGGCGGGCTTATGTGAGGGCGGCAATGAACCTGCGGGTTCCTCAAAAGCCATTTGTAAGTAAGTAATAATAATAATACTTACTTACTTACTTACTGGCTTTTAAGGAACCCGGAGGTCATTGCCGCCCTCACATAAGCCCGCCATTGGTCCCTATCCTGAGCAATATTAATCCAGTCTCTACCATCATATCCCACCTCCCTCAGATCCATTTTAATATTATCTTCCCACCTACGTCTCGCCCTCCCCAAAGGTCTTTTTCTCTCCGGCCTCCCAACTAACACTCTATATGCATTTCTGGATTCGCCCATACGTGCTACATGTCCTGCCCATCTCAAACGTCTGGATTTTATGTTCCTAATTATGTCAGGTGAAGAATACAATGCGTGCAGCTCTGCGTTGTGCAACTTTCTCCATTCTCCTGTAACTTCATCCCTTTTAGCTCCAAATATTTTCCTAAGAACTTTATTCTCAAACACCCTCAATCTCTGTTCCTCTCTCAAATTGAGAGTCCAAGTTTCACAACCATACAGAACAACCTCTAATATAACTGTTTTATAAATTCTACTTTCAGATTTTTTGACTGCAGACTAGATGACAAAAGCTTCTCAACCGAATAATAACAGGCATTTCTCATATTTCTTCTGCGTTTAATTTCCTTCCAAGTGTCATTTGATTTATGTTTGTTACTGTTGCTCCAAGATATTTGAATTTTTCCACCTCTTCGAAAGATAAATCTCCAATTTTTATAGTTCCATTTCGTACAATATTCTAGTCACGAGACATAATCATATACTTAGTCTTTTCGGGATTTACTTCCAACCCTATCGCTTTACTTGCTTCAACTATAATTTCCGCGTTTTCCCTAATCATTTGTGGATTTTTTCCTAACATCCACGTCATCCGCATAATAATGATAATAATAATAATAATAATAATAATAATAATAATAATAATAATAATAATAATACATAAAATGTAAAATACCAATAATGTGAATTGTGAACAATTTTAATAATGACCTCCCTTGACAAAATTCTTCGTACACCACTGATTATAAAGTACATAAATAACTAATTTTGGACTTATTTTTGTTATATTATAAAGAGGGAGATGTCTGCTAAGAATACCCCTGTATACCGAATGGTATTTTCTAAACTCCGAACGCATTGTGGGTACAAATAGCTTGGGAATTGCTCATTGGCCCCTGAATGCTTGAAGCGTATTAAACCAGCAACATATATGCAGATTTATGTTGACTGGTTGTAGTCTTATTATCTGTGTGTGGGACGTCAATTGCTCCAACATAATAGATCCCAGTGTTTCAGTCCATTGTAGGCCACTCTAAAGAAGAAGAAGAAGATTTCGGTTACCCTTGCCATTCGCATTCCTCCCTTGCTCCATTATGGGCGTGTAATCATATCATCCTCACCGAAGAGCCGCTGTAGATGAAGAGGTTTGTCCAGTGAAACACTGTCGCTTTCGTCCAGAATTTTGAAGGAAAGTAGGCTATGAATTCAGCTTCACACACCCGAGTAAAATCAATGGTCATATTACTTAGTAGATGTTCAATATCAAGAGCAGTGCGCAGGTCCGCGTCTGTGCTGGGGCTCCTCGTGTTGTGGTACCCCCATCGATTTTACAATACTCAATGCCAAGGCCGCTTGCAGTGATGCCACTGCACTATCAGATGCTGAACCACCACTCTGCGGGTGTTTCCAGATCTCTGTAAAATTTATAATGACTTTTACTACGTCATACTACTTTTTACCAATAAAACGGTACGAAAGGACGCCTTTCAACCAATCATGGCTACTTACCGCACAATTTTATCGCTTCCCTAGCATTTGTTTAATTTTATCGCTTCCCTAGCATTTGTTTGTTTTTATCACTACCCTAGCATTTGTTTCTTTGCTTGCCAACATTTCAAACTGTAAATTCTTTACGGTACTATAAAACATGCTTCGCTATCGTAATTTGTTTCCCTCATAGATAGTCGACTGAAAATGGCGGCTCCATTCAAACATTTTGGTGAAGGTAACATTAGAGAAATAGAATTTTAGTAAGTCAATATCTATTTTATTGTAAGTAATTTATTTCTTCTAATCTTTATATACTTTCTCCTGTTTTTATCACCTTCCTACCATTTGTTTGTTTGCCAACATTTCAAACTGCAAATTCTATACGGTACTATAAAACATGTTTTGCGATCGTAACTTGTTTCCCTCATAGATGGTCGACTGAAAATGGCGGCTCCATTCAAACATTTTGGTGAAGGTAACATTAGAGAAATAGAATTTTAGTAAGTCAATATCTATTTTATTGTAAGTAATTTATTTCTTCTAATCTTTATATACTTTCTCCTGTTTTTATCACCTTCCTACCATTTGTTTGTTTGCCAACATTTCAAACTGCAAATTCTATACGGTACTATAAAACATGTTTTGCGATCGTAACTTGTTTCCCTCATAGATGGTCGACTGAAAATGGCGGCTCCATTCAAACATTTTGGTGAAGGTAACATTAGAGAAATAGAATTTTAGTAAGTCAATTAATATCTATTTTATTGTAAGTAATTTATTTCTTCTAATCTTTATATACTTTCTCCTGTTTTATCACCTTCCTACCATTTGTTTCTTTGTTTGCCAACATTTCAAACTGCAAATTCTTTACGGTACTGTAAAACATGCTTTGTGATCGTAACTTGTTTCCCTCATAGATAGTCGACTGAAAATGGCGGCTCTATTCAAATATTTTGGTGAAGGTAACTTTAGAGAAATAGAATTTTAGTAAGTCAATTATTATCTATTTTATTGTAAGTAATTTATTTCTTCTAATCTTTCTATACTTTCTCCTGTTTTTATCACCTTCCTACCATTTGTTTCTTTGTTTGCCCACATTTCAAACTGCAAATTTTTTACGTACTATAAAATATGCTTTGCGATCGTCATTTGTTTACAGCATAGACAGTCAACTGAAAATGGCGGCTCCGTTCAGACGTTTTGTTGAAGCTAACATTAGTGAAATAGAATTTCAGTAAGTCAATTAATATGTTATTGTATTAGAGTACTTTATTTCTTCTAATCTTTATATACTTTCTTCTAATCGTGTAACAGTCAATTAAATTCCACTCGAGTTTTGATTTTCTCTAGATAAATCTAAACCTCTAGCGAGATTACTATTGATGATGATGATGATAATAATAATAATAATAATAATAATAATAATAATCGTTTATATGATCACCATTTCATCACTATTAACATCTTCTTCGTTTTCTTCAAATTCCACAACTAATTCCAAAATAAATTTCATTTTTATTTTATTTAGCAACAATTCCAACACTTCAGGTTATTTAGTATCTCTTAGATAACGATATGGTGATAACAGAATAAGAATTCCATAACAATGATAGAGCTCTGATTGAGGTTCTGGCTGATATGTACAATAGTGGCATAAAAAAACTGGACCGACCCTTGTAGCTGATTTCAAAGCCTTGTTCACTCCAGAGCACGATAGACTGGTAACTAAGACTTTCGTGGTTCTAATCCTGCCTGGGAAGGAAACTCTATTTTGTTCCTTATTCAAATTTATTCCCAATACTTTTCGATTGCAGCGATATTATACTACTTAATTAACTTATTATTCCCAGAACATGAATTTTACCAGCAATCGAAAGGTTTTGGGAATAAATTTGAATAAGGAACAAAAAAAAAGTTTCCTTCCGAGGCAGGATTCGAACCACGAAAGTCTTAGTTACCAGTCTATCGTGCTATGGAGTGAACAAGGCTCTGAAATCAGCTACAAGGGTCGGTCTGGGTTTTTTTTGTCATTACTGTACATCTATTACCAGGCAGTACATCTCACTTGATGATATGTGTCAGAGAAAGAACAATTGTTTGTATAGGCCTACATTTGAAATGTGATTAATGTAATATGTAACTAGTCAGCGATGTACAGAGTGATTTATATACAACTAACACATTTCTTTCTTTCCTTATTTCAAAACGAATGATGCTATCTACAATTTGTTGTACCTCAAATGTAGAGTATCTTTGGGAGATTACTAACCTCTATAGCAAATGTTGAAAATTCTTTATTTATTCGGCTGGGAACTCACTTAATGACCAGTTTTTAACGTCAAATTAAGCAGGAGTTTTGATTCCCTGTCACGAGATGCTCAGATGTTTATTCTTTACTCCTTATTGTTGGCAGCTGTTTTCGACATTTTGTTTTAGTCACTGAAAATGCAGTACACATTAAATCAACGGCTCTTCCTTGTGAAGCAATACTGGATTACGAATTCAATTACAGCTACTCAAAGGGCATACCAGAGAGAATTTGGTGTTCGTAATCCCCTCCAAAGAAACACAATACTGGGATTTGTAAACAAATTGGAAACAACTGGATCTCTAAAAGAATATGACAAATATACAGAATAAAAAATAAACATCTGCGCATCTCGTGACAGGGAATCAAAACTTCTCTTTAATTTGACGTTAAAAACTGGTCATTAAGTGAATTTCCAGCCGAATAAATAAAGAATTTTCAACATTTGCTATAGAGGTTAGTAATCTCCCAAAGGTACTCTACATTTGAGGTATAATAAATTGTGGCTAGCATCATTCGTTTTGAAATAAAGAAAGAAGGAAATGTGTCAGTTCTATATAAATCACTCTGTAATATTTAGTATTTATTTAGTATTTATTTATTTAACCTGGTAGAGATAAGGCCGTCAGGCCTTCTCTGCCCCTCTACCAGGGGATGTATACAATGGAGAGGATAAGGAATTGGCCACCCTAACCCATTATCTCCTGGCTTAGTTACCTCATGAGTCATGCGTTATTTATGAGGTTCAGACCTGTCTTCGGACAGATGACTAAACATCCACAGCAACAAGAATGATAGGGGAAATTAAAATGTTAACAGAAAATGTCTCACTCAGCCTACTGTCACGAACTCCGACTCTTTGGCTGGGAGACTGCTTGACTGACCTACAGATGGGTCTTGCATAAGTTTTCATAGCCATATGACCTCATTTACATTAGTCATTTTGTATTCTGCCTCCTGTGTGTTGCTGTAGCTTATGTGCTGTTCCCACTTCTAAAGTTCGTCTTGAGAGTGGATTGTAACTCTTGCATATGGTGATTGTAATCCTTCGTCTGTATGGATGACGGCAGTTCTATTGTATCGCATTCAGACGTCTGCGAGTACAGTCCCGTATGAATGCCACATATTCCTAGTAGCCAGTGGCGTAGCGTCAATGTAAGCTAAAAAGCTAAGCTTCCCCAGTTAATAATAATTTCATAATAAACCTGCAGTCTATGGAAAAAATTATGTATTAATTTTAATAGAATTTATATTTAAGCGTTAAATATTGTGATGCGGCAGCCGTGGATGACTTGCGATGCAGCAGTAAACAAGAAGCCTGCACACACCAGCTTCCAAGCAGATTGGTTTCTTTCACTCATTCTTCTGTGTAACCCACCCTGCAGATTTTCCACCCTTTCTAACTACCTGGTCGCAAGGGTAACAAGAAGCTAGCTTTTACATTGAAAATAAGTAGTTTCCGAGTTATCCCTTTTCGTCAGTTGTGTTCAGTTGAAGTGTTAGTGTGCATTGTGGCTGATATAATAAATAATGAGTTAAATAACAGTTCCTGACACCAATTTACTTGAATTTTTTAGGACAATTCCATTATCAAGACTGACTTACGAACAAAAGTGTGATCTAAAAAACGAATGACCGACTCGCTTGCTGTCAATGAAGGACACAACCAAAAGACAGATGCATACTTACGTAATGATATTAATACTGTATCTATTGATCGTTAATATTGTGGTTTCTCTAAATATGACAGGGTGTTAGCTAATGTTATACGTATACGTGTCTATTTGTTAGAGATATGTGTAAACCGTGAAATCATCTTTTACTACGTAACATTTGAGGTCATGCCTTATTGGTGTTACTTACGAGGTTCCGACCAATCTTCGACTGCTGACTTGCCATCGACTACTATTTATTTTA
The DNA here is from genome assembly GCF_040183065.1 of Periplaneta americana. Classification (NCBI taxonomy): domain Eukaryota; kingdom Metazoa; phylum Arthropoda; class Insecta; order Blattodea; family Blattidae; genus Periplaneta; species Periplaneta americana. Next base: position 13,039,535 of record NC_091127.1, read on the forward strand.
AGACTATCTTTGTAATACGTTTTCTCATATTGCATGAAAGACAACTTGAATTAGCTTCCCCTGCTCAAGATTTCATGCTACGCCACTGCTAGTAGCGAAGACAAAGCTGTTCCTGTACAAGCCATGCGTGCAATTGTAATTATTTACTGAACTTCCATTTACAACTACAGAGACCATTCAAAGAAATAAGACAGTGATTCTGAGGTATATACACGAATCGAGCCTATATTTCTTCAGTCCGAAATCGTCAGCTGACGGACCTAGCTGTTGTTGCGCCTACATAGTAATTTATTTTTTTATTGGGTTATTTTACGACGCGGTATCAATATCTAGGTTATTTAGCGTCTGAATGAAACGAAGGTGATAATGCAGGTGAAATGAGTCCGGGGCCCAGCACCGAAAGTTACCCAGCATTTGCTCGTATTGGGTTGAGGGAAAACCCCGGAAAAAACCTCAACCAGATAACTTGCCCCAACCGGGATTCGAACCCGGGCCACCTGCCAAGGTGCAGTTTATGTTTTGGTGGAGATGGATTACATTTATATTTATTATTGTGTATGTGTATGTACAGACGTGGACAAATTATTAACAAAATTGACGAATTTTATGATAATTCTATTTACAAAATTTGACTTTTCAGTTTAGACTACAATTGACAATTTTGCATATTTCTGTCATTACAGTAGACAGAAGTATGCAAAATTTAAACTGCAGTTTAAATTGAAGAGCTTAATTTTGTAAACATATATAATAAAAATCTTCAATTTTGTTAATAATTTGTAAATTAGCAAAAATGTCAACTACAGTCTAAATTTAAGAGTCAAATTTTGTAAAACTGCAAAATAAAAATCTTCAATTTTGCTAATAATTTGGAAATATCCAAAATGTCAACTGTATTCCAAATTGAAGAATGGAATTTTGTAAAAATATATAATAAAAACCTTCAGTTTTGCTAATAATTTGTAAATATGCAAAAAATATCAAATGTAGTCAAAATTGAAGAGTCAAATTTTCTAAAAATATACAATACAAATCTTCAATTTTGCTAATAATTTGGAAATACACAAAAATGTTAACTGTAGTCTAAATTGAAGAATCATATTTTGTAAAAATATATAATAAAAATCTTCAATTTTGCTAATAATTTGTCCACGTCTGTATTTATTCATACTGCAATGGGTATATACCCGGTGGCAGTGGTAACTAATTACACTCAATAATGACAAAAATAAACTTGTTAATTAAAAATACACTTAATAATAATACCAATAATTAATACTAACAATAATTTATAATAATAATAATAATAATAATAATAATAATAATAATAATAATAATAATAATAGGGAATATCCTAAATTAAATGAAGCACTATCACTTAAAATAACATTTAAAATAAATCTAATTTTTATCTTAAATCTAAGTTCGAACTAAAACCCACGAGTATGATATGTCCATATCTGCACAAGTACCTTTCTACATTACACTCATTTCGCTGTAAACTCACTCACTGCACTGGAACTACGACACATTTCACTGATTCTATCCTTATTTCACTAACACTTCAAAAACATTTCACTGTTCAAATACTTTGCACTGCCACTATAAACTATAAAGCTTCCCTGACAGGAACACGTTTCACTGACACAACACACTTCACTGACACAACATAATTCTTCACTGATACAACACACTTCACTGACACAACATAATTCTTCACTGATACAACACACTTCACTGACACAACATAATTCTTCACTGATACAACTCTTCAATAACAAAATATCATTTACACCCTTTACATACTGTGTATAATTATCGTCTATTAGTAAAGTCCTTAAGCCTATTTTTAAATACCTTTTTGGTTGTTGGATTATTATTTGAAATTTTGTTATGAAATTGGATTTAATTGTAATTTTTTGTAGATTTTAATGGTGATTTTGGCTTTCGCGGTCAGACGCGCTGACCGTTACTCCACAGATGTGGACGATAGTAATTTATTCATGGTGTTTTGCCCAAGGGTAGGCCTTTCACTGCAAACCCAGCATTGTCCAATCTTTCCTATTCCAATTCCTAACCCATATAAAACATCTCCTCCCCTTTTCTCTGAAAAAAAAACCCTTATCCAAACTCTTATAATGCCGTTATTTGGTTACTGCGATGTTTTATTAACTGATAAATAATTAACCATAAGGCTATAGCATGTCCATAAAATGTGCATTACATTTATATGCAACATTCGAAAATACGACCATATTTCACTATACTTCGAACAGCTGTCGTGGCCCCGACTTCAGAAACGCAGAGAACTACATTCACTCTCGCTGCTGTATCGAATCTTGCACACTTCTTGTCCATCTTATCTGTCAATTCGGTTTCAGAATCTCTCATCTCTTCACAACTTTGGCACCCAGTCTCAACAAGAAACTATTATTCTTATACCTAAGCACAGGACATGCTGTTATTCTCAGTCTTTCACAATCTACACCTCTCGAATCTGGAATCTTCTTCCGCCGATATTAGAACCTGTCGGACGGTATCGTCTTTCTTCCCACCACAATCTGAACACACGCTCTCGCCATGAAATAATACTAACAATACCATCCCATCGCACCTCCTCATACTCATCCTCTTTCACAATAGCCCTGCCAAGACTCTGGAATTCGCTACCTGTAGCATCAGGGACTGTCGAAATAAAATTGAATTCAAACGCAAACTTACTAGGCACTTGGTCAGTAATTGAGACTCGTTCAGACATGGTTTCTTGTAAATAGTTCTTTTAATCTACCACAAAATATCTCAATATCCGGTAATTTCATCACTATAGAATTTTGTTATTGTAGGTTTAATTTGTAATTTAGTAAATACAAAAATATTCTTTGTTCTTAACTTCTATGATAAAATGTCTAGCTTTCATTAATCAGATATTCTTGTCGTACTTTAATTTTTATTGTAATTGTAATTGTAAATTTAATATTAATTGTAATCTTATTGTTCATGTTATAGTTGTAATCCCCTGGTAGAGGGGCAGAGAAGGCCTGACGGCCTTATCTCTACCAGGTTAAATAAATCTAATCTAATCTAATCTAATCTTTCAAAATTAAAATGCACAATTACCTAATTCAACAGGCATAGTAATTTACATTCCCTCTTAAATGTAATACTCGTAAGGTGCGTGCATTTCCAGAACGTTGTAAGTGCCAATTTGTAAAGTTTACAGTGGGAGCAAAAATAGTTTTATGCAGTACATACAACGTTGTGACTTGCACAACCTGAAAGTGCACTACTTTATTACTTGGAGCAGCACTTTCTTCATTACCTTTCGTAATATTGTCAAACAGGGCACCTACAACTGATACATGTGAAAAAATAGATACTCCCGGTTTCGGCACTTACAACGTTATGGAAATGCACGCTTCATTAATAATTTGAGTTTTTTTTTCAGACTAGTTTAATGAATTGATTTTCTCCTCATATGTTGAACAGTGATTATATATAAATATCTAAATAATTTTATTTTTACTTCATAAATGGTAGTCATAAGTAATTATCTTTACATTTCTAATACATTCAGATTAACTGGTAAACCTAACTTACATAAGTTTCAATAACAGTATTTCACATTATTATTATTATTATTATTATTATTATTATTATTATTAATTATTAAATTACTCTCCACTTTCTACGGTGTTTAGGTAAAAGAGCTTAACTCACTTTTTTTAAATGTAACTTTTTTTACTCTAAATAGTGTAGGAAATAGTTAAACTTTTGTTACAAAACGTGAAGATATGTTTTTGGCAATTATGTTTACATCCCTTCATATAAAGTAACTAATAGTAATGTGTTAAAATTTAATTATAGCTGCCTAATTTTTTTTTTATTTTGTGGGATAAGCCCTTTTACCTGAACACCATCGATATGATCCATGTATCTTAATGTCTATCGTCTGATATCTTCTTCAGCTGAAAGTTAGAATTTATAAAACAGTTATATTACCGGTTGTTCTGTATGGTTGTAAAACTTGGACTCTCGCTTTGAGAGAGGAACAGAGGTTAAGGGTGTTTGAGAATAAGGTTCTTAGGAAAATATTTAAGGCTAAGAGGGATGAAGTTACAGGAGAATGGAGAAAGTTACACAGCACAGAACTGCACGCATTGTATTCTTCACCTGACATAATTAAGAACATTAAATCCAGACGTTTGAGATGGGCAGGGCATGTAGCACGTATGAGCGAATCCATAAATGCATATAGACTGTTAGTTGGGAGGCCGGAGGAAAAAATATCTTTGGGGAAACCGAGAGGTAGATGGGAGGATAATATTAAAATGGATTTGAGGGAGGTGGGGTATGATGGTAGAGACTGGATTTAATCTTGCTCAGGATAGGGACCCATTGCGGGCTTATGTCACCTCCGGGTTCCTTAAAAGCCATAAGTAAGTATACAGTAAGTATTATATGCAATAAATAAATAAATAAATATTTCGTTGCTAGGGAAACGTGAACAGCATTATTATTGTGATTATATGAAGATCTGTGTACCTCTTTGTTTTATGTAAGATTTTAGCTTTATTTAGTTAAAAATACAGTCTTTGGCAACGGGTCTTTCACGTTTCGATGTAGACTGCCATGCCTATTACGATGGCGGAAATGCGCAAGACTTCTTCTATTCACTGGAAGTAAGGGTAGCAGAAGCAATACGAGATCATTTCTTGGAAGCAGAATGGATAAATAACACAAGTCCACATACTTTTGCAGCAGGGTGTACAATGACAGATGGTAGTAACCCAGTGAGTCACAGGCAATCACCGCTTGGAGGCGCATAGCATTAAAATAGAGAAGAAAGCATTTCATTATAATTACCGGCAGGTCTAGTCACTTTTAGTTTCTCATTGAGCGGTGCGCGTACGAAGTATTACCAAGGTGTGACTTTTTTTTTTTTCACGAAATTTTTTTTACCGAAAACTGGCAGCATGACTGCAAGGAATTCTTCTCTTGTGCGGATTTTGTTTGTATTCAGAATTCACGAGTTGGTTTAACGGAGAAGATTGCTTGTAAAATCAAAGAATGTGGTGCAATTATTCTCAGCGGCGTATTTTGACGTAGGCAGACTAAATAGATGCCTATGGCTGCAGATTTAAGGCGGCTGCTTTTATGTTGAGATTATTATTATTATTATTATTATTATTATTATTATTATTATTATTATTATTATTATTATTATTATTATCATCATCATTATTATTATTATTATTATTATTATTATTATTATCATCATTATTATTATTATTATTATTATTATTATTATTATTATTATTATTATTGTATTGAGAAACAAATATTAGGGCTAAATTAAGTTACCAACACGCTAATTAATTGTTTGTAGTCTAGTGTTAAGAACTGTTGTTTTTTTTTTGGTCAACTCTCAACTGTCCGAAAACAGATCTGAACCCTTATAAGTGGTACCAACAATGTATTGTATTCATTTACATTCCATGGTATTCGTACGTCTCTTCACAGCTAGAATATGGAACATGTAAAAAAAAATCTTATAGTACTATAAATTCTTAATTATAGTCACAGTCTAGTTGAAATATATACAGAAGAGTTTTACAATATAGTCTACTAGTACAACACAATTAGTATGAGTACTTAATACAACACAGAAATATTCATGAAGGTTTGTTGTATGTCATAAATTCACGTACAGTATAGAAGCGCGAGGAATTAGGTAGCCTACTTCTTTAATTTGGCCCTAAGTAATCTTGTGCTTTGAGTTTGATTTTTTATATCCATAGGGAGGATATTCATGGGGGAAGATATTTTCTCATGAAATTTCGGCCAGTGTATGGGACCGGTGCCCACCCAGCATCGTGATTCACTTGGGGAGCTACGATAGGTAGCGAAATCCGGTTGCGAATACCAGCTATAACGGCTGGGGGGATCATCGTGCTAACCACACGATACCTCCATTCTGGTTGGATGATCGTCCACCTCTGCTTCGGCATGTGGGCGTGAGGCCAGCAGCCGGGCTGGTCGGTCTAGGCCCTTCACGGGCTGTAGCGCCACGGATTATTATTATAGGGAGACTATTAAAAATTTTACTGCCATACAACGCACTATTTTTTGATAGCACGATAGATTTGCCTATGGAGTATGAAAGTCATTTTTTGACGCGCATTAAATGCAATGAACTGTTGAATTAGTTACAAAGTTTTCACGATTACATACGAGGAAGATTTTAATGAAAAAATGTACAGACAAGCCATGGGCTTTATTTGTAATTTTTTTTAAATGGTCCTCCACGAATCCCTAGTTTGGCACCTACTATTATTCTAATTACTCTTTTTTGTAGTAGAAATATACTATAACTATCTGAAGAATTTCCGCAGAATATTATTCCAAAACTCATTACCGAGTGGAAGTATACAAAGTATATTGTTTTTAAGGTATTTATATTTACTATCTTTTGCATAGATCTAATAGCAAAACAAGCTGAATTTAGTTTGGGGGTAATTTCTTTAATACGATTTTTCCAATTTAACACATTATCGATTTTTTAGCCAAGCAATTTGGTTGTTGTTTCTATTAGGGCCTTACTTACTTACTTACTTACTTACTTACTTACTTACTTACTTACTTACTTACTTTTAAGGAACCCGGAGGTTCATTGCCGCACTCACATAAGCCCTCCATTGGTCCCTATCCATTAATCCATTCTCTATCATCATATCCCACCTCCCTCAAATCCATTTTAATATTATCTTCCCATCTACGTCTCGGCCTCCCTAAAGGTCTTTTTCCCCTCCGGCCTCCCAACTAACACTCTATATGCATTTCTGGATTCGCCCATACGTGCTACATGCCCTGCCCATCTCAAACGTCTGGATTTAATTAAGGTCTTATTAATAATAATTATTGCGCTTGGTATTTGCGGGGTTGAATTTGGGCAGGATTTAAATTGGTTTACGTTAGTTTTGTTACAATTTAATGCTAATTTATTGGCTGGTTCATGGTACAACTAAGCCAGGAGATAAAGGGAAGTGTGGCCAGTTTCTTTCCCCCTCCATTGCATACATCGCCGATTAGCGGCACTTATAATATAAGGCTGGTTCATGGTACAACTAAGCCAGGAGATAAAGGGAAGTGTGGCCAGTTTCTTTCCCCCTCCATTGCATACATCGCCGATTAGCGGCACTTATAATATAAGGCTGGTTCATGGTACAACTAAGCCAGGAGATAAAGGGAAGTGTGGCCAGTTTCTTTCCCCCTCCATTGCATACATCGCCGATTAGCGGCACTTATAATATAAGGTTACGGACTCTAAACACGTAAAATTGATTATAAGCTCTAAAAGTGGTAGCACGTAATGAGTCACACGTGGTAAAATTCCTCTCATTCATTATATTTAAACTACCCGCCATGTTATGTCAACTGAGTTCGCTGCAAGGATAGGCAAAATAAGTGAATATTTTATGTCAGTAAAGAGTTCGCGTCTTATTTGTCCATTCATTAGCTGCATATAATATTTTCCGGATTGCATTGAATTGTGTACAATTTTGGTATAGACTCTGCCGCTCCACATATACGACTTCCTTGCTCACAGCCCCTACTATGATTCACCACCACAACCGGCCGGCGTGGCGCGGCAGTCGCTCATTATTTCTTCGGCGTCCGCGGGCCCTCTTTCAGTCGGCGAGTGTCAGTGCACCGGAGGACTTGAGTGTGTGTGATAGAGTCTGCGCACGTGAGCGTTCTAATCCCGCCACGTTTTCAATTCGCCGGGAGAGTGAGATCTCGTCTCTTTTTTTACTCTCAGGTTAGTGAAAATGCTTTGTATTATCTTCTAAATTTTGTTAAATTGTGCCTGTTTTCTCCTTTGCAGTATAAATTGAAAGATTAAGACGTTTATTGTAAGACTTTGTGTTTTAGGGTGTGGTTTTTGTTTTCTTTGGGAAGAATAATGTAGCTGAACGCAAATAATTTTCATATCCTTATATATATATTTTTTTATCATTGTTGATCGTGTTGCTTTTTCATTTGGTTTAGCACGAGTCTCATTAATGTGGCCAATTTTTCAGACTTAACAATTTACATACAGACAGGAGCACCTGGTTGAAGCTTTGTTCTCAGAAGTGAATTAAATATAGCGGTGCATGTAATTATGTCCATCATCGTGTTATTTACGGCGCACTTTTTCGAAATAACTACCCATTTTTTGTGTGAGACTGATATTTCTTGATCGAAATGACTGGTTTGCCATCATAAGGCCACACATTGCGAAAGGAAGTACTGGAGTCGTCTGTAGGCCACACTTTCACGATTGTTGTGAGGTTACACCTAATGTGATTCTTGCCTATTGATTAATACATTCATTGTGGAAGCCGGTATTCGTCGAAAGTTTCCGTGTTGCTCCCAATCGTGAGAGATATAAGAGATGGGCCCTTTTCGAACTGATAGAGGACATTGTTGGCAGAACGCATTAATTCTTCTTTCTCCACAAAAGCATCGACTCTTTATACAAAGAGGGTTGCGTGTTTCGACAGGCACACCATATAAAGGAAGAGAGAATTTCTATATCGATTGAGTCCACGTTAATTTAAACGCAGAGTTACTCAGTAAGCATTGTTTTGTGTGAAAATATTTCCGAAGCATGGATTCCGTATGTACGTGTGAAGATTTTTAATTTTCAAAACATTTTATGACTGCTTGCAGATAATTATAGAGTTAAAAGTATTATTCCTTAATAAGTGGGACGTCGGTTCTTTACTCCTGGGAAGAGATGTTAATTTGACACGAGGATGAGTGGATATCGGAGTCGTTGGCAACAAGAAAAATTTCACTACCACCACCACCCGGGATTGAACCCAGGGACTTCAGTCCGTAGCCAGTTATACCAACTGAACTACCCGGTTGTTCGTTATTCTACTAGCATGGAAATGTGATTAATTTCCAAGAAGTAATAGACATTTGTTAATTAACTTCTCTTTGTTATGCTTAACGAGACCTAATGCTAATTCAGCTCTCCCACGCATACTACAGCCTAGCTGTTAACTCCTCCTCACCAAAGGATCTGTTGTTCAGTCTGCGGTAAAATGCGTACAGGAGAACGTTAATATAGATTTTTTTTTACAATATTTAGTTTCTCTTTCTTTTCGTAATATGAAATTATATTAGTCTAGCATTGTTTTATTATCTTCATATTTAATAGACTCGTAAACTATATCGGTAGTGTAAGCGAGAAATATTTCCCAACAATAATGAAGTAATATCAGTCCAGACTTGAGGAAAGACAAGATAGGGCTCTAAAACGGCTATTAGATGATTGAGTCTAGGACGGATCAACCAATGATTATAATACATGTACCGTGAGTGATATGGTGCTGGTCAGGGGCGTACGCAAGGGTGGGGTTACCGGGTTTGACAACCCCCCTTGAACTTAAAAACATTATACAGTAGAACCTCTATTATCCGTGGTAATGAAGGTGGTGGACTGAACGGTTAATCGAAAAATCGGATAATCCGCACCATAAAATATTTTCGTAAATTGATTCGTAAGTTCCTCCTGGTCTTGAAGTTCACTAATTTAAATTCGGTTGCCAACGACGTGTTTTTAAGGGGCAGAGAAACATTTTGTAATGGGTGTTAGCGGAAAGGTAGGATCAGTAGAGTTCTCATGTTGTAGATTTACATACTCTATACACTTTATCCTTGATTTTTATTAAATCGCGCACAGTTGTAACATCAGTCTCGTATTCTGATGCGAGATGAGCCACAGTTTCTCTTCCCCCAAACCACTAAATTATTTGCACTTTTTTCGATACTTAGCACAACACGTTTTCTTTCGACACTTACGGAATAATTTCATATATGAGTTGTACAGTACGGCAACTCGAACAGTATACCAAATTGTGTAAGTGTAAAGGCTTGTAATAACACTCCTTAGAAAAAAATACGTACTAATATAATGTACAGGGTACTTCAGATGTTTCTGCAGAAAGAAAAAGAGAGAAAGACAGTCGGATAATCCGCCAATCTGTTAATTGGGTGACTGATAATCGGGGTTATACTGTATATCTAGATTTGAGTATTTTTTTATCCATAATCGTTTTCTCTTCTTCAATTTTTCACTGTCAGAGTAACGAAATCTACATCGACATAAGGCATAGTCCTCCTACTCTAATATAATCCCTGTGGTTGGTGTTGCGCACATTCGAATTATAACAATACTCCCTTTATTACAGAGAGACCTACCGCCTAGTACCGACCTTGTAATAAAATGAAGCCGACAAAATATAAAATTTAACTTGTTTGTTAAAAATAGGTTGACTGTGGAAAAATAAAGTTTTAAAGATTTTATAAAATTATTCATGAATATGTTACATTAGAACATAGTAGCGCAGCTGGTATAGCGCTGGCCTTCTGTACCCGAAGTTGCGGGTTCGATCCCGGCCCAAGTTGATGGCATTTAAGTGTGCTTAAATGCGACAGGCTCATGTCCATAGATTTAGTGGCATGTAAAAGAACTCCTGCGGGACAAAATTCCGGCACACCGGCGATGCTGATATAACCTCGGCAGTTGCGAGCGTCGTTAAATAAACCCTAATTTAAGAACATAGTATAATATTAATAAATATGCCGTAATATAATAATAATAATAATAATAATAATAAAGGTAATAATAATCAACGTAAATTGTGAATAATTTTAATGCCCCCCCTTGACAAAATTTTTCGTACGCCAATAGTAGTGGTGATGGTGGTGGTGGTGGAGTAGTAATTAACTGAAGAACTGCCCGCATGCAATCTTTAAGACATATCAAGCCCGATAATTGAGCTCAGTACAGATTAAAAAAATTCGTCGCAGTTTCAGTTTGTAGCTGCGTAATAGTCAGTAGACTATAAGTGGCAATAATTTTCGTGTTTCTCCAGACATCCAGTACCCAGCAACAAACGTCATACACGAGTGGAAATACTTCTCCGTGGCGTCTTTGTAAGGGCATGTGAGTCACCGCATATTAGGCTACGTACGTATGTTGTTTGTATGGCGCACGAATGAGGCAGAACAAAGTTTGCACAGGAAGCAGGTGATATGGATGATAAAGGAAGGAAGCACCTGTCGTAAGCTGCAACAGTCTTAAGGATAACGGTATTTTTCCCCCCTTGTTCAGAGGTGAAGGAAGAGCATTCCTGAACTTATTTCCTTAAATTGTGTGTATTTTTTTCTTAATTATACGAGGTCGACCTGGTTGGCGAGTTGGTATAGCGCTGGCCTTCTATGCCCAAGGTTGCGGGTTCGATCCCGGGCCAGGTCGATGGCTTAAATGCGACAGGCTCATGTCAGTAGATTTACTGGCATGTAAAATAACTCCTGCGAGACAAAATTCCGGCACATCCGGCGATGCTGATATAACCTCTGCAGTTGCGAGCGTCGTTAAATAAAACATAACATTTAATTATACGAATTTCTATTTACAGATCTTGTTTTGAAATAATACAAATAATAATTCAGTTCTGAACCAGTAAAGGTTGGTTCAACTTTTCTTTTAACTTTTACGTATTCAAGCAATATCTGCAAAAGTCAATGAAACGCATTCAATTGAGCATGCTTTTTCCAATAAAAATGAGAGCGCATGCAGCAATTGAAAGCCATCTGCGTTATTTCGTTCAACAGCAGCATGTAGCGAGCAGCTGATTGGTTTAGGTGGCCGTGAATAAACTAAAAATTGTTTTGTTTGATGATGGTGGAGCTTCAAGCTGAAAATGGCGGCAATTACTATTAGCTTTATTGAAAATTATCGCGATTACAAGTGCCTATGGAGTGTTTAACCACAATTTGAAGAATAAAGTAGGTCTATATATTGGGTTGAAATTTAATATTTATTAATTCATATTATATGCTTAGTGACTATAAGGTTCAACACGGCGCACCATGTAGACACAAAATCTGCATGCATCTTAATTTAACGTTCGTTTTCAACGTGATTCTTTCAATATTTCCACCAGATTGCATAGGTAAACGCATGGGAAATTGAATCGTTTATTTCGTTATCAATTTATCAAAATCAATTCAGCATTAGGGTGTTAATATCGGCACAATACCAAACAATATGCAGTGTATTTGTAGATAACATTTTATACAAATGAAGTGCAAAATACAGTCGATACAATTTCACACAGCAAATTTCAGAAAATGCGGAGAAAATTACCTCTGTTACTTGACATTACATTAGACGGCAACATTATGTTGGTAACATTGAAGCTTCGAAGATGTATTTTGCTAACAATGCAGCTTGAAAGATGCGAGATTCATTGTTACGTCACTTAGCACGAGACAGTTGAACAGTGAACCGTGCGTAGATTATATAGGGTAGATTAATTGCATTTGTGACTTGATTCGTCTTGTGTGGTGGTGTAGGCGTTTGGAATTGTTTACCACTTGCCGCATTCCAGTATATTGAATCACTGATTATCCACGTACAAATTCATCATTTGCATTAATAATATCAATACGAACACTGCTGTTTGTTGAGACCTGTGAAATTTGCGCACGCATGCGCAGTGACTGTCATGGTATTACATTCATAACGTACGCCATGCCATGGAGGAGCCATTCTCAATTACATTTTTTTTTCGACTTTTTTTTTACTAACTTCGTTTACTTTAGTCGATATCATAATGTATTTGAACTAAATTTGATTGCAGGCCTACAAGGGAAATATGTAAGATACATTCTGTGACATATTTGATAGAAGGAATAAAGAGTGAATGGAATGACCATGTATCCAGGATGTCTGCTGAAAGAACTTTACGCAGAGACATTATTCTAAGATGAAAAAGAAGCCTAAAATAAAATGGAAATATTCGATTGGCGATTAGGGACGTCTCGATTCAACTCAATAGGCAATTAAGCCTATATGGAAAGAGAAGAAGAAGAAAATCTGAACAGTGTTAGTTTGTGCACGACAGTAAGAAGGAGCAGTGAAGCAATTGCTAGGGAGAAGTTAGTTATGAACTAAATACAACTAATGTAAAATATGAGTACCGATACTGCACTTCAATTTTTGTGTGGAATGGGGGTGGGTAGGATAGCGGGCACGGGTTTCCTGGGGTTGGCACTACCCTACTCTGACTGGCGCTACCCATACACTTCATTCATTCATTTATTTATTTTATTCCATAGATCATTACATGAGCAATGAAGCTTTAAGATGTGAAAAAAGTCAAAATTGTACAATATTACAATTACAATTTTTACAAATTTTTATAGTTTTACAATTTAGTAATTTTCTACAATTTTTACAATATTTTGGCGAGATGTAGTGAGATGAGGTGAGATCCGAGGATTCGCCAAAATATTACCCGGCATTTGCCTTTTGGTTGGGGAAAACCTCGGAAAAACCCAACCAGGTAATCAAATCAAAGGGGTTGATGCCAAGGACTCGCCATAGACCATCCGGCTTCAGTCCCATGGCTGTGGAAAACCTCGGAAGAAACCAAAGTCCAAAGGGGGATCCAACCCAAGCCCGAACGCAGCTCCGGATCAGCAGCTCAGCGAGTCTGCCGACTGAACTACATCGATGGCTCTACTAAAAGTATACAATACATAGCCAATCAGATTATTAAATTTACAAACGCAAACGATCATTCATCAGTTGAGCTATATGTATAATAGAAAACAAGTAAGTTAATTAAATTTAAGATCTACGATACAGGGCTTTATTTCGAAACAGTTCTATTTAAAAGCGTCGGTTTACGTAACTAGTTAGCAGGAAGTATTTTATAATAATTCCTTCGTGGTAAAAAAATGTGAGATATGATTCACAAGAAATCAATCACATAAGTGCCAGAGGTGCTTATCTTCTGGATTAAAACACGATAGCACGGTCTTCGAATTCCCCCATTACCGTGTTTCCCGCGCGTTTAATTCTTGGAGTTAAGTAGGTAATATTGACATAGTGATCATTTTAGTGTGAATCTCGAAGAAACTGCGAAGGCTAATGCACGTACGGTACTTCATTTTTTCTTTGATGGGAGACTTGTACTGGAAAGATAAATTTATTTGGTTATTTAACGACGTATTAACTACTATATTATTTAGTAGGCTATCGATGGAATTTCTGTTTGCGGGATGAGACAGATGATTAGCTATGGGATCACCTGAATTTTTATATTTTGTTTTTTGTCAAGCTATGCCAAACCAAATGAAATCACATTAATTTATTACGACAGTGGATTGGAAGTGATTCCATCTTTACCACCGAGGGAAAAGTTATGTTATTTAAAATTGACTGTAAAGCCTGGTTCAGACGGTCAGTGTTTCTGTGATGGATTCCAAGGTGACTGCGCGGATGGGTAGCCTGCGTGCTCGCTTGCCGGAAGTAATGCGCTCTGGTGGCTCCTTGGATGGCTAGCTTGCTGGATTTCGAGGGTAGTTCCTTGCTATTTTTTCGTGATGGTTTGCAGGCTGGAAGCCAAAGATGATCATGTAATATCACCACTGAAATCATGTTGCCATGTTCGTTGTTTTCCAACTAAACCTGTTTTTTTCTATATTCTCTAGTTTCCAAGAAACAACAATTAATAAGCTGTTTTGCACTTACGGCTTAATTACTTTATTACGACATTTACTACTGTTAATGTAGGACTTTAGTTGTTTTCCACTCACGGTTTAGTTTCTTTTTGACTACGAGTGTTGGCACCAGACGAAACAGCAGATGATTTTCCAATTTGAACTGTGAAAAGAGCCAGCTCCGTGTGAACAACTACCATCACCGTAGCCAACACGGGAGCCAGCAAGTGAGCACGCAGGGCAGCCATCAGCGCAGCCACCTTGGAATCCATCACAGAAAGTAACACCGTCTGAACCGGGCTTAAGAGTACATTTTTAACAATCGGGCAATTTTTGCGGCCTCTTTGACAGTTTGGGCAAAAAAGATAAAAAAAAAAAAAACGTATTCCACCTATTCCAATAACCTAAAATGGACTTACGAAAAACCTAAAAATCCGGTCCCTAGTCATAAGCAATAAAGTAATGATCTAGATTTCTACACGGCTTCAGAACTGCACCGTCTTGGCAGTCGTATACATTGTACACAATGACTGATGGACAGTGTTTCTTCAACATACACTCTTTTTATATACAGCAATGTTGAACTGTATATATTTTCAGCCGACCTAAGAATAGTCGTAATTGCCCTAACAATGCAGCTTTCTGGATAATGCGGTAGTGGGCCAAATAAAATATACAAGATTGTGTCTGTATTGACGTTGCGTTGGCGTGATATCGGTGCATTAACGAATGTCTGATTCAAGTACGTGGATGCAGCTTTTATCTGCTTCAAGTGGTGGCTCGTCAGATAAGACCTGTGCTGGAGTGAGGACGTTGACTTAGTACTTGGAACAGTATCGCAGCGACAGTGAAGAGTCTCGTTTCCAAGACATCCTGTTCTTCGACCGGTGCAGTTGGGATTTGTCAGTAACGAGTCGAGGAATTCGTATGATGTAAGATCACGCCTTTTTATTTCATTTTATTTTTTACACTTTCTCTTTGTGCATAGTATAAAAGGAAGTGTTCCGGTGCTGCAGAAATATTTAGAGTTTTTTAAGGATTTTTTTTTAGCATTTCTTATACCAAAAGAATGATTTTTGGTGTGTCATCTGTCTGTACATCAATTTCTCCCGAACAGCAATTGGACAGATTTTGTTTGTATTCCTTATTAACAAGTACATTCAACCGGAAATGCTGCACATAAAGTAGGATCATTTTTACTAACAAATTTGGCAATTTTATTTGAAAATTTATGGGGCTTAGAGACATTGGCCATGTATTGTGGGTCCCATCACCACGACATGGCGCGTCCTCAGGTTGCGGATCGAGGAGAGGGCCTCCAGATATGGAGGGTAGCTGTGAATATATTGAATAAGCAGTCGTGGACAGCCGATGAGGGGTGTTCCTCCAGCTTGGGGGTTGGGCGAAGGGCTAACAACCCATCACCGTAAAAAATAGCTTGTTACGAATCCTTAAAATAAGCCTCGGAATGAGACTGATTTCTCTGGCACGACCACAGCAAAGGAATAAGGTTTTGAGATTTGGTACTTGGAATGTTACAAGTCTATACAGAACAGGAGGGGTAACATTAGTAGCAAAAGAACTAGCTAGATATAGAATAGACTTTGTGGAAGTACAGGAGGTTAGGTTAGATGGGAACGGCATAACACAAATAGGAGATTATTTGTTGTATTATGGGGAAGGAAACGATAATCACCAATTAGGAACAGGATTATTTATTCATAAAAGAATAAAATCAGCAGTAAAAAAGGACGAATTTATCAGTGATAGGTTATCGTATCTAGTACGTTTGAGATGGGCAGGGCATGTAGCACGTATGGGCGAATCCAGAAATGCATGTAGAGTGTTAGTTGGGAGGCCGGAGGGAAAAAGACCTTTAGGGAGGCCGAGACGTAGATGGGAAGATGATATTAAAATGGATTTGAGGGAGATGGGATATGATGATACAGAATGGGTTAATCTAGCTCAGGATAGGGACCGATGGCGGGCTTACGTGAGGGCGGCAATGAACCTCCGGGTTCCTTAAAAGCCAGTAAGTAAGTAAGTAGAGACATTGGAGTAGAGTTTCATGGTCTCTGGATTAAAATAAGATGTGGCTCACACGACGCTCCGACCGCTTTTTTACCCCGGAAGAGTCCCGGTATTCAATTTGACAGACTGATTGGGCCCCGGAGCTATTCCTGGAAGTTTTGACGAGAAAAATTTCGGAGTCACCTGGGATTGGAGATCTACCCGGGCGCCTTCGGATAGATGGGAATTCACATAATAATTATGTTATTATTCGAAAATTTCCTCAGATAAACTATAGAGCGTAATTGTGCAGAAGTGGCAAAAAAAAAATGGACCGACCCTTGTAGCTGATTTCAGAGCCTTGTTCACTCCAGAGCATGATAGACTGGTAACTAAGACTTTCGTGGTTCGAATCCTGCCAGGGAAGGAAACTTTTTTTTTCTCCTTTATTCAAATTTATTCCCAATATTTTTCGATTGCTAGTAAAATTCATGTTCCGGGAATAATAAGTTAATTAAGTAGTAAAATATCGCTGCAATCGAAAAGTATTGGGAATAAATTAGAATAAGGAACAAAAAAAAGTTTCCTTCCCAGGCAGGATTCGAACCACGAAACTCTTAGTCACCAGTCTGTCGTGCTCTGGAGTAAACAAGGCGCTGAAATCAGCTACAAAGGTTGGTCCGGTTTTTGCCACTACTATACATATCGAGGGCATCACACCAGAAGGGCGTATCCACAAATTTTACGTGGCTGAAATATTTTAATGAAATCTACGTACGTATGAAAACTTGAAGTACAATGGACATGAGAAAGAATCAAAGATTTTGCCTGGTTATGTAGACAAAGATAGGAAAAATAATTATATATTTAAATGGCTCTAATTTAAACTTAGTTTTGTTGATACACACTTCTGGCAGATGCCCTCGATATCCGTGGTGCTACAGACCTTAAGGTCTACATCGACTCTTAGGATAAAAATTCACATTTTTCCCTTAATGCCTTTCAAACTTTGGTGACTTAATTATTTGGAACTAAATTAAGCAATTTATATAACCTAGACTTGAAAATCGAATTTGAGGGCCCAAGGAAACTTAAAAAAAAAAATTAATAAAATCTTGGACCGACCTAACTCCATTAGAAATTGACCTAGGGCAGGGGTCGTCAGCACAGAGCACGCTGGGGCTTGCATCTCTTCCCCGCGGAAAACGCAGTGCGTATGCTATCTCTCCCTGCTGCATGACGATGTACATGGGATGGCACCGCGTACCCTTTGCACATTTCAGCGAGTGCTGACGACCGGTGACCTAGGGTAAAACTTTTTTCGCCAAAATGAACCTCTACATATGGAGAATTTTGCGTACTAAAATTACTTATTTATCTTGAACCATTCAAAAGATATGTCACATTACATAAGCACTTTAGAAAAAAAAAAATGATATTTTTGGGAAAAAAAATTATAATAGATTTAAAATAAAAATTTTAATTTACAACATAGCCACATATTTAAACTTTAATTTGGCATCTCAATGAAGTCTTTTGTCTAATTGGAAGTCTACTTTCTGTCCTTCGGAAAGATAATAAATGTCGGAAAACGTGAAATGGGAGAAAAAAAGACACTGAAGATGTGTAAGGTATAGAGGTTATAGTGCACTTATATTAGAACTGTACAAATAATTATGAAATCATTGAGATAATGGGTATAAGTTATATATTTTTGAAAACTGGAAGAAACGAGCTTCCAGATAAAGCAAAGATATTATTTACCAATATTCTGAAAAAAAAAAAATCTGACATTTCTAGAGTCGATGTATACTTATGGGCCTGCTGGCCTCACAAGATGTCGAAGAAATTAATAGGAGTAGAATCATTGGTAACACAGTAATTACATTAATTGTTACCAAGAAGTTATGCCGTCCTTGACGCCTATTTTGTTAATTAATAGGGTGTGCTGCCAAATTGTTTTTATAATTTTTTATTTTCATTTTTATAGTTTCTGATCATTATCACTATCATCTCACCATATTAATTCTTATGTTGTTGTCGCAAACGCTCCAGCTCTATCGGTCTCCGGGTTTGTATTATTATACTGTATATCTCTCTTTCTTTTCTGTGCCTCTTGTTTATTTTTAGTAAGCTGCATACTATGTAAAATGTACACGTAAAGTCATAAGTTTCGCTTATCGTCACTCCGGGAATATTGTTCGAGAAACAATGCTGTATACTTACCCAAAGTTACAAGATAACAAAAATGGTTCCGAAATTGTTCTCTACGTAATCGCCTTGGAAAACTGTCTACAGCTGCAAATATTACAAAGTGAAGGAACAACTCCATTCTTTGCTGGGAATGTTGTGATTGTCTCAGCATGTGTCGTGTGGGGGATTTAAAGTATTTTAAAACAAAGAGAAAAAAAACGCAGTTTAATATTAAAAGACCCTCTCTACTGCTCCATGCAGGCGTGGAAGACATAACTGTTCATTGTGTCGGTGTATTGTCACTGTAATGGAAAAGCCGTCAAGCCGGCAGATGAACAGCTTCTCGCGTGAGGAAGCCACGGAGCTGTGCTGCTCTGAATGCAGCAGCTAATGGAGCATTGCATGGCTTTCTTTATGCTTCAGTCATCGCATTGGCACGCGATTTCTGTAGCGTTTCACCAGCAAATACTGGAACTTTTATGACACATTACTGGGAAAAGGTCCTTCCGTGCCACAGTTGACTGATATCGTCTTTTCTAAAGGAACACAGTTTGATTCTTGAAAAATTAGTACATTTATGGTGTTGGCATGAGTCAAGTTTTTTCAGTTCTGCGGTTGATCCTTCAATGTTTATTCCAGTTTTTTCATTATCCTCAAATTATGTCGAATTGTGGATAATGTTCGCAATTTGAAGGTATCTATGTAGGCTATCCACATACTCTAAATCCTTTCAAAGGGGCTCCAGGTTTAAGTAATACAAATCTGAAGGGATTATTTCAGTTATTTTTATTTTCATATTTGGCTGGTTGGCTAGTTTAATTATTCATAATTGAAAGAATTTCTATTATATTGTTTAACCCTCGAAGTTACTGTTATCTCCCAGGGAATGTAAGAGAGTTGGAGACGGGCCTTTCTGACCTTGTTTACAATCCTTAGTATAACTTGAAAAGTAGCCTAAATTTTAAAATAGATCTAGGAGCCGATACACTTTGAAATCTCTGATTTTTATTATTTTATTTCAGATAGGAGTTAATGTTGTAAGACTTAGTATCCATTCAATATCTCTACAACCCTTCACATTGGCACGCGATTTCTGTAGTGTTTCACCATCAAATACTGGAACTTTTGTGACACATTACTTGGAAAAGGTCCTTCCGTGCTACAGTTGGCTGATATCGTCTTTTCTAAAGGAACACAGTTTGATTCCTGAAAAATTAGTGCATTTATGGTGTTTGTATGAGTCAAGTTTTTTCAGTTCTGCGGTTGATCCTTCAATGTTTATTCCAGTTTTTTCATTATCCTCAAATTATGTCGAATTGTGGATAATGTTCGCAATTTGAAGGTATCTATGTAGGCTATCCACATACTCTAAGTCCTTTCAAAGGGGCTCCAGGTTTAAGTAACACAAATCTGAAGGGATTATTTCAGTTATTTTTATTTTCATATTTGGCTGGTTGGCTAGTTTAATTATCAATAATTGAAGAGAGAGAGAGAGAAAAATAACTCGTCCGGCCTTAATTAAGGATGACCAAGAGGATCCGAAAATTAATAATAAATAAATATATTTCATTAAATATGAATATTGTTATAAAATAAAATGTAATAATTAAGCACCATTGAGTATCAATTATAAAATAAAATCTTAGAAGATGACTATGAAATTATACTTATAAATATAAGATTTTATTTAAAATTAGCATATCTTTAATTAAGGCCTTCTGAGTGGTATAAATGAAACTGTATAATCTGCAGGGAATCTTTAAGAATTTGCGAGATGATTTTTTGAATTTCAAAAGTTGATATTATTTTGTTTAACCCTCGAAGTTACTGTTATCTCCCGCGGAATGTTAGAGAGTTGGAGATGGTCCTTTCTGATCTTGTTTACTATCCTGATTTTGATTATTTTATTTCAGATGGGAATTAATGTAAGACTTAGTATCCATTCAATATCTCTACAATCCTTGTTGGTATTGGCCGTCTTCGGAAGAAGTTTTCGTAACCTAACATTAGGCATACAGACGACGTGACTCCTGTGACGTGAGGTCAGCACCACGCTGGGCCTCCGTCTAATTGTCTAACATAGGACATCATATCTGAAGTGCCTGGGAAAAGTGACATAAGTCAGTTTCCACAAACCTTTTTTGATAATTTATTGACAACTTACACTGGTTTATGTCGATTTGATTTTCTTCTGTATTAATTATTGTAATGGGAGAAATACTTATGTCTCTTTTCCCAAGCGAGCAGATGTTCCGTAAGTTGTCAATAAATTATCAAAAAAGGTTTCTGGAAACTGACTTGTGTCACTTTTCCCAGGCACTGCAGATATTAACAGCGGACAGACATCCATACTCCCGGTTTGATTCGAACCCTCGATCGTAGCCTTCTCGCATTATCTGAGCTGCGTGCCTTAACCGATGCAGCATGACATGGTACAGCCGTACAGCTAAACCAAAATGCTAAAACTGAGAAGGTTGCCAAAATTGACAGTGGAAGCTGGAGGGCTGTTGTCTCTTTACTTAATGTGCCTGCTTTCTTCCACTTTTGCCAGATAATTGCGATAGTAAGAGCTTACATTCTGAAATTGTAATTCAGAGGTCCCAAATTCTAGACACGTCTAGTTTGCCCCTTGTTTTCTTTCCATATTCTACATTTAGAATTACTGCTGTGATTTACTTCTGGACGTGTATTTCGTATGTTACAAAAAAGAGGAACAAAAGTCTCTGAATGTTGTGTAATTTGATTGTACTATACTTAATCATAAATCTGTGACATTAAGATTCGAAACACGCCAACAAACGCAAATGAAATTCTATAAAACTATAGTATTGCTGTCATCGCTATGTAGAAGTGAGATGTGGATTAGTGTCCTGGAATGTTCGAACATGAAGGCAAACAAGACTTTATAAACTTCGTCTCATTTCATACGAAAAACTAGTCACTACATTTGTGCTAAATCCTTACGGTCTTACTAATAAAAACTCTATATACAGACGTTTAACTGTCTTATACTTATACAATGAGTAGCTCGTTTATAAGTCGTGTGTAAATTCCTTACTAATAATCACTACATACGTCGTGTATAACAGTATAACTGTTACACAGCTACGTCATAGTTTCGTCATTACTTCGTTACGAAAGGTAATAGAATATCTGAGGTTCTCTACTGGATCCGGTAGAGCGCTCTAGTGTGACGTGTTAAATATCGATAGTACAACTGGCTCTAACCGATTACCACACTACATTTTGGTCAAAGAGTACAAGCTACAGCAATATTATTCTAATAATTCTATGATCTTTGGTTTGTTCTTCTGTGGTTACAAGGTAAACATTATCATAAAATGACAGTCGATACGAACAGCTGTTAAAGGGGCGGCCATTTTTTTCCCTACATACAACGCTTAAACAAGGGGCTTCGTGTATATAACTACTGCAAAGCAATTCCCATTGTATAGTTACAGGCTGTTTATACGTCCATAGCTTATTCACGGTTTATTAGTAATGTTTTCTGTCTCAACTCTGCATAAGTCTCGTATAAAAACTATACACGGTTTATTAGTAAGACTGTTAAGCGTTTAAAATATAAAGAGGTAGAAGTGGAGGACAGGGAATTTTTTAAAACAATATGGAACAAACACGACAGCCCACCTCCTGCAGAGCGAAAATAGGCGAATGTCTAACTTCCCCATAATCGACAAACTTGAACCGAACATAGCTTCTGTAATGCACGGCACTAATGTGGACTCTTAAAAGCCTTTGATACTATATCAGAATGCAAACTACAGAAATGAAATAGACTTATTCGAGATCAAACTATACCACATTAGATACGAAAGTATATACAGGAATTAATAATAGATCCCTTATACAAAAGGCTAATGAAAATACGGGAAAAATGGTGGGAACATGTGGAAAGGATGCCAAAAGAAATAATCCGTAAGCAGTTTAATTTTTAAGATCCCAAAGACATAGAGATCGAGGAAGACCCAGAAGAAATGGAATTAGTGAAGTAGAAACAGGCTTCAGCGGTAGACTAACACGTGAATCGATTATGAAGCAGCTTGTTTGAACCCAAAGGCATGTCCTCGCCTTGTTAGCTTCAGATAACGCATATTAACACAAGATAGCTGTAATCCTAAGGAAGTAATATGTATTCCTCTTTTGGAAACACCCAGTCGTAGTTCTTAGTTAACTCAGTTACGATATTCCAACCAAGAAACCACATTCGATTCCAGGAGAATCGGCTGTGATGCAAAGTTTTCTCAGTGTTTTTAGATTTTTTCTTTACTTTCGTTCAACAATAAAATTTCTCTACTGTCGTATCGATGTATCGTGTTGCAATAACATATAAATATTGAAAGTAAACGTAAATAAATAAAATATAAATCCTTTTGATGGAAATTAAAAATTCTAGATTTGTAACTGCAAATAATTTCGTCTCCTGGTTGGTAGATTCATAAATCGAAATTACAAATTATAATTTATTAAAACTTAAATTACGAATTACATAATACACACGATATTCTCAACACACAACTCAATTTCAAACACACACACTCTTTGACTACACTACGAACGCACCCACACAGGAAACAAGAGGCGCCAAGACCAACAACGACCAGTTCCGAAGATGACCGAAAATAGGTCGAAACATGTTAACAAGATACGTTAAAATTTAACACAAGAAAGTTCTTATCATACACACCCCAACGATATTCTCAACACACAACTCAATTACAAAACACATACACTCTTTGACTGTACACTACGAACGTACCCACACAGGAAACATGAGGCGCCAAGACCAACGACGATCAGTTCCGAAGATGACCGAAAATAGGTCGAAACATGTTAACAAGGTACGTTAATAATATTTAATACAAGAAAGTTCTTATCATACACACCCCAACGATATTCTCCACACACAACTCAATTTCAAAACACATACACTCTTTGACTGTAGACTACGAACGCACCCACACAGGAAACAAGAGGGCCAAGACCAACAACGACCAGTTCCGAAGATGACCGAAAATAGGTCGGAACATGTTAACAAGATAAGTTAAAATTTAACACAAGAAAGTTCTTATCATACACACCCCAACGATATTCTCAACACACAACTCAATTTCAAAACACATACACTCTTTGACCCTACACTACGAACGCACCCACACAGGAAACATGAGGCGCCAAGACCAACAACGACCAGTTCCGAAGACAAGTCCAAACATGTTAACAAGGTACGTTAATAATATTTAACACAAGAAAGTTCTTATCATACATATTCCGAAGTGATACAGTGTTAAAAGTTGTGTAATCAAGATGTAAAATATATAGTTTGCACCCAAAAGGGTAAATGCTCATTCTTCGTTCTAAATTTGGTTGAATCGTGATTTGAACTTCGCAACTATAAAGCGACCACCCTTTCTCTTCGCACTAGTCGGTCTGATTGGCGCAGTAGGTATAGCGCTGGCCTCCTATGCCCGAGGTTGCGGGTTCTATCCCGTGCCAGGTCAATGGCATTTAAGTGTGCTCAAATGCGACAGGCTCATGTCAGTAGATTTACTGGCATGTAAAAGAACTCCTGTGGTACAAAATTCCGGCATACCGGCGACGCTGATATAACCTCGGCAGTTGCGGGCGTCGTTAAATTAAACATAAATTTTTCTCTCCACACTCGTTGTGGCAGGCAGTGACTATACCTAGGTAGGACTCGGGAGTGTTTTTCAAGATAAGCGCCCGTAATTCATAACCTGAAGTATCCTCGGATCTCGAGCTCTAGCTAGCTCAGAAATGACTGTGTGGCGTTCTTTTTGCTAATTATTCCGCAGCATTTCGGTAGTAAACAAGCCCTTGCAGACAACGTTAGTTTAAGCTACTTCCAGGCCCTGTGGTTACCATGGTTACGGACGGAAGGAATTTGCAGACTCGCTGCTGGGTGATTTGTATATTCTGTCGTGGGTTTCAGCCTTCTTGAAAACAGAGGAAGTACTGTACTGTGAAATAAATACTCCTTGTAATCACATCAAAGTCATTTAATTTTGTTGTGGCCAACAGTGAAAACAAACCTCATTTACAGTAGTTTAATAGCATCTTCAAAGCAAAACAATTTATTTAGCGTCAGGTTTAATCTAATGAAGCAGCTAAGTGATGTTTACATCATATTCAGTTATATCCGCTGTAGATACAATTCTCAAACATATTCCACATTGAAACTGTTGAAAGTCGGCAGTCTATATTAAGCAAACAAGCACCCGAAATATGTACAAAGAATTACATCGGTGAGGTACAGGAAATGAAAAGTTAAAATGACTGTGGAATAATAATAATAATAATAATAATAATAATAATAATAATAATAGTGTTAGTTGGGAGGCCGAAGGGAAAAAAGACCTTTGTGGAGGCCGAGACGTAGATGGGAGGATAATATTAAAATGTATTTGAGGGAGGTGGGATATGATAGAGATTGGATTAATCTTGCACAGGATAGAGACCGATGGCGGGCTTATGAGGGCGGCAATGAACCTGCGAGTTCCTTAAAAGCCATTTGTAATAATAATAATAATAATAATAATAATAATAATAATAATAATAATAATATTTCGACTAGTTCACTCACCAAATGAGCCAGAGTTGAAACTCCCAAGGTCCTGTGAAATTTGTGGTGGGTGAGTGGTTGTCATCTTATTTACTTATTATTACGCCATTATCGCCACATAATTATGTAATTTTAAAATAATAATTTCTGTAGTTGAAATGAAGTGCCAAAAATAACATCCATTAAGAAACTTCATGTCTCCCTAGCAAAATTAGTTCATCGTATCGGAGCCAACTTGCCTGTTTCAAAATGTCAGATAATAAATTATCCGAACCTGTTTTAAAAGCTCTCTAAGAATCTTTGTGCACTAAAAAAAAGCGTCATTATGTGAAAGACATTGGAACTCGATAATCACATCGAAATACTGAGACAAGATTCATTAAACACATTGCTTTAGATTTTTATTTATTGCTTACAAATTACAAGCAAAAGATACGCCTCCAAAAGTGGAATATAGACAATCCGAAACGAATGAATCCTAAATGTTTTCACCGACTGCACTTTCAAAATCAAATGATTTGTCATCGTCATCAGCAATCCTTCAGTATGAGTGACCGGCCTTATGAATTGATGGTTCGTCAAGATATTTTACTCTGGACTCCTCTTTTCTAACGACACCGAAAAATTTTTCATACAATAAAAGAAACGCGGTTTTGTGATATAAGGATTTGCGTGAAACAGTGAGGACAGTAAATATTTAAGTTGTACGCATATCTTAATGTATTTCATTTTTAAGATAATAAAGTTTGTAACAGAATTTCAGGGTTTGGGTAACACTGTTGTTTCTCCATTAGAGATTTTATTTAAACTGTCTGTACACGTAATAAATTGTACGAGTGCAAGGTACATTGTGTACGATAACCTTTGAGACACAATGAGTTAATACATTTAAAATAAAGTACTTGTAGACAGCAACTGTTTTTAATAACTAACTGCATTATTAGACTCCAGACCTAGGCTATACTGCAATCCTGAAGGAATTTTCATTAAAACACTCGTGCTACAACATATTCATAGAATGTTATTGGAAGTTTCTATCGGTATTAAAATAGCCCATGTTTAAGATAAGAAACGGAAGGAAGTATGACAATGTCAGTGTTGCACATCGAGACGAGGAAGTATGGAGACCATAAAATAAAAACCGATATTGACTAAAGTAAAAATGTCTGTAATTTGACTAATGTTATATGAAATAATGATAGTTACTATTACATAACTAAACACGAAATATTTCTCATTTATATTGGAAGATTTGTACGCTGCAATCTGAAATCAAGTTGTATTAATAAACTGGAAACATTTTGTTTGAATTCTGTGCATAAAAATTAACCAAATAAAAACTGCTACATTTTCAGAGGTAAAAAAATCATGTTCCTTTGTGTTACGAAGTTAATTTTAATGTTTTTATAACACTGAACAACAAATTTTTACTTTTTGTCTTGCTCCGAATTAAAAATAGGTGAATATTACTAATATGTGTGCCCTAAATCTGAATTTAAAATCAAAATTGGTCCATCACGTATAATTTTCCTGGGAAACTGAATTGAATATTTTATGACTGAACTTGTTTGTTTTTAATTTTTCACTGCTACTGATAAAATTACAACACACTAAGGATTCAATATTCCTCATAATACTTGAAAAATGTGTACTGGATACAAAAATGATGTTACATAGTTTAAAACACAACAAGAATAAAAATATTTAATGCGTATCATGAGAAAAATCTCGTAATTTGAACTTAAATTTAAAATAATTTTCTGGATGGCTTCTGTTTATAACTAGACCCGGGACTGTATTTTACAAGGAACCAACAATAGTCTGCAAGCATGCTGGATGATGATCTTCCTTTATATCACCTTTCAATTTCAGATATTTCTTGATGAAATCTTTCACCATGCTCGTCGCTTACCACTTCAAAGTTAGGAGGAAATAAATCCAAATGAGAATGTAAAAAGTGTATTTTGAGAGGCATATTACACTCCATTTTGTCATATGCACTTAGCATGATTTCCACAACAAGTTCTGTGTAGTTCTCTACCGTCAAATTTCCAAGGAAATTCGAGCAAAAGTCGTTGAAAGCTCGGCATGCTATTCTTTCTGTAACGGAAAGTTTTTCCTCAAAGGATCAGCCATAACTTTGTGAATTTGTGGACCGATGAAAATGCCCTCTTTTAATTTGCCTTCACTCAAACTGGTAAACTTTTCTTTTAAATATTGAAAACCACACCCTTGTTTGTTCATTGCATAGACCTCACTTTGAACTATTATATTTACTTAATAGAAGGGACCAATATCAGTTTATTTAAAGTATAAAATAACATGCCAACAACAATAAGAAATCGGAAATAAGTCATAAACTCATAAATACATTAGCTTTTGTTTTGGTTTATACCCCCAACCCACGCCAGATGTTCCCTGGGGGAGCGCTTATCGAAAAGTTAAATAATAGTATATCTTAAAAACCTTACGTGATACGAAGAAAAGAGATGCATTTTCGAATTCAGTGCACATCATTCAAAAAGTTCAAGGACATCGTTCAAAATTTAAATATACAGAATAAAGAATATAATTACATACAAACAAGAGAAATAGAAATAAAATAATACAAACAATATGAAAACAGGAGATACAGTAGTATTAACAAAATTTGAGACCGAATGAGCAGCGCTCGTGTCAAACCATAAGGGACACATTGTTTTAAGTCATAGCAAAATTCTTGTTTAGTGTACTCGTAATCTGTGTGTTAAACATAGTGATACAGGATAATGATTTTTTCAAACTATTTGTATGTTTTTGCCCTAAGTAATGTACTATCCACTGAAACGGTTCCGTTCAAATTAAAACGCCTTAGAAGTGGAAACAAAACGGCAATGCGGACACTGAATATGGAAGTGCACAAAACCTTGCCTTATACATAGGAACGAGTTTTATTACCTAATTCTGTCACTGCGCAGACGACGTGGTACAAGTTGCCTTGAAAGAGCAAAGGAATTAAATAGGTACGTTAGCTAAATAAGGTTTGCGTCTGAAACTGAAATAATTATAATAAAAAAAAATTCAAGGCAGTGAGTTGGGTATGCGTATCCTGTATTTAACTTGAAGCCTACGCTCCTCAAATTGAGAGCAAATCTGGAGGTGTCGATTAGATGTCAAAAAAGATAGTCGGTTGTCAAGTTGGTTAATTGGAAAGAAAATCGAATAGAAAATACAGGGTGGGTTAAAAGTCTCTTTCCCCAAACACTTCCTTACATTTAATTACATTCAATTTACATTTGACTACCTATTTCTTTACAGATTTTGTTAAAAAAAATGAAGGCCCCTGTTTCTCGATACACACAACGTTTAGACACTGATTTACAGATGACAAAACATAACTGACGATTTTCATCTATTTTCACGAATGACTGTTTGATCATCTGTCACAACGGATGCAAATCCTGCGGTTTTTGAGCAAAAACATTTTTCAGGATATCCCACAACAAAAATCATATGGCGTCAGGTCACGTGATCTGAGTGGTCATTCTGTTGTGCCATGACGGCCAAGCCATTCAAGAAGTCCCTCACTCCTACACCAAAATGAAATCGCGCTCCATCCTGTTGCCATATCAACTGCATATCGGCAAAACGAGGGCTGTTTAAAAGACATGACATCGGAAAAACAGTTGACGAACATGGTTGCCAACCCATTACTTATTACACCAGCTATTCGTTTGTTCAAGTTATGTCATTTGTATATGTGTACAAGTATGAAACCTAAGAATGAATATTGGGGAAAGCGACTTTTGACCCACCTGATACTTGAACAGTTGCATAACATCAGGGAGATTTAGAGATTCTTCACAATTCTATATTCTCTTCTACAAAAATATGAAGGTAAATCGGTAGGTGTATTATGGGAAAGAAATGGGTTCGATCCAGGACGGAGGCATAGATTTTTCTTCTCGCAATGAAATAAGTTCTGAGTTCATTTTCTGGAGTTACAGTCGTTAGGGCATAATGTAGACAACACACTGCTATCTTTATGAAAATTTAGGGTATATGTCCTATAAATTTCACTCTTTTTTTTAATAAAGATACGCCTGTAATTGATCCTAAACTCGCTCAGTCATATAGGCCATTTTTATGATTTATACATACAGTAGAACTTGGTTCTATAACGACATCCAAGGGACCTTAAAAATTATGTTATAAACGAGTGTCTTAGTAACCAAGATTCATATTATCAATCTAGTGAGGTGGAAAATGAAAAATAACAAACTTAATTAGACTTATTTTAGATTTATGTATTGACTTTTAAGCCTACCATGAACATAATAAAATACACGCAGGCCTACAATTATAAATACAGTATTCTGTATTAAAACAGTTTGTTCACTACTCACCAAACTACTTTACGTAGGAGTGAAGTAATCAGTCATTTTACTCTGTTGTCTCGTACTTGCCCAATGCACACTTTCTAAATTACGTTCTATGTTCATAATTTCAGTTGCAATTTCACTGCTCCCTTCCCTAGCTTCATAGAACATGTTCATAATTCTAGTGACTTCTAAAGCGTCACTCACTTCTTTCAGTGGCCATACTGCGTTAAAATGCGTGCACTTAGTGAAAACTTCCTGTCGAAACTGACCTAATACCGCATGAATTCGGGCAGGTTACAATGGGGGTGGGGAATCCGCCTGCATTCCAGAGGTCTATGACAGAAGGAGACTGTAAAGAATTTGTCAGGGCCAAATTTCAACAAAATATTTCTTTAAATATTTTGGTTCTTAGAAAATCTTATTCCAAACCGAGGTTGAAAATGACGTTATATGCGAGGTAGACGCATATACGTTTGTCGTATTAAGCAAGCTAGAAAAGCATATGTCTTATGGGGAATTAGTTGGGACCACAGAATATTTGACGTTATAGGCGAGGTGTCGCACAAAACGAGGTCGCTATAACCAAGTTCTACTGTATGTATTATTTTTTTTAGACTTCTATTATTAGTCTGATTATTTTAAGCTTATTTTCTTCCAAAGACCCTCAATCCTTGGCTAAAAGTTTGTGTTACAGTGCATGTCACTTGAAAACTCGCTCAGTCCGTAGATCGGTGGATAAAAAAAACTAGCCCAGTCCTTTTATAAAAATGGACTGAACGCGTTTTGGGCTCACACCCCTCAATTCAAGTACACTGACCGCAAAGCCAGATGAACCAGGTCTCATTCCCGGTAGAGAAGCAAAAATGAATCTACCTTTAGAGGAATTCAGCGTTCTCTGTTGCCTTCAGAGTTGGCCTTGTGCCATGCTTCCTGCAAGGTCAGGGATATGGTGCTTGTGAACTTCAGTGTTAGTTCAAAATCCTCTGGAGTGATGAAGACGTCACAAAAAGAAAAGTTGTCTTGTATGTCAATTGTTTGACATGTTCTAGCTCTCCTGGAAACCTTCTGCTGTTCCTTTCTTAGGAATATTTCTAATGGCGAGTTCTTTAACACAAAACTGTACTTACAGTTAGCAAGTATTGTGCTGTGTCTTGTTTTAAGTGATGAAATTAAGTTTCGTTTGGATCTTCTGTTTGTGTATTCTTCTATTTATTTTAAAGAAACTTGATATATTGATGTCATCAGAATCAATTAGTTTATTGTAGAACGCAATATAAAAATATTGTATCAACTGGAATGCAAGACAATTGTCATCCTCATCACCACGTTAGATGATTGGTCTGTTACGTTCTCGATCCATCTTTTTGTCGGTCGACCAATAATTGAACTTCCGTCTCTTGGATGGTAACGCAGCAGTCGTTTTGTCGTTTTCTCATGATTCATTCTGTTAACATGGTTTATCAATTTCTTTCCTATGTATTCATATGTAGTTCATAACTCATATTCTATATTTAGTTCTTTCATTATTGCATATTTCTTTCGTAATCCCATTTAATTATAATTTGCACTGAGCTTCAATAAAAATAATTTTCGTTATTAGAAATGTTTCATGCTTTCCCCTAATAGTCCAGAGTTCACATTGATAAGAGAGAAATGGCCTAGCGAGAGTTTTGTGTAACTTCAGTCTTGTCTCTTGGACTTCTTAGAGTTAAATGATTGACTTTATAATGCCTGAATTGTTCAGAAATTTAGTAATTTTCTTACTCAGGTCAGGTTAATCATCAATAATAAGGCATAGCCACGGCAATTAAAACAGTTGATTCTTTCTAATACTAAATTAAGATCTATCTTACTTTTCCGCAAAATGAAAGATTTTTGTTTTAAACTGAAATTTTCGTGTTGCAGTGTGGAAAGATGAACAAACAATCTTCTGGATTTGCCAATACTCGTAAAATTTTATCTTCAGTATACAAAATTGTATCTAACATAAAATTATCCTGTAAAATGTATACTGCCGAGAGATTAGGCTATAATCTCCAGTTTTTAATGCGAGAATTCATAGCTAGTATAAAATGTAGTGGAGACTGCGATATCATTTTCGAACTCCGGTATTAATTGACTTTCAAACTAATTTATTTTTTACTTTTTCTGAAATTTGTTTTTTTCATGTACATTGAAGCTATTTCGTATTGTGGCACTCTATCATTTTTAAGAATTTCAAACAATTTGTTCTGTTGACTATGTTGAAAGCATTTCTGTAGCCCACAAAATTCTCTCTTGCTTTTAGATTAACATTTTGAAAATAAAAAATACATCTGTACCTGAGTAGCCTTTAAGAAAAATAGTGTAGTAGTTAGTGGAATTATAAAATATAATTTAAGACAGTAATTCAATGGTCACATTGGATCATATAAAGACAATTGAATACCTAACGTTCTAAATATGATAGGTGCCAATTTTTCAAATTTCATTTTATTCAATCTAAGAGAAACATCCATATGAAGGAATTGGAAGCAAAGGGGTATAAGTGCACTTAAATTATTTTTGAGAAAATGTGGTTGAAGGTACTTAGGATTTCGTAAATTCCGTGAATTTTTTATTTCAATTTTAATATGTGATATGGTTAAAAGATGTATCTCTTTGCCACTAAAATTTTAAAGCTTGGTCTAGATGCACTTAACTCATGTTCTTAGAAATGTCGCATGTACCCCTTTGCTTCTGACCCCCTCATATGAGAATATCATACTAAATTGTCTTTGTCGTAGCTCAACTGTAAGTGACTCATTCGTGCGCCAAAAGGCGGCGTTGTAGGTATCACAACATGCATTTCGCAGAGTGTTTTTCATCAATATCTCAAAGTTTTTTGTGGCACTTAGCACATTTAGAATATTAGGCCCCTCATTATTTCAATTTTAATATGTGATATGGTTAAAAGATGTATCTCTTTGCCACTAAAATTTTAAAGCTTGGTCTAGATGCACTTAACTCATGTTCTTAGAAATGTCGTATGTACCCCTTTGCTTCTGACCCCCTCATATGAGAATATCATACTAAATTGTCTTTGTCGTAGCTCAACTGTAAGTGACTCATTCGTGCGCCAAAAGGCGGCGTTGTAGGTATCTCAACATGCATTTCGCAGTGTGTTTTTCATCAATATCTCAAAGTTTTTTGTGGCACTTAGCACATTTAGAATATTAGGCCCCTCATTGTTGAAAAGTAGAAGAGTGTGAGCAGAATCATGTACATCTGCAGTAAGCTGAAATGGCGCAATTAGGAAAGAGTGATAAACTCTGGAGTATGCCCGCCCAATCTTAACGCTGACATTAAGCCTCAGATCAAGTTCGTATACTCGTAATACTTAGCGATGTAGCTGCTTTGAAATATTACCTTTCGTAAGGGGTTTTTGACAGGATTTACACTCCGATGTCGACATGGAAAAACACTTACACCGTCATGTTTACTTTGAAAGCTGTCTCACAAACTTCTCAGCCACCCTCAACCTTCCCTCGTCGGATTGTCGCTTACTAAACACGCGGCCTTGACCATTCTTACCGTCTGGAGTGAAGGTGACGTGTCTTGTGTCATAGTTCAGGAGACCTTCCACGATTCTATGGCTTTCATTGCGTGCGTGTGAAATATTTTGTGTACCATTGTCAGTGTTAATCTTGCCGTGCTCTACTTTGCATATAGTCATAGATACGCCTTTTATTCTTCAACCAGCTCTTCTCTGCGCCCCACATTCTCATTCTCATCCTTACACATTCCCATATCCTCATTCTTCTCCTGGTCTTATTTACCTCCTTCTCATTTTCTCCATCCTCAGTCATACTTCTTCACATTCTTGTTCTCATCTTTGTCTCCCTCCCTTTTCTAATTCTAATCCCCTTACTTTTCCACATTCTCATCCCCTTACTTTTCCACATTCTCATCCCCTTACTTTTCCACATTCTCATCCCCTTACCTTCCACATTCTCATCTCCTTATCTTTCCACATTCTCATCCCCTTTTCCACATTCTCATATCCTTACTTTTCCACAGTCTCATCCCCCTACTCTCCCACATTCTCATTCTCTCGAGTTTTAAAATTCTATTCACATTCTCGTATTTTTTCAAATTCTCATTCTCGTACTTTTTTCAAATTCTCATTCTCGTACTTTTTTCAAATTCTCATTCTCGTACTTTTTTCAAATTCTCATTCTCGTACTTTTTTCAAATTCTCATTCTCGTACTTTTTCAAATTCTCATACTCATTCTCATACTTTTCGAATTCTCATTCTTATGTGCTACTTTTTCAAGTCCTCATTCTATCCCTTTTAACATTCTATTCACATTCTCGTACTTTTTCAAATTCTCATTTTTATTCTCGTACTTTTTCAAATTCTCATACTCATTCTCTTTTTCAAATTCTATTCTCATTCTCGTACTTTTCAAATTCTCATACTCATTCTCTTTTTCAAATTCTATTCTCATTCTCGTACTTTTTCAAATTCTCATTCTCGTACCTTTTCAAATTCTCATTCTCGTACCTTTTCAAATTCTCATACTCATTCTCGTACTTTTTCGAATTCTCATACTCATTCTCGTACTTTTTAAAATTCTCATTCTCGTACTTTTTCAAATTCTCATTCTCATTCTCGTACTTTTTCAAATTCTCATACTCATTCTCGTACTTTTTCAAATTCTCATTCTCGTACTTTCTCGAATTCTCATTCTCGTACTTTCTCGAATTCTCATTCTCGTACTTTCTCGAATTCTCATTCTCGTACTTTTTCAAATTCTCATTATCGTACTTTTCAAACTCTTATTCTCATTCTCGTACTTTCCCAAATTCTCATTCTCTCACGTTTTAAAATTCTATTCACATTCTCGTACTTTTTCAAATTCTCATTCTCATACTTTTTCGAATTCTCATGCTCAGTCATAATCATACTTCTCCACATTCACGTTCTCCTCCTCTTCTTCTTTATCTGATTCTCGTCCTACTTTACCACATTGTCATTCTCCACCTTGTGCCCTTTAGCTCTTATCGTATTTTTCCAAATTCTGTTCCTCATCGTCGTACTTTTCCAAATTCTCATTCTCATCGTCGTAATTTTTACAAATTCTCAATCTCATGTACTTTTTCATATTCTCTTCTTCTTCGTCTCCTTTATCTCATCCTCCTATATTTTCACATTCTCATTCTCGTCTAGTAGTCTCCTTTACCTCATTCTTATTCTCCACATCGTCCCCTTTACCTCATTCTTATTCTCCACATCGTCCCCTTTACCTCATTCTTATTCTCCACATCGTCCCCTTTACCTCATTCTTATTCTTCACATTGTCCCCTTTACCTCATTCTTATTCTCCACATCGTCCCCTTTACCTCATCCCCTTTACCTCATTCTTATTCTCCACATCGTTCCCTTTACCTCATTCTCATCCTCGTACTTTTCCCAATTTTTTATTCTCATCGTATTTTTCCACATTTATATTCTCGTTGTTCCCTTTACCTCAATCTCTTCCTACTTTTCCATATTCTCTCGTCTCATTCTCATCTGCTGAGTATACAATTTCTCGTGAATCGACTCCACAGCCACTGAATTTTCTCATTCGCAATCCTTTAGAATGGCGGCACTCTGAAAGGCTGCAGTTTGAACACTGTATCATTTTGTGTATTGAAGCCGTGTTTATTTATTGCGTGCTGTTGTTGACACATGTCAGGAATGAATGACCTGTGGCTTGATAAAACTGCTGAGTTATCTGCAAACACCACGACTTCGTGCTGTAGGTGAGTTGCGGCCTTCCTCACCCCTTGTTTGTTGACGAGATAAACTCTGTTGTTTGTGCGAGTTGAATGTGCGTGATGTTACACTAACAACTAATTCGGTTCGTGTCAGGGTTGAGTCACAAATTTCGAAGCCACTCTGGAATGCTATTTCCTGGAAGATGACAAAATTATATTTGGCTTGGAGTTGTAAAATGACTCAGTGCTGTTATGACAATGGTCTGTACTTCATATCTACTGAGGCAAGGTTCCCACACAATGTAGACGGCGCCATACCAGTGATAGGGGATCGGTGTTAAATCCTGTGAGGTTTGTGGAGGACAAAGCGGCGTGCTTTATCCATTTATCCATCTCTGCACTTCTCAACGTCGCTCCTTTCACATATAGTTTTATTTTATTGCATCTTAATTAAAAAGGATTGTAATTTATTAAAAAATTGATTTGAAATATACACAATAGGCCTACAACACATATTAAGATGGTCAGAAAATTCCTAGCTAAGAATTCATTGTAAGAATAAACTCGTGTGGACCCAAATTGTTACGTTTAACCCTCAGATACGCTTGGAAGATATCCACTGTTCGCTTGTACGTCCCCCCTGTAAATACAGTTGGCCTAGTTCAGTGGCGCCAACTTTTTAAAACATTGGGTGGGCTCAAACACTTGATCATAATTTCCCAAAAGAATCTCATAAATCCTCCCCTTAATGATACTATTTTTCGTAATATTGATGTGACTACGGATAGTACAGGCCTATACAATATATTGTAGAATGTTAAAAATAACAAAATGGAGATCTAAGAACGATTTTGTAATGTATGTACTTAGTATAAGGTCCAGGGGCAATGTTCCATTTACTTGTAGGCAACATTCTTTTGGATTTTATGTGAATACCAATTTGTTCCTTCATACTAGCACAGTCTACTATATACAGTCACGAAGCTCAATACGTAGTAAATATGCATACATTAGATAGTTGCTCACCACTAGGATCGTTAATATCGCCTCATGCAAAATGCAAAATATTGCCGGCACA
This sequence comes from Periplaneta americana, assembly GCF_040183065.1. Classification (NCBI taxonomy): domain Eukaryota; kingdom Metazoa; phylum Arthropoda; class Insecta; order Blattodea; family Blattidae; genus Periplaneta; species Periplaneta americana. The sequence goes on from NC_091127.1 coordinate 13,076,074, forward strand.
GTCTATTGTTTCTAGCACCCTCAAAACTCAAGCTTCGTGACTGTATATAGTAGACTGTGATACTAGTAAGTACAGTGGACTCTCCTAAGTTCGACTGAACAGAATTGAAAGTTCAGTCCAATAAAGGTAGTGGGTGTGGCAGGTGAAATGAATACAAATTCTTATTGGTTATCCATCAACGAATACAGTACTGTACTTGCATTTCCTGCCCGCCCCGAGACTTGTGTATGCGCTTCTAGTACCACAGTGGGTTTCGACAGTTCCGTCTCACAAACGGCACAGTTCTCAAATAGAAAAAGAAGAGTTCATTAATTTAAAATCGGTGATTAAATATGGATGTCCTAATCAATAAAATATTCTGTTTTCCTTTACCAAAAGTATCACTACAAGACACAGAAACAATTCCTTTTCAAATGGAAAACCCATTTCTTAGTGCCCGTATAGGGGCGTGTCTAATTCTCCTACGTAAGTAGTCGAACTATAGGATGTCGAACTTGTTTTCTGTCGAACTTAAGAGCTTCCACTGTACATGCAAAAACAATCTCCTCATTATCTTGTGGGTAGCTGTTCTGAACAATTATTCATTTTTAGTAGGTAATATAACATTACGATTATTATATAATCATTTTAACTTGGGGAGTTGAATTCTAACTATAAATTGATAATACGAAAGTGGACTCACTATTACGTAGCACGGAGTAATGTAAATGTGATTCTTCCTATAAATTCGTCACAAAGATCTTCTAAACCTAACTTTTCAACACTATCCTTATGTGATACTAGGAGAGATGAATGAAGTGCACACGAACAATGCATCCTTACTTATTATTGAAATGTTACTTATTGTAATTCACTGATTTCAATAAGCAACCATCACGTATCATGTTCTTCTTTAGTCAACTGTCCGAAGACAGGTTTGTGCCTCATAAGTGACACCAGTAAGGTACCTCTCATGAGGTAACTAAGCCAGGAAGGAATGAAAAAGGAAATAATAATAATAATAATAATAATAATAATAATAATAATAATAATAATAATAATAACTTGCTTTTAAGGAACCCGGAGGTTCATTGCCGCCCTCACATAAGCCCGCCATTGGTCCCTATCCTGAGCAAGATTAATCCAATCTCTGTCATCATATCCCACCTCCCTCAAATCCATTTTAATATCTTCCCATCTACGTCTAGGCCTTCCTAAAGGTCTTTTTCCCTCCGGCCTCCCAACTAACACTCTATATGCATTTCTGGATTCGCCCATACGTGCTACATGCCCTGCCCATCTCAAACGTCTGGATTTAATGTTCCTAATTATGTCAGATGAAGAATACAATGCGTGCAGTTCTGTGTTGTGTAACTTTCTCCATTCTCCTGTAACTTCATCCCTTTTAGCCCCAAATATTATCCTAAGCACCTTATTCTCAAACACCCTTAACCTATGTTCCTCTCTCAAAGTGAAAGTCCAAGTTTCACAACCATACAGAACAACCGGTAATATAACTGTTTTATAAATTCTAACTTTCAGATTTTTTGACAGCAGACTGGATGATACAAGCTTCTCAACCGAATAACAACAGGCATTTCCCATATTTATTCTGTGTTTAATTTCGTCCCGAGTGTCATTTATATTTGTTACTGTTGCTCCAAGATATTTGAATTTTTCCACCTCTTCAAAAGATAAATTTCCAATTTTTATATTTCCATTTCGTACAATATTCTGATAACGAGACATAATCATATACTTTGTCTTTTCGGGATTTACCTCCAAACCTATCTCTTTACTTCCTTCCAGTAAAATTCCCGGACAGCCGATGAGGGGTGATCCTCCAGCTTGGGGGTTGTGCGAAGGGCTAACAGCCCATCACCGTAAAAAAAAAACGACTTGTTACGAATCCTTCAAATAAGAGTATGCCATTAGGAAAGTCCTGGATAACAGAGAGGGTTTGGAATTGAACGGGTTACATCAGCTTCTTGTCTATGCGGATGACGTGAATATGTTAGGAGAAAATAATAACAATAATAATAATAATAATAATAATAATAATAATAATAAATTAATAAGACGACAAATTATTGGGTGAGCTCAGACCCCACGGGCCCATATAAGTTGGCGCCACTGCAGTAGGTAACTCTGTACCAACGAATTCTATTTTACCCAGACCGTAAATTGACTCGACCGCCAAAACATTTGCATATGCCTTTTTCTGAAGAGAACGTGATTATTTTTACAGAGAAATTGCAGATTTTCTTGTTCTATTTTGTATAATACGGCAGATGGCAAACTTGTTTGAGGCCACCAGCTGGCATGAGGCCATCATGCTATTGGTTTGCTCTCACAGTCACGTTTGCAGGAGGCGACAACATTGTTGTTCAGCAGTCCGTAATGAGTAGATCTGCGTAAATTTTATGACATTAACACACGGCTCGCTTCTCTTCGTTCTAACCAAAATATTGGTTGGAAAGCTGATCAGTTCTCCCCCCCCCCCCTCAAAAAAATCTTGTACGGCGTGTCCTGACCAATGAATATGTAAACATAGATGATGTCAATCATCGTTTTAGAACGAACTGTAGACCATGAAAACGTAAATATTTGGACAAACAATTGGTACTGTAGTGTCATTTACGTACGTAAATTATTAGTGTATTTTACTACGAGAAGCTCTTTCTAAAAAATGAATTTGGACAAAGCGACTTTCAAGCATTAAATGGTGCTTTCCACTTTCTAACATTTATATTGAATTTTAAATTATCAGTAATTCAATAATAATTCAAGGGTGTTTGAGAATAAGGTTCTTAGGAAAATATTTGGGGCTAAGAGGGATGAAGTTACAGGAGAATGGAGAAAGTTACCCAACGCAGATCTGCACGCATTGTATTCTTCACCTGACGTAATTAGGAGCATTAAATCCAGACGTTTGAGATGGGCAGGGCATGTAGCACGTATAGGCAAATCCAGAAATGCGTATAAAGTGTTGGGAGGCCGGAGGGAAAAAGACCTTTGGGGAGGCCGAGACGTGGATGGGAGGAAAATATAAAAATGGATTTGAGGGAGATGAGATATGGTGATAGAGACTGGGTTAATCTTGCACAGGATAGGGACCGATGGCGGGCTTATGTGAGAGCGGCAATGAACCCGCGGGTTCCTTAAAAGCCACTTGTAAGTAAGTAATAGACATTACAGTAATAGGCTTCGTCACACATAGTTTGAAAAAACACAAATATAATTGAAACAGTAAAATTTAATTAAAATAACGAAAACACGAATTATTTTGAAACCATAAAAATTAATGAAAACGCTTCACACTTAATGTATTAATTGTAACAATATGTAAATAAATTTATTTATTAAAAACAATTTCATGCGAATTTATGTTAAACTCTCCAACGGAGTATAAAGGATTAATTAATAGTCGGTTATAAAGTTGATACTTAATGAACAAAATTTTAACAAAGCTTGCAATAGACTGATGTGTGATAATTCTCAACTATTATTTTGTAGTTTTGAGAGTAATCTATGTTAGGGAATAGAGGCATTGAGGTCACGTGAGATGCTGAAGAGAAGAGGAGAGGAGGGAGAGGAAGAAATAGATATAGAGAAAAGAAGGAAGAAAAATAAATAAAATTATTAAAATTGCCGTTACTATAAAAAGAATTTTGAGGGTGTGAGCTATTGCACTTTCTTATAGCCTAATTAGACCGTCAGTTAATAGTGCTGAATGATCAAGTTATGCGCAAATTAAGAAACAAAAGAGAAGAGAAAGAGAAGTAGGATGTAAGGTCGGAGAGAGAAGAGGATTTTTAACTGGGTTATTTTACGACGCTGTATCAACTGCTGTAGTTATCTGGCGTCAGAGTGAAATGAAAGTGATAATACCATCGAAATGAGTCCAGGGTCCGGTGGCGAAAGTTACCTAGCATTTGCTCTTAATGGGTTGAGGGAAAACCCCGGAAACAATTTGGCCCAAACAGTATTTGCAACCTGGCCCGCATGTTACACGGTGAGACATGCTAACCGTTACACCACAGCAGTAGACAAGAGAGGAAGAAGAATGGAAGGGGAATAGGGGGAGGGAATAAATAGTTTGTATGATGAAATTTCATAATATCTTGTAAACCATCACTAAGCATGAATATAGATGACATTTCTATTCCTGATGCCAGATCTTATTCAAATAATTACATGTAATGTTTATTTAACGCAAGAAGCTTCATTTTATACATGACGTAATATAATTTTATTTAGAACTTTTAGGACAATTGAAGCGTCGGCTGGAACAACGTTATAAGTTACATTTGGTAAAATTTACAGGAGCTGCAAAAATATGTACACGTACAACGTTGTTCTTGTAGGGTAGCAAACTTTTCAGTGGACAAATTTCACGTACTGCATTGATGGACAGTTGCAAGCCAAGGAGTATAGCAAGGTAACATGACATACAACATTATTACACGGAAACACGCCGAATGAAAATTTTGTAACTTAAAACGTTGTTCCAGCCGACGCTTCAATTAGCTGCGTTCTTAAAGACTAATATTTTAAACAAAACAGTGTCTTTAATCATAAATTTCCAGTAGACCTATTCTGATCAAACCAATGGCTTTAACCTTAATTCTGCTTGGGGAAAAGTGGCATAAGTCAATTTCCACAAAAAAATTCTATTAGTTTATTGACAACTTACGGAACATCTTCTCGCTTGGGAAAAGAGACATAAGTATTTCTCCCATTACAATAATTCATACAGAAGAAAATCAAATCAATATAAACCAGTGTGAAGACAGTTATTTCCTTCTCCTGTAAAATTAACATTTTTGACTTGTGCCACTTTTCCCGAGCACTACAGAATTTTCATTCTAGAAAATTACTCTATAATTTGTCATTTTTAGAAGGTTGGAACCTGTGGAGTAACGGTTAGCGCGTTCTGGCCGCGAAACTAGGTGGCCTAGGTTCGAATCCCGGTCGGGGCAAGTTACCTAGTTGAGGTTTTTTTCTGGGGTGTTCCATCAACCCACTATGAGCAAATGCTGGGTAACTATCGGTGCTGGATCCCGGACTTATTTCATCGGCATTATCACCTTCACCTCATTCAGACGCTAAGTAACCTAAGATGTTGATACAGCGTCGTAAAATAACCTACTAAAAATAAAAAAAAGTTTAGAACTAATCAAAACATGGTAAGTTTTTATTCACGCCACCTTATTCCCTCTAGAGATTTAAGATGAGGTGAGAGCATTATTTATTGTGTAGATTTTTCTTTCCGTCAGTGCACATCTTCGATTTAACCTGCAATACACGCACTCTAATTTGAACATTGGTATGCTTCTACGTCACGTTACGTGACATTTGTGGAAATGATCCCTTTTTAAATATAGTGTGCTTCAGCGCAGTATTTAATTCGCTTTTCATATACAGTATGTGGGAGAATCGTCAGAATGGAAAGTGCTTTGCGATCGGGACTGGCGTCATGTAAACGTGAGATAATCTCTGTTGCTAACAGCTTCCAGACGCACCGCAGTATAAAGGCCACACTATTCACGATTTGTCCCACTTACGTCCACCAGTTGATGCGGTGTTCATTAAGACTTGCAAGCATTTGCGCGTTGTATTAATTCAGATATAGTGGATTACACAGTCTGGTTATTTTTTGCGTCGGTGGAATGCTTGACGATGGATTGGACGATAGGGATTGAATTTCCGGCAGGAGCATTTCTATCCCGGCTCCCCTTTCACTACTAGGATTTCTGGAGCACATACATATGAGCTAGGCCTCGTTTGTGCGAAGTGTGGGTATGATGCGAGTATGGTTATCTGCATTTGAAAGTCGTATAGTGTAGTATAATGATTAATTTAAAAGTTTACATGTTTTTTTTATGTCTGTCGTCATAGAGCGCTTCAAATTTTAAGTTTGAAAGTTTCAAATACGTGGCAATTATCACTGCTACACTGCTGTAGTTTTCTATGACTCAAGTGGTGGTGTGTTCGGCTATAAACCTGGAGGGTGCGGGTTCAAGTCCTGACAGAGAAGTTACATATATTCCACTGAGTGTTCATCGCTTGTCTTCTATTTGTCTTGTGTCCATATGCTTTCCGCCAGATGAAAGAGTGAATGGCGGCAAGCGAGCAGTCTTGTTTGCCGCGGTCTGTAAATATTTGTTAATATTTTAAAATTATTTGATGTCATATTTTATTACATTGTAGTTATCAGCAAGTTCTTGTAAAAAGTAAATAACATCTGAAGCGATTCATGTAATTTTGACCATGATCTCAGGCGTTGGGGTATTCATACAGTTATCCCAATCGACCAAGCATCTCTAGGAAACAAGAGGCACGCCTCTGACGATTGTCTGCAGTTCACCCAAGCTACACAAATTGACGTATGGAGGAGATCCATTTGGGTGGCTTCCAATTCCATTCTCAGCCCTAACCGATTGCAGATTGAGCTTATTCGAAGCGTAGATTATCAACATTTCTTTTGTTTTTCCAAGACACGCGTCTGAAGCTACAAGTATGTTTTACTAATCCTAAAATAAAGAGAGCAGTTTCAGTTTCTGTTAAATGCATTTAAAACTGATTTCTTAACAAACTCTGACAGTTTTCAGAATTATAAATGGAGCTTACTGAAATTCTTCAGGAATATCAACTCATACATATTTCGGTGAAATAATAATTTTAAGGTCTTAAGTTCAAAGTATTTCAATTGTGTGAATCTCTGGTTTCCGGTGAAATATTTTATTTCTGTCTCGAGCGAAACACACGTGCTGTTTTGGTCTCAAGCAAAAGACACATGATATTTGTCTCGAGCGAAACAGTGATATTTGTGACTAGTGCGAAAAAAACTTGATATGACCCGAGCGAAACGCACGTGACATTTGTGACTCGAGCGAAAAACGTGGTATGTGACCCGAGCGAAAAACGTGATATTTGTGTCTCGAGCGAAACACACGTACTTTTTGTGTCTCCAGCGAAACAGACTTGAAATTTTTTGTTTCTCTAGCGAAACAGACGTGATATTTTTTGTCTCGAGCGAAACAGACTTGAAATTTTTTTTTTCTCTAGCGAAACAGATTTGAAATTTTTTGTTTCTCTAGCGAAACAGACGTGATATTTTTTTGTCTCGAGCGAAACAGACTTGAAATTTTTTGTTTCTCTAGCGAAACAGACGTGATATTTTTTTGTCTCGAGCGAAACAGACTTGAAATTTTTTGTTTCTCTAGCGAAACAGACGTGATATTTTTTGTCTCGAGCGAAACAGACTTGAAATTTTTTGTTTCTCTAGCGAAACAGACGTGATATTTTTCCTTTCTCGAGCGAAACAGACGTGATATTTTTTGTTTCTCTAGCGAAACAGACGTGATATTTTTTGTTTCTCTAGCGAAACAGACGTGATATTTTTTCCTTTCTCGAGCGAAACAGACGTGATATTTTTTCCTTTCTCGAGCGAAACACACGTGATACTTTTTATCTCGAGCGAAACACACGTGATACTTTTATCTCGAGTGAAACACATGATATTTTTGTCTCGAGCGAAACAGACTTGATATTTTTTGTCTCGAGCGAAACACACGTGATATTTTTTGTTTCTCGAGCAAAACAGACGTGATATGTTTTGTCTCAAACGAAACAGGTGATATTTTTTGTCTCGAGCGAAACGTGATTTTTTTTTTGTCTCTAGAGCGAAGCGCACGTGATATAATATTTGCTTTTCGAGCAAAGTATGTTTTATTGACACTACACCTATGGTAAATTACAGCGGCTTATGACTAAACAGTCGGCCTGATTGGCGCAGTTGCTATAGCGCTGGCCTTCTATGCCCGATGTTGCGGGTTCGATTCCGAGTCAGGTCGATGGTATTTGTGTGCTTAAATGCGACAGGCTATGTCAGTAGATTTACTGGCATTTAAAAGAACTGCGGGACAAAATTCGGGCACACCGGCGACGCTGATATAACCTCGGCAGTTGCGAGTGTCTTTAAATAAAACATAACATTTAGCATTTTAACATGACTAAACGCTGTTCTATAGTCTTAAAACGATATTTTGCATGATCCATTGCCTTCACTGCAGCTGTCACAGATAAAATTACTGCACCGCATATGAGGGTATGACAGTCGTATCGAAATGCAGAACAGACGTCGAAACAAAACAATGGCTCTGAAAATGCATGAATGTTGGGTATTGTGTCATGCTTGTGACAACTATCTTGCATTCTGAAACGCGTACGTTCTGTGACAGTTTGGTTTCCTCTTTGTATTGGATATGAAGTAGCAGAATCAGGTGAACATGTTCGACTCTGATTTACATAACTGAATGTACTTTTTTGGAAACTCGACTGAAGTGAAAGCGCTGCGCGTCCTGCCGTGCTGAGATATCAGCCCTTCCTGGATGTTGCGAGGGGGTGACTGACGTAGCAGCGTGCACCCTTTCTTCCAGCTGTCGAGTAGCCCCGCGTCGGGGAGGCCAATTTAATGATCTTATCACCAGGCCTTGTGTTCTAAATCTGGCAGCAATACGCTTCGGCTCTTGACAGTCTAAATTCCGGCGATTTCAGTGCTATAGTCGCGACGCTGTTATTCCCGGCGTGACTCCTCCTTTTTGCTTACGTCTTAGGAAGTGAAGGCTCTATAAAGTCTAGATAGGTAGTATCGTTCGCCATTTTTGTTCTTTCGTTGCCGAGCTACCATACGAGGAATCTATTTGCCACACCGTTAAACATTACCATGTCATAGCTCCTATGATAATAAATCAAACGCACTGTAATTCAGCAAATAATTGAGCGGCAAATAAAGTCTCCGTGTGCTTTCTGCGAACGCCAACGAAAGAGCCAAAATGGCGGGCGATTATATTAAGTATTTATCTAGCCTTAAGAAATGAATAACGTCTTCATCAGCGAATCACAAGACGCACACGTTTAAGTGTAGCCGACCTGCAACGCGATTGGCTGCCGGAAATTAGAGCGACGGGACTATAGCAAATTGTTTGCTTCCATCTCATTTGTACTCTTCCAGGACATCTCCCACTTTCTGCTGTTATTCCTTCTGCTGTTTCCATAGAAAATGTCTCCATCAATGATTACATTCCGTTCTTATTGTTAGTCTTCTCACCCATCTTTCCGTTTCTTTACCCCAGTTATGCCATACTTAGATAATAACAATTTCTTCTACTGAAGTGTGAAAATTGTTAGCTGTTTTGACTATGTGGATAGCTGTCCGTGTTTTGATACCTGGTGTGGACAGTGGAAGATATCTCCGCCTATGGCAGTGTGTCCCTTTTCATATGCTATTCTGTTTTGCCTCAACGGTGGTCTTGTGTTGTGCTGACCACATAACCAGAGAGGCGAGGTCCGCAATGTGTTCCTGTGTAGTGTTCATCCAAAGATAATACCCTCCTCTACACCGCATTGGATTGTAAGTCTGTAATACAATGGGAAGTAAAATTGACAAAGAACAATTCTGAAATGCTGAATATTTGTGGGATATTTTGATAAATTTATACCTTTAATTTTATTTTCCTTTTCTCCTGTCCGTTCACTTGAGGTCAATTCTATTTTCTGCTGTTAGTGTCTATATTTTCTTCTTGTGCTTGGCAGATTCCAGGTGTTCGCACCAATTTAATGAATTCCTATTGGGTATTGATCTACAGAAAACATTCTCAGAGCAATGGAAGGATAGCCCGTTGCTGAAAATAACTTTGCGTTTGGTTTTCAAGATCTTCAATAATTGCATCTAAATAAAATGTTATTAATTTAGAAATCTTCTCACCATTCGTGAGCTGTCACATGGGACAAAGAGTACTTAACCATATAAATTTTTGCAAGTTCAGTGAACCATTGATTTGGTTTTGACAATGAAACTCCTACAAGTACATAGCTGCAAATACATTTTAAGATTAGTGGAAATGTACCTAGTTTTAAAGAGGTGTTACAATAAAGTAAAGAATGCTAATGAACTTAGTTTCATTTCGAATATAGGTAATGCTTAAGGAGAGCACTTGATCCTTTCAATGCAGCTAACGTTACAACCGGAATAATAGATGTAGGTATTCCAAGCCTCTTAAACACATCTTTCATGAAGAGAGTAGCGGTACCTCTTGCTCCAACCAGAAGTCCGATCACTTCAAACTCTTTTAGCTGGTACTTTTGGAGGTAATAGGGAACGGCAGGATTGTAGATATTCTTTCCTTATCCACTTCTGCTGGCTGTTCCTCATCCGTTTCGAAACGCACAGTGGGATCAATTATGAATCCAGATCTTGTAGATTCCTTGAAAGCTATTATATCTATGCGCCGTGTAGTGCCAGTGACGGAGAGACCATGTACTTCTTCAAAGGTGTTGTAATCGGCATCTTTAAGGGCAGTGGCTATAATTGATAGTACTTGGTAGTGTCTAGCGTTTCGCAGACCTTCGCCGTGCGGACAGGATCCCAGAACGTGTGCAAGAGTTTCAACCTCATTGTGGCAATGCCTACAACGCTTGTCCTGAGATCTTCCCGGCACAGCACGTACTGCAGCAAAATTGCAATCATTATAATGCCATCGCGCCATTCGCTGTTGGAGAGTCCTTCGTGTTTACAAATCCATTTGTTGGCACCAGGATATTGTTTAAATAAAACTACGCCTTTCCCTTTCTGTGGATGACGACACCAAATATCAAATTCTCTGTTCCTCGGAAGGTTACGAATCTTTGTAGTATTTAAGAAATGTTCATTCTTATGAAATAAGGCATCTTCTGGAACAATGTTCAGAGATTGGGCACATCTAATGCTCTCCTCATGAACCTGACGTGTTTGTTTATTCCAGGACTTGAAGCATTATTTTCAAAGCTTCAGAAACGCTGTAGTTACAAATATATTGAGATGTTCGTAAAGTTAGAGTACGAAACAGACCAAAATGGTGAAATTATAAATAAAATGTGCAAAGTCTGTAAGTTACGCAAACCCACGCATTGAGGCAATTGATACTGGGTCCATTAAAATTGCTACTTGGGCGAAAACAGACTGGCAGATTTTGCCAGGAGTCCTATGTCAGGGGGCAAGGTTTTCCACGTGCTATAAATGTACGAAATGGGACCCTCCCCAGTTTTACTTCCCTTATGAGGGATTCCGTGCTAGTGATTTTCATCATAAAAATTCCTTGCCCTCGGCCAAATTAGAAACCGCAGACTTTAAATCCATCGTCATACATCGACCACCACTTTATCCATATCAGGGATAAAAAAATACTGGACAGGAAATTCTGGACCGCATGATATCCTGGGATCACTACGTAGCACCATGGTATTCCTAGAATGAAATTCGTTACACGGCACAAGTAAGGAACGGGGATCTCTGGTAGAATTTTCCCGCTCCTGTATTCAGGCAAGGTACGTGATTTTTCAGGTACTTCATAGTAATCTAATAATAATAATAATAATAATAATAATAATAATAATAATAATAATAATAATAATAATAATAATAATAATTTATTTTAGCTGGCAGAGTTAAGGCCGTAAGGCCTTCTCTTCCACTCAACCAGCAAAAAGTGTATATACATATGCATGAACTTACAAAGAATTCAACAATTTGATTTAGATGAGAGTTACATGTATACAAGAGTTATTTACGAATTAAACAACAAAATACTACGAACTATTAATTAAACACTGAAATAAACTGTGTAGCAGAATTAAGCTAAAATACATAGAATGTTAATATATTTCAAATTATATTAGATAATAGAAAGAGATTATTATGAGACAATTTTGAAAATACAGCACAATCAGGATGATGTCTAAAAGAAAGGAGTAACGATGTAGTCAGTGATAGTTTAAATCAGTATGATTGGAGTGAAATGCTAATAAGGTTATCTTTTAAGCTGTTTTAAAGGTGTTTATTGTCTTGCAGCCCCTAATACTTTGTGACAAGGAATTCCATTGACGCGAGGTGGATACTGTAAAAGATGATGAATAACAAGATGTTCTATGAAGAGGTATACTTAGCGTACCACAGATAAGTGATCTGTTATTTACGTCGTGGTTAGAGTACAGATAAGAGAAACGAGACTAAAGGTAATTTGGTGTTAAGGTGTGCAGAATTCGAAAGAGTAAAGACAAAGCGAAAGAGTAAAGACTAATCTTAGGTGTAATCTGGTAATTTCTTGTCGCTAACTTGGCAATCCTGCTGTCGGTATCACTGCCTTATATGGCAGCGAGCTCGCTGGTTCTGAACGAACAGTGGAACCTCTATATCCAGGCGTTGTGTTGCCGCATACCACTGGCCTATTACTCATTCCTCGTGTGGTATAGCCGGTTGATGGGCACAGATTGCCTTGTAGAGTTAACTTTTCTACCGCGAGAATGACCTCAAATTTGCGATCTGCGGTTGTGTCATACCAGACCTATGGTTTAGAAATGTTGTAGCAGACTATTCGCTGTTACCATATTAATTTATGCTGTAGATATGTCTGAATCTAGGTTATGTAAATTCGAAACATACAGTAGTTCCTAACCTGTACCTGTATAATGAGGCGTTATCCAATCGGGGTGCCAGCTGTTAGTATCAGACATTGATATCCATTGTAGTATTATCTTCTTCACTTTCTCTTTCATATTTTTCTTCGGTGCCCGCCAAGTTCTGTGACAGTTTCTTACCAAGGTACCTAGGATGAAATGTGTAAAGCGACTTTGGGAACAGATTTTTTTAAATTCTGGTTTGTTATGCAGTTTCTCATTTCTCCTGAGCTTAGTGATTTAGTATAGCTTGCCTGGTTCAACTGGATAATAAAATGAAAGAAAAATGTAGCCTCTGTATTATGTAATATACAGGGTGAACCATAAGTATGGAATATTGCTAATAACTTCTTAAATTTTAATTTTACAAAGGAAAGTTTTATATAAGAGCTGTTGGAGGTAAACCATACAATATGATACCAATGTTCGAAAAAAAAAACTATTCAGGTATACAGGGTGTAACAGTAGCCTAAATTTTATTTTTTAAATGACATCTTATATTAAAATTTATATATTCTGAATTTCCATTAAATTTGACGTATGAATGTGTAGAAAGTTTACTCATTCACCTGTTTTTCAAACTTGAGACAAATAAGTATGTAAATCATGTTGAGTATGCCATAAAACTAAACAAAACTTGACAATAGATGCTCAAATTGAGAACCATTTACAACCAAACAATGTCCCAGTCTATCACGAAAAGAGTTCATTGTCTTTCTCACAGTTACATGACTGATCTGTTTCATCTCATATCTACAACGGACTGTTTTCGTGATAGACTAAGACATTGGCTTTAATGTTATCATTTTGAGCATCTGTGGTGAAGTTTTATTAGTCACAGTGTTTTGTTTACTTTTATGGCATACTCAACATGATTTTACATATTTATTTGTTTCAAGTTTGATGTCCACGAAACTAGTTTAGTAAATAATTACAAGAGTTAATAATAAAAATTTCTACACATTCATACGTAAAATTCGGAATATGTAAATTTTAATATAGGGTGCCAAATAAAGTTTACTGTCACAACCTGTGTTCTGAATAACTAACTTTTTTTCGAAAACTGATGTAATATTGTATGGTTTATCTTCAACAGCTTTTGTATGAAACTTTTTGCAAAATTAAAATTTAAGAAGTTATTAGCAATATTTCTTACTTATTGTTCACTCTGTGTACTATATTTTATATCGTCGATTTACAAGCAAAACATATTAAGTCAAAAATGTTACCTCTGAGAAAAAGCCGTATATAATGTACTTTATATGTGTATGAACTTGGAATATGAAAATGAAATACACATAAAGAGAAAAAACTGGCTAAAAATAATATTTTCACTATTCAATTTTGTCAAGAACTATCATACACCTTTTTCTCAGAAGTAATATATTTGACTTAATGTATTTTTATTGTATACCGACGATATGTATTCGTTTTTCCTTTGAATCTTTCTTCATACTCTTCTTTATTCTCTGAAAACATTATGAAATTTTCCAATCTCCTTCAGACGTTTCTAGTCCTGCTATCTTTCTTCAAACATTTAATCCTTTCTTCAAGATTGTTTTATATTTTTTCACCTCTTATTACCGCTGCCATAAATATGTTCAATATTCGAGCTTTCATGTTTTGGAATTCTGGGGTGAGGTTCTCAAGAAGAGGTGTTTCGACTGAAATTGGAATGAAGGTGGCATAAAGGTACTTTAGGGAGGCACTTTTGGAATGATGGCATGAAGGTACTTTAGGGGACACTTTTGGTACGAAGGTGGCATAAAGGTACTTTAGGGGGGCACTTTTGGAATGAATGTGGCATGAAGGTACTGTAGGGGACACTTTTGGAATGAAGGTGGTATAAAGGTACTTTAGAGAGCCACTTTTGGAATGAATGTGGCATAAAGGTACATTAGGGGACACTTTTAGAATGAAGATGGCATAAAGGTACTTTAGGGGACACTTTTGGAATGAAAGTGGCATAAAGGTACTTTAGGGGACCACTTTTGGAATGAATGTGGCATAAAGGTACTTTAGGGGACACTTTTGGTACGAAGGTGGCATAAAGGTACTTTAGGGGGCCACTTTTGGAATGAATGTAGCATGAAGGTACTGTAGGGGACACTTTTGGAATGAAGGTGGTATAAAGGTACTTTAGAGGGCCACTTTTGGAATGAATGTGGCATAAAGGTACTTTAGGGGACACTTTTGGAATGAAGGTGGCCTAAAGGTACTTTAGGGGGCCACTTTTGGAATGAAGGTGGCATAAAGGTACTTTCGGGCACTTCTACCAGGATCGATATAGGCTATTACGATGATCATTATGCGCCGAGGATTGAATCCCGTCTGCACGACTTAGTAAACTGTGGCTCAAGGAACTAATGCTTATATTAAGTCAACTAATCCTTATATCTCTGTGCGATAAGTTTTATCCTAGTGTAAGAATTTCGTTAATCTACCCTGCTTTAAATTTAATCTCTATATCAATTACATAAGGCTGGTCACTGATATCCGTTAATGGAAGTGCCCTACAAAGCAGAATCTGCAAGTGCATCAATTATTAAAATGGTAACGTATAACAAGGACAGCCACACGCCTCTTCATACTCGTATAAGAGCAGACAGCAGGCTGAGTTGCCGCAGGAGACCTGACGGGTTCCACACTGCATATCGCCAGCCAGGGAATGATACAGCTAATCTGTGTGTGACTGTTGGAATAAAATTAAAGCACTTAGAACTCGTGTAATGTTTATTCTTGCTATTAATAATTTTATTTATTATTTATTTTTGCATCCAGTTTTGAATTCGGTATAACTCATTCCGAATTAAATCTCCAACATTGCTTTGTTTGATTATGATATGTAACATTGCACTTACAATTTTTCCTTTATATTATGACGGTGTCGTGTATAGTTCCTGGGGTAGCTCAGTCGGGAGAGCATTCGTGCGCTAAGCGAAGGATCCCGGGATCGATGCCCGGCTCCGGAACAATTTTCCTTGAAATTATTCAAGCCTGCTTTACAGGAAGCTACTACTTGAAAGCTAGAATTGTATAATAACGTTAATTAACTATAAGTTAAAAGTAAAATTGATGTTAAAAATATTCCGTTTCTTCAACTTTACATTTCACATTTTAACTTTCTGTTTGTTAACTCTGTGTTAGGACCAGAGATTCTAGAGTTTAACCATAACCTATAACCAAGTATAGGCTCAATTCTGTTTTCAGAACTCTGACAAATTGTGATTCTCGCTTGTTTCCATTGTTTGATTCAGAGAGGATAGATGCAGCGTTGCCATACCTACTGATTAAGCAGGAGATGTCCTGTTTTTCCATTGAATCTACTCCTCTACTTCTTTTTTTTTTTATCAAAAGTCCAAATTTCTCCTTCGTTTTTGGCATGCTGCAGTCACCTGGTACTATGCCCGGATTTTAAATTTATTACATATTATATTATTCACCATGTCTTACATTTGCATCTTATACAAAAGTCAAAAAATGCTTTCATTCGTCTCCCCAACGATCTAGAAGTAAGAATATTCTCCTAGCTCGTTGTGTCTCCCTGCTCATAACGCGTCCCCACAATGATGCTTAAAGGAGCAAGAACACGTGAAACAGTGAGAGTGAAGTGTAGGTAATGGTATTTTTGCGTTACATATCGTGCACAGGGATCTTTTAAAATGATTGAAAGTGTGGCAGCAAGAAAGAAGAGTAAATACTTCTTCCCAGAATTATAAACCAGAGTGGGAAAATTATGAACAGTTTAAATGGTAGTTATGCAAAAACAGGAAAAGAGATCGTTTTTCGTCTGTTATAATCGCAGCTAATGCAGTACTGTCTTCAATATCATCTTTAAAATAAATCTCGTTCTATCTAAAATCGTTTGTCAATATACAAAAAACTCCTGATTAATACATTTTAATGCGAAACATTGTCAATGAGACATTACTGTGTAAAAACAAAATTGCATGACTTATTTACATACGCTGAGTAAAGATGACAGTAGTAATATTTAGCAAAATTGTTCCATTTCACTGGTTAGGGATGTGCTATATAGTAATAAAACAGTATCATCTTTCTTACATTATACACTGTTTTGTAATTATTATAATAAGAGAAAATTCATGTTTAATTAATCTACTGTAATCTCCTGGTTTTTTTTCTATGGGTTTCTCCTGATTTTCGTGAGTAGGTCGTGGCAACACTGGATAGAAGCGTGGAGCGGCGTATTGGTATTGCCACAGTCTAGTATTCTTTACCAACACCAAATATCCTTGAGTCATAATCTTAGTTAACATTTAAGAAAGATTAATCTTAGTTACCAGAAACCGAACTTGTATTTTCTAGGTTTTTAGCTTAATGAAGAGGTTCTAATTAGTGAAGACCGGGGCCCTCCATGTTTTCCGTAGCTGTCGCAGTCCTCCTTTGCTTCCGACTCACGAAAATGTTTGTAATCGTATTCAACGCCACGAGTCGAATTTGCAGAGCCCAAGGTCGAGATTGCTGCGGGCAGGTATGCGAATACCTTGTTGCCCTTTCAAGGCTGTGAGGTGTTTCAGGGATGTATTTTTTTTATTGGGTTATTTTACGACGCTGTATCAAAATCCCAGGTTATTTAGCGTCTGAATGAAATGAAGGTGATAATGCCGGTGAAATGAGTCCGGGGTCCAGCACCGAAAGTTACCCAGAATTTGCTCGTGTTGGGTTGAGGGGAAAACCCCGGAAAAAACCTCAACTAGGTAACTTGCCCCGACCAGGATTCGAACCCGGACCACCTGGTTTCGCGGCCAGACGCGCTGACCGTTACTCCACAGGTGTGGGCTTTAGGGATGTATGGTGGTTGGAATGGGTAATAAATATTGAACATGATTTCTATTAGTCTTTCCTGATTAATTATAAACTCGAGACCAAACGCGCTATTCGCAAAGTAGCACGCTGATTTTGTTGAAGCTCAGAATTCGATCCCTGATGGAGCTTCTTCTGGAGGCCCGCGGGAGGCAGGGAGAGAACATCTCCCCTTCATCATAGATCTCGGCGCTAGGAACAGGATAGGCAATACGGTTAGCACAAGCCCTGTCGCCGAGAAAGACCCCAATTACCTTCTGATTTTAAAACAGGATAACATTCAAAAACACTGCACAGTGTGGCCCACCGAAGTGGTGTACAAATTGAAAATAGGTCGCAGTCCTGCCATCCATCCGCAATATGCGAAACCCGAATCACGCAAGTGAAGTGGGCAGGCATTACATACACAATAATTGAAGGGTTCAGAGCCATAGTGGGCCAAGCGCCATTTATTAAAAACGGAGAAAGCAAGGGTTGAAGTTAAGTGATTACCATAGTTTAATGAAGATTGACATATCATTGAGTTTTAATGTGTATACTTTATGTTACTTGCTACATATTCCTATGGAATTATGATGATAACTTCATTTTAACCCTTGTTTTCTACGGTTTTAGTAAATGGTGCTTGGCCCGCTATGGTTCTGAACCCTTTAATTTCTTTATATTTTGTGACATCTCTATTAAGCATTCGGTTTTTAACCGATTGAATTATACATAACGTATATTCAGCCGTTTTAGAGGTTTCTCTTCACTTTTGAATAGACGTTTACGTAAAACATTGTGAGCTGTTTCTTAATGGTTTTATTAATATAAAAACTAGGTTCTTTTTATTTACAAATTTAGGAATACATATTTATCTAAAAAAAAAATATTACCGGTACTTACAGCTTTCCACAAAGATAAATCCGTTCATTAGAAATAAAATTACGCATTACGATAATAACAACGTAAACATAATGTTTCCAATTGCCGAAATAGGTTTTAAATTAAAAATACATGCTTGTAAATAACAGGAATGTTTTTTTTTCCCCCAGATCTTAAAATATTATGTAACCCCTATAAAAATATACGATTATATTTAGAAAATTTAGAGAAATTTTAAATATATTTTGATCCCCTCATGGCCGACTGACTCCTTTTTAGATGAGACTGAAACTGTTATAGAAGATTTAGTGAGATGAAAGATAATGCTTATAAGTGGAGTTGGACCATGGCTAGAAAGATAATGCTTATAAGTGGAGTAGGACCATGGCTAGAAAGATGATGCTTATAATTGGAGTTGGACTATGGATAGAAAGATAATGCTTATAAGTGGAGTTGGACCGTGGGTAGAAAAATAATGCTTATAAGTGGAGTTGGACCATGGCTGTTCTAGTTTGTAGCATGGCACCTGCCTGAAAATATACTTCATCTCTGGTTTGGTGCAGTACCTGTGGGAACTGCAGATTCTTATCTTTATAATTGAACTGCGCAATATATTTAGTAGATCACAAGACTAATGAAGAAATTTTAAATGAACTGAAAAAGTTACATCAGTGCTGGATAAAATACAAAAATAACTGGTTTGAACACATCCAACGGATGGCACGAGATCGTCTCCCAAGAATAATGAAAAATTACCAACCTTGGGAAAACAAGACGTCAGGGCGACCATTGAAATCGCTACTGGACAACTGAGACCGGAACGGATCAACCATTTGGTCCAAATCCATGAAAAGTGTTAAGATGGTGATAATTGACCACTATCGACTCATTCTCTACGTCTTTCTCGTACCAATTCATTGCACCGTTAACCGTAAAACATCTGCTATTGAAAGGGACGTTAAACCCGATAGATCATAAAGTTGACTTTAAGACTCTCATAACAACAGACTTTAATCCGTTCCCTCCCTCCCATCGTTTGGCATGTTATAAATCAAAGTGGCTTAGTTGCTAATGTAACACACTCAACAACTGAGTATATCACCATCACTAGACGTCGAATGTTAAGACTCTATTAAAATTATTAATGTGAGTAGTAAAGCAAGAAGAACGAGGTTTATAAGCTCATGAAATAATGCAAAAAATTGAGATGCACGTTATACAATTAGACCTAATGCTTTGTGTCTGTGTGTGCCAAAAAAAAAGGGGCATTAAATTAGAAATGGTCTATTTTCGGAAATACATAACTCAGTAGCTCAGTTGGTCTACGGACTGGAAGGTCCGGGGTTCGATCCCAGGTGGTGACAGGATTTTTTCTCGTTGCCAAACTTTCAGAACGGCCCCGAGTTTCACTCAGCCTCCTATAAAATTGAGTACCGGGTCTTTCCCGGGGGTAAAAGGCGGTCAGAGCGTGGTGCCGACCACACCACCTCATTCTAGTGCCGAGGTCATGGAAAGCATGGGGCTCTACCTCCATGCCCCCAAGTGCCTTCATGGCATGTTACGGGGATACCTTTACTTTTTCTTTTACATAACATTAATTTATAATGAATACACTGTTGGAAAGATGAGCAGGACTTTTTTTTATGTTTTTTGAGGCACAATTAAAATCGTATGGAGGTCAATACACAATGATGCGAAAAATGGTTCTTGAAGACAATTTATTACTTCAAAATGCAGAAACTGAATGTTGGTAAAATTAATATTAATTATCTTTGAAATCAAAATTAAAAATGATGCTCTATGTGACCACCATTTGCCCGCACAACCATTTGTAGGCGTCTTCTCCATTGTCAATAGCACTGGACATCTGTCTTTGATCAAGCCTGTCCCAACATTCAAGAAGGCGTTGTCTTAAATGTTCAATATTACAAATTCTTGTTTTGTAATAAACTGCTTTTTGTAGTTGACTCCATACGAAATAGTCCATAGGATTAAGACCTCGTTCGAAACTCCAGCGGAAACCATCAGAGAATCTGAGAAGTTTGATCTTTCACGCAATAATCTCTCAGGAGGGATATCATGTCCGTATCTTGCTAATCAATCGTTGTACACTTGAAACAGACCATTCTCGCTGAGTGTAGTTCCTTACAATTTGACGGGCAGATAAATTATCATATTTGTGCAAATGTTTAATGAAAATCTTGTCTTCGTTCGTTAAGCGACCCATTATTCACTAAATGAGAACTCAAAACGGAAGAAAAAATGATGATAGCACAACAAACGGCTTGGCCTGCTGAACTCGTAAGACCATAATGCTTAGTTCGGCATAAACGATCGATTTTGCACCGCCTTACAAAAAATAAAAAAAAAAAAATGTTTAAATGGTAAAAATAGTAATATGCGTTACAAGAGCGGTATGTTGAAGTTTTCATGTTCGAAGAAAAGTTTGAAAAAGCGAAACGTAGTTGAGCTTTTTTAATTTCCGAGAATTGAAAGAAAACATGCCGCTCGTGTATCGTACATTATTTTGTGCGAAGATAGTTTATTACATACCTGAAAGAGGAATTTCTAATTAGTTGCAATGAAATCTCGATCTTGGTTTCTGTTCAATGACGGCAAATTTGCAAAACAAAAATTTCTATCTTCAACACTGTTGCTGTAAAATGTTTTCTGTGTTTACTATACTCCAGCAGGCCGTGATATACGTCTGTCTTCCCCGCCCCCCGTCTATAAATGCGAACTTAAAACAAACGGTAAGGTTATGTAATGATTTAGAGTTTACTTAATTTTTGCAAATATTTAAAAACAATAATTAACAGTGCAATTTAGGTGAAATTGCAGTGGTAAGTTTCCAATTTATAATTATTACTATATTGAACGTCTCTAAAAATAATATGTTAAAAGCCTAAAGCAGTAAAATCAATATGTCACTTAAGCGGTAAGAAGAGGGGAAATTGTTGTGTGTGTTAGGTTGGGAATACTGAATGTGGAATTTTAGACTTACCGCGGATTGGTTTTGTGCGGAAACCAAGCAAATACGCACGATCTCGCACAAATTAAATATTACAGTATTTTCCTAGTCTACAAGGACTGTGAAATTTGCGTGTGAAATAAACTTTCAGGTGAAATCATTAGGTACTGGAATATAACCATTTAAATTTTGTGCAGTCTCTTTCCCCCCCCCCTCCTATGTATACACTAAAATTACAATTGAAAGTTAGCTCTGTTATACAAATGACACATCTTTTGAGAATCTGGATACGGAAAGCGTTAGAGCTGTTCCAGCAATTATATTGATGATGGAATTTCGAACCGAACAATTAATTAGTGACTGGCACTTGCACACGTTGTGAACATTGCTTCCACCTGCTAATGTAATGACAATGTTGTCATGCTTGGTTTACGTGCTTCAGTGGTCGTTCGTTATCGGTCTGCTGAAATGAAGTGAGGAATTGCTGACTGCAACATTGTTTGGGTTTAGCGCGTCACTGCCGTGATCCAGATTCTGCGAGCCATCAGTACTCAAAATCGTGTATAATGCAAGAGGCTACATCATGTAGTTCAGTGAAGTATTGGTCGATGTCACATGATGTATGGGGTTTTATGGGGTATGCGTTACATGTCCCCATCACGTCGGTTGCTACCGTCTATGTATCTAAACTTAAGACTTTCTGGTTTCTTTGCTTTACTTGCTTCAGTCTCGTATATAATTAATAAAAAAATGAAAAGACGATGAAAAGCTGCACATGATTTCCGGTGTCCTTCGAGGTGTCATTGGCCGGAAAATGAGAACGTAACACCACACTTGAAGTAGAATTAATCGAGGTAAGAACGACTAGCCTCAAAGACGTGTCTTTCTCTGCCTTTTTGTTTCTCCACTCCTAGATCATCTCGTAATAGATCGTTTAAAATCTTCTCGGTTAGAACCTGTGACATATTAAATTCCGTCTGTGTCTTTTTAACACTTCAGTACCTCTCTGCAAGAGCTAGAAGAGAAAAATTAGGAGGAAATCTTCAATATAACTATGTTATCGTGTTCATACAAGGAATGTCTGATTGTAGTAGGTATGAATGTCCCAAAACTGTAATTTTATTTATCCATAACTGGTATCTAAACTGGACTTTCTTTCACCGTCCTTATCAACCTTAAACAACGACTTTATTCACTAGTGAATTAATAGTAATATGCGTTACAAGAGCGGTATGTTGAAGTTTTCATGTTCGAGGAAAAGTTTGAAAAAGCGAAACGTAGTTGAGCTTTTTTAATTTCCGAGAATTGAAAGAAAACATACCGTTCGTGTATCGTACATTATTTCGTCCGAAGATCGTTTATTACATACCTGAAAGAGGAATTTCTAATTAGTTGGTTTCTGTTCAGTGACGGCAAATTAGCAAAACAAAAATATCCATATTCAACATAGTTGCTTTAAAATGTTTTCTGTGTTTACTGTACTATACTATACTCTTGTCTTTTTTTCCCCCAGTCTATGATGAGTCTGGAATCTTGTTGATTTTTTCACGGCTTCCTTAATGTTACTTGCATCGCGAATGCACTAACTTTAGTGGCGTTGTAGAGTTTACTTAATTTTGGCAAATATTTAAAAACAATAATTAACAGTGCAATTTAAGTGAAATTGCAGTGGTAAGTTTCCAATTTATAATTATTACTATATTGAACGTCTCTAAAAATAATAGGCCTATGTTAAAAACCTAAAGCAGTAAAATCAATATGTCACTTAAGCGGTAAGAAGAGGGAAATTGTTATGTGTTTGGTTCGGAATACTGAATGTGGAATTTTAGACTTTCCGCGGATTGGTTTTGTGCGGAAACCAAGCAAATACGCACGATCTCGCACAAATGTAATTTTATTCTCTCATACTATAAATTACATAGTATTTTTATTTTTATTTTTATTTTTTTTTTTTTGATAGTCAGCTGAGAAAAGTCTTTCCTGATATTTTTCTCGTTCATCAGTTACTGGCAGTTGATTCCATTTTGAATCAGATAAGTCAGTTTTTACGAAATGTCTCAAATACTAATTTAATCCATGAGTGGTGTACTTCATGAAGTACGAATGAGTTTTATTTATTTGAATTACATTACGGTACTGTAAGAAATCCTGACGTGTGATAATAGACTTAACTTTCCCAGTGTTATTTGTTTCTAACACTTCAAATTGTCACATCTACACAAATCGAGAGAACGCCAACTTTATTTTTCAGACTGATAAGACAGTTTTCCTTATGGTTTCACAGCGGAAGTGGTTCGTGATTTTGCTGGAAGTTAATTTCGAAATACTACCAGTTATTACGTAAGATTTCAGCTCATGTTGGCGCCATTTACTCGTATATACTACTTTCGCATCCTGTCTACCCAAGTCTTTTTCTTTGATCTGCTCTTGGCTCAAGTAGGCTGCATACATATGTACAAAGGCCGAATTATATTCTGGAAATGAGTTATGTTGGCGTACAAGGACAAATGCATCCTTACGCGACGATAGTGATTATGATGAATTGGTGGAATAATGATAGACAAACTGATGATCCGATAAAATCTGTACCTACGCATCAGCGATTTAATTCACCATTAATCTTGTTCGCTGGACCGGGAATCGAACCACAGTCCCCATTGATACATTATCAAGGGCATTTTTTTATGCGTACCTATAGAAGAGACGTTGCGATGGTGCAGAAAATCGATTTCAAGATTGAGTTACGTAGCCTAGTTAGTGTATACCTTTATTTTATTTCAAGGAGTGCAGTTCGGTGGGTCCTTTGAACACCCACTTACAGATTTATGACTTCATACACAAACAACTCTGACAATTCCATCCTGTCCCCTCGTCCCAACATTGCACAGTTGCCACAATCCTGGTGACCTTCGAAATTATGCAGTGAAACTGACGGGATTCTTCAAATTGGGAAAAGATGCGGCAACTCTGCCTCCACGTGGATTTGACGGGCACCTGTCAATTCTTCTGAACGAGGGTTGTGATTGGTTACTAACAAGAGAAGACAATATTTCCGTCACAGTAAGGAAGACATTTATTTATGACAATCAATTAGTAGGGGGCAGTAGAAGGTCTGTCGGCAAAGTCTTTTCTATGAAACTGCACTCCATGAAAAAAAATAAAGTATATCTGGATATACTTATTTTATAGTCAATATTTGCAAGTCACTTCTTTTGGGTAAGTTGTTGTTGTTTAGTCAACTGTCCGGAGACAAATTTGAACCTCATAAGTGACACCAATAAGGCATCACTCATGAGGCGACTAAGCCAGTAATAATGTGGTAGGGTGGCCGGTTTCTTTCTCCTTTCATTGCATATATCACTTAGCCTACTACTAACATATTACGCTAATCAGACTTCATATGTATACAAACAATTGTTCTTCCTCTGACATATATCGTCAAGTGAGATGTACTGCCTGATAATAGATGTAGCCTACATATAGGCAGAACTTAAATCAGAGGTAGAGTATACAAGGTGGAAGTGAAATAGCCTGCAGATTCCCAGAGGGAATAACTCATGTTGTATGTAACAAAAAACTGTATCATCATATTGGTGGAAAGTGCATAGTTTTTTTTTTTCAGAAAAAAAAAAAGGTTCCCCCCCCCAAATGTTTAACAATCTCTTCTTATTCAGTAACTGTTGTGAGTAGGATCGTGATTTTTGTCCGTATCGATAGAAAATCTAATAATATATTTCAATACCATGGACAGTTTTCGTATAAATTTAATTTTAAATTCATGTTGAATCTTTCGTACACTACTTTAGCACTTGAATATAAATAATTGATTAAATGGCAATCTTACTCGTGTTAATTGTGTAAGCATGTGCGGTTTACAGCTGTTTCGGTGCTTCTTCACACCATCCTCAGAGCCTACTAGATCTCGGCGTCATCTCGAACTTCGCTGCCTGTTGTGTGGGTGCGTTCGATTGTTGAAATGTGGTGTCAGATAGTGTGTGTGTGTGTTATGAAATTGATCTGTGTGTTGAGAATTTGATCAGGGTGTGTTTTAGTGTGTCTGTATATTTTATATTGTTCTAGTGTGTTGAGTTTTTGGTTTTTGGGTTGTATGTGTAGGATTTCCATGTCTGTATTTATTGTATATGCCGAACACATAACCAATGCTAACCACACATACAATAACATAAATAGACATGGAAATCCTACACATACAACCCAAAAACCAAAAACTCAACACACTAGAACAATATGAAATATACAGACACACTAAAACACACCCTGATCAAATTCTCAACACACAGATCAATTTCAGAACACACACACATTATTTGACACCACATTTCAACACTTTTCAACAATCGAACGCACCCACACAACAGGCAGCGAAGTTCGAGATGACGCCGAGATCTAGTAGGCTCTGAGGATGGTGTGAAGAAGCACCGATACAGCTGTAAGCCGCACATGCTTACACAATTAACACGAGTAAGATCGCCATTTAATCAATTATCTCTAAATTCAATTTCATTGGCATAGGGTCCGATAAGCGGGCACAATAAAGTAAATACTCTAAATTGAAGCCATTGCACGATGCAAGTGGCAACGTCTTGGCAGAGAGCAGCTCACCTACTTAGCACACCGAATTCGTTGACCTCTTACATCTGTATCGCTAGTAGTGTGTGTTAGAGACGATGTTGCCGGACTTCTGAAACTTCAAACTTAATTTTCTAATTAACAGTGCATTTAATCACAAAACGTAATAGGTTATAGGTTTTTTATTCTTTTATGTGTACTCTATAGTCCCTTTCAATTTTCAAGGTTATTTCACTTCCACCCTGTATACAGGGTGTATCTAAATTGGTGTCAAATATTTCGGGGACATGTTCCTAACACCAAAACATTACAAAAAGTTCATATGAACATTGGTCTCAAAATAATTTACTTCAGAGTTACAAGACAAAATCTAATGTTATAAAAATCGCTCGAAGTGGCTTCCTTCTGCTTCGATGTGTCCCCTAAACCTGCGTTACATGCTTTAGCGTACTCTGTTGAAAATTCCTGGAGTGTTTCGTATTTCGTGAAATCCAGTTTGGATACCCTCTCAGAATATCAACATTAAGTACAGGAGTCGCATAAACCAGGGACTTTAAATGTCTCCAGACGAAGAAATCCATTGGATTCAAATCAGGCGATCGAGCAGGCCATGCAATGAATCCCCTTCGACCAATACATCTTTGGGGAATTACGAACTATCAGACTGAAATGAGCTGGAGCAGCATCGTGTTAAAACACATTCGCTGGATGACGTCCAGAAGGACATCATCAATTAAATGATGCAAATCATTTCGTTCTGTTCACTCACAGAATACATTTTCTTCTGATTTCTTTGCTCTACAAAATACAAACAAACAAAAAACCATCAAACAATCAGCGGTCAATGAAGGGACAAATCCTTTAATAACTCCCTAACGAATGGTTTTCGTACCCATGTTCTTATTAACTTTTTTAATTGTTTTGATGTTAGGAACACGTCCCCGAAATATTTGACACAAATTTAGATACACCATGTATATGAAATGTCAGTTTTTTGTTCCAAAAATAATGGTAGTGTTGTTTGAATGGGAAAAAAAGCCATGCAGTCAATGGATTGCGTGTGGAAGTCCGTAATGAAAGTAGAGAGGGATGATTGCAAGTGAAGGAAAGGGAGAGTGAGTATGAAAAGAAGATCCAAGGTAGACTGAATGATAAACGATGGAATTTCTGTCCCGATTTGTTCATAAAATCTCCCTGAAGTCTGTTGGTTCTTTGTTACTGCTTACAGATATAAAGGGCATGGATAGTAGATAAGACATAAATTTGTGAACGCTGTGTACAAGTTGCTGGAAATATGGCAGCAGCTTCATTGGAAACCCCTGTGATCGGAGTACGATAGCCGTGTGAGTCACCCCCGATGAATAAGACCCTCTCGTAACCTCACTCAGTGAGCTTCATTTGGTGTCTGTCAAGTTATCGCCCCTCGTGTAACAGAATTGGCATTTCACTTTATCCCGCACCTCACCTCGCCTCGCCGAGCCTCAAATCGTATCGATGTCGTACAAAGTAACGCAATTACAGTATATTGCCTCTGGCGTCACTGGAAAATGGCTACATTTCTATACATTGCTTCTCACATATTTTCTTCATTGCGTTATTCTACTGTGCTTCTAAAAGCAGAGATTTTACTGCATACAAGGCGGTCAAAGAAAAGGGAGATTTTAATTTTGTTGTTGGTAGTACATGGATTATTTTAGTAGGTTTAGATTAATTGCCAGTGTTTAGCCTGATTGTTGCAATTTATTAAACATGGAGCATTGGACTGGTGAGCGAACCATAATTTATATTATTTTAATGTACCGAAGTACATATGATATTTCCATGCAGATATTCTGCGTCATCATACGATGAAAGAGTAATGGAACGGAGAAAAATTCTCTCCGGCGCCGGGATTTGAACCCGGGTTTTCAGCTCTACGTGCTGATGCTTTATCCACTAAGCCACACCGGATACCCACCCCGGCGTCGGACAGAATCGTCTCAGATTAAGCTCCAACTCTTGGGTTCCCTCTAGTGGCCGCTCTCTGCACTACGTCATAGATGTCTATGAACGTAGGACCAAAGTCCACACATGTGCTGAGGTGCACTCGTTATGAGTGACTAGTTGGCCGGGATCCGACGGAATAAGCGCCGTCTTAAATCACGAAGTGATTTACGCATATCATATATATTATTTTAACGTACTGAAGTACATATGATATTTCCATGCAGATATTCTGCATCATCATACTCTTTCATCGAACCAGAATTTGCTGCAAAAGCTTATTATCTACATTAGACCTTCACAAACGGCGCTCTTTGAGCGCTGCCACTCCTTGGAGCGGAAAGGTACGACGGAATGACGTAGTCCTGCTATAGGTAGAAGATAGTCCACGTAGATATCTGGTGTAGTGTGTATTATCAGTAGCTAATTTCACTTTGCCTATCTACGGCTACATAATAGAGGAACCTAAAAGACGGAAAAGTGATTATCAGGCAAATTCTTTCAATATTGCATGGGAAAATGCTTATTTTTTCACAGCAGCTGGAGTCAATACTTACCTGCCACAAAAGTTTGAAAGAAAGAGGAAAACATAATATAATGCGTTATACACTAGTCCACACATAGAGATAAGATGGTTTTGTGGGTGAAGATCGCAGTTGAAAGGTTCAGGAGTTGAAAGTTGCATTATTACATGGGGTAGGGTATGTTAGAATTTCTTAATCTTCAATAATTTAAATCTCTTTCTTCAGGGAAAAGGCCAGCTCATTGTTGATATGTTGAATAAATTACGGGATTTCAGTCGTAAACTTACACTTTTCGTAAGTCAGTTTCGGGAAAGTAATATGGCTTACTTTCCAACGATAGAAACTGCTCGTGATGAAGCCATGTTAAACGATTATGTGCAAATATTAATTGAAATTCAAAATGAATTTAATTCTAGGTTCCAAGATCTTGCCTTAATTGGAAAGAAGTTTAAAGTTATTATAATAAATTCTTTCAACACCAGTTGAAACAGTGTCATACGATTTACAGCTTGAACTGATTGATCTTCAGGGGAATTACTGTCTACAGAATTATTTCTACTCTTAAGTGATCACTACAGGAAGAATCGTCATAAAAACACACGTTGTTCATTACGGTTTTTCGTGAAGGATTAATGGTCTCGACTTTTAACTTACATGTTGACGAATGTGACAAGCTATTACTTTACCAACCATCCCTTCAACGGTATGATTTCACAGTACTAATGATTATAAAATAATGAATATAGTTAGAATCTCGTTATAAACCACTAATAACTTTCTGTATTTTAAATCACTTTTAATCACCAATTTTCATAAATGAAAAGTGATAAAATATGATTAGGCTTACATTTTGCGAATAGATTTGTGCGTGAATTTGCAAAATTAATTACGTCTGTTTATACCGCACAATTTAGGCTATAAATAAGGTCTGATATCTTTTCTCAAGTTTATGAGATATGCTATTTGTGTGTGGTCCAGAAAACCTAAGTTCATTCTCGTGTTTGAGTGCATGGACATATTATTGTTTATTCGTGTAGTGCCTTTTGAATGATGGTAATTCAGGAGCATTGTAACGTGATAAAGTATTTGATCTCCTTGAAGCCGATTTTCTTCTAACTTAGCGGTACTAGATTTTTATACGCAAGGGAATAACCTAATTTTGAAGCTAACAAAAGAAGTAAGAAGGCTGCAGACCGCAACTTTCTCTGCCGATCATCTGTAACCTCAAGAGTGTTCACAAGTTGGCTC
Source organism: Periplaneta americana (assembly GCF_040183065.1). Lineage (NCBI taxonomy): Eukaryota > Metazoa > Arthropoda > Insecta > Blattodea > Blattidae > Periplaneta > Periplaneta americana. The sequence goes on from NC_091127.1 coordinate 13,105,558, forward strand.
TGCTGTGCCTGGTTTTGCATTATTAACTCTCACCCGAGCCGGCATCTTCAAAATGTGTGATCCCCGATATCTTATCCTGCTTTTGTTAGACTATCCTGGACCTGAACAGATTTCTGACGTAGAAAACTACAGGGACATCAATTTATTTTTACTTAAATTTTTATTGTACCTGAGTTTTTTAAAGTACTTCATTCCCACCCCTTCTACTAATGAAGTTCAACCGTCCTCCACACAGATCCAAGACCGCATATACAGTCATAGTAGCCTTACGATCATAGTGAACAGTACGATCCAAAAATATATTCGCGTTTTCCAGTGACGAAAGACCTATTCAATATTGCATCATTTTCCATTTGCCTACGTCGCATCCCGGTTTCCCCCACCTGCTTCTATTCGCCTCTCTGTAAATGCTAGTGGCTGGGCTGTCTTAGCTCTTTTCTGAGAACATTAATTTATGTTAGGAATTGGACGTCTACGTAATATTACACCCATACAGGTTAAATAAAGCCATTATTATTATTATTATTATTATTATTATTATTATTATTATTATTATTATAAAAATAACAAATAAAAGGGCCTCATTAAGTAATTAACTGTCACGTGATTTCTTCCCTTTCTACGACGCTGCGACGTAACCACTTGGACAGTAGATCGCATGTCTGAGTAATTTTATCTTTTCGGATCGGGCAAAAGTGAAGATTGAATTTACAGTACGTAAGGTATTCTTTTATAGAGTAGGTACAGAATTATTTCAACATGGGCTACTGATACGAAGTACGAACCTGGTAATTGGAATTACGTACAATAATCTATAGTGCGATAATATGCACATTAGAACTGAAGCCTGTATCGAAATGAACGGCCACACATTTTCAAAAATGTGTTTAAATATCCATATTATGATTATTTTTCAATTTAACTTCATTCTCTATAGTGTACGCTAATGTGCTGTAGACAGTATAATATACACTGCATAATGAATATATCCTTATGGAAAGCTCAGTTCGTGAGTAAAAACACTTATTGTTAATACTGTACTGTATTTTGATTAAACAAAAACATAATGAAAATTATCAAACTGAAAATAGCGATATTTCCTAGTTTACGTAAATGGATGAACTACTTTTCTTCCCACCTATACCTAGTAAAGTGATTTGTTTGTATATTACGCCAGTATCATCGAACTCCAGTCGTGGAAGGGGGTAGCAAACGGTGTTTCCAGTTCTTAATCGTTGATTCAAAGGTATAGCCAGGTTAATATTGGAAATGTTAGTAAAAATAAAATGATGTCCCTGTAGTTCCACTAATAACAATGGTCCACAGTTAGAGGCATGAAGACCAACGTTGCCACATATGGGATCACCATAACATCTTCGTGTCCCAACAAATGACATGTTACATCCCACCCACGCTGCGCTGTACCGTTCGTTCCCTGACCATCGAAGAAGCCCCCGGCCCGGACTACAGCTAGAAAGCCGCGAGGCGTGTCCCGGTCTTCATACTTGATGAGGCCTGTCGCGCCCCAACACCCTCGAGACCGAGACAGAGACGAGGGGAAGAAGGCAGACTAGCAGGAACCCCTACTTCCGGCAAGGAAAAAAAAAATCCCACTGTACAACACATGCTAAATTTTATACAGTGATATCGCATGTAACTTGGACGTACTATTCATTCTATGTTGAGCATTAGGCGATCCTGTGCTAGTCAAAACCTTCGCAAGGAACGTTTAAACAATAGTTTTATTTATTATTTCAATGTACCGAAGTACATATGATATTTCCATGCAGATATTCTGCGTCATCATACGATGAAAGAGTAATGTATCGGAGAAAAATTCTCTCCGGCGCCGGGACTTGAACCCGGGTTTTCAGCTCTACGTGCTGATGCTTTATCCACTAAGCCACGCCGGATACAACCCCGACGCCGGACAGAATCATCTCAGATTAGGCTCCAACTCTTGGGTTCCCTCTAGTGGCCGCCCTCTGCACTACGTCATAGATGTCTATGAACATAGGACCGAAGTCCACATATGTGCTGAGGTGCAGTCGTTATGAGTGACTAGTTGGCCGGGATCCGACGGAATAAGCGCCGTCACTCATAACGAGTGCACCTCATGGACTTCGGTCCTACGTTCATAGACATCTATGACGTAGTGCAGAGGGCGGCCACTAGAGGGAACCCAAGAGTTGGAACTCAATCAGAGACAATTGTTCGGCGCCGGGGTTGTATCCGGTGTGGCTTAGTGGATAAAGCATCAGCACGTAGAGCTGAAAACCCGGGTTCAAGTCCCGGCGCCGGAGAGAATTTTTCTCCGTTCCATTACTCTTTCATCGTAATAGTTTTATTTCCTACTGTTCTCCAACCAGGAGATCAACCGTGAAAGAAATGTGCTTACTATTGCCTCATCTATTGGAGCGAAGTAGGTAAATAATATTATCGTTATAACGCCAGTTTAAAAACCATGCGCTCTCCTGCATATGTTATTTCCTATATGAAGAGATTAAAAGACCAGGAGATTAACTGTGATCTAATTTTGTAACTAGGGTAGTATCAATATGTCTGTATCAATGTTATGGTTTGTACTGTGAGAGCTAGCCAATAGAGATAAGAGTACCCACGTGTGTGACCTTATGACATCTTATGACATCAACATTCATTCAGAGCATTACCCCCCTTTGTTTCATCCAGCGCAGACTTTCTCGTGGTTGGAGCACAGTACCATGAAAGCAATACTTTGTTATGCAGCTGTGTAAAGTTGTCAATTTGAAAATACTCCAGACATGGAAATTGATTCGTAAGTTTTATGGAATTACCCTAATTTCTTATAATATTTAATCTCTGCTGAAGGAGATTGATTATACAGTAAGGTGGAATGAAAATATAAAGTTTATGGAATTAAAATGTAATAAGAGGGGAAAGGTTTGGTTTGATATCATAAAGAACGGTGCAAAATATTTTTTCTCTAGCTTAATATTTAGAGGTGCCCCAAGAGCAGCACGATCACAACACTCCTCAATATTATCCATTCCCTCCCACCGAACATCCTCATATTCATCTTCTTTCACTATGGCTGTTCCTCGACTTTGGAATTCCCTACCGAGTAATGTCAGGGACTGTCAGACATCAAACCAATTTAAGAATAAGCTAACGAAATATTTTTCTAACAATTCTTGTTAACAATAATAGCTGTTTCAGGTTTCTCAATGTTTAATGGTTATATATATCACAAATAAATATCTAAATTATCTCATTATTATAACTATTTCTTACCAATGTTTATTATTGTCACACTAACATCACTTATCCAACTTTCATTATTTACTTTCATGCTGTTTTATGGTCTAGATATTAATGTACTAACTATGTAACCAATTGTATTCAATTAGAATTAGTCTGGCTGGGCGGAAGAGAAGGCCTACTGGAGGTTTAGATTTTTTAGTGAGAGAATATTCTCCAGTGGTTCAATCTGAACAGGATACCAGGAAAAAAAAATACGTGTTAAAAGACCCGGCATATTTTTGGTCCCCTGTTATTAGAGGTGTCGCAGAAACCCTATTTATAAGAAAATTGGGCATAATCACAAAACTCTTAAGTATGATATAATTAATGAAAATTCATTGTTCTTATGTAGCAGGGTATTTAAATCGTAACAATGGCTCTAATACTAGAAATCTGACCTCCTGTCCTGTATTCGTAATCCTGGAGGGGCTGAACCCATCACAATTACTTGCCTATCATGACGTAATGAAATATTATCTATGGTCAAAAATGAATTAAAAACTGACTTCAAATCAAAAGAACCTACTGTTGGAGAGATTTCAGAAAGAGCTGCTATCAAAAGTAAGAAAATCTGGGTAAAGGCATCTATTCCGGCAGTCAGTCATACAAGAATAAGACAAATGGTTCGTGCTTACCATGATGGCTGCAGAAAAATACATAATGCAACCCCAAGTATTCCAAATAAAGTTTAAATATGTGATCTTACAGGAATTCACTAGCTATATAATGAAAAACAAATTAATAGATCAAAAATAAAAATAAATAAATAATGATTTTTAATAAACTTCAAATCCCTTGGGGCATCTCAAAAATTAAATATAGAAACTCTATATTTTTCACATTCCTAAGTGAGAAGACAGATTTTTGCAACTATTATATTTAGAAAAAAGATGAACAATTTCATGTATAGATTCACTCCACCTTTTTATACGGAGTGGACATAACCAGTGGCTCAGTCGTGGCTCTGTGAGCTGGCAGCACCTCACCAAAGGTGCCGGAGTTCGAGTGCCGTGCGATCCTGTCAAAGTTTTTCTTAATAAATCGGCTCCGGAGTGACACTTGAATACTGTTGTCCGTCCTGTATTTCACATTTTGTCATTTTCTCATGATTTCCATGTCCGACGTATGTTCTAACACGACAGAATGCTGCCTTGTCATTCCAAGTCACGGCAGATGATTTTGTGTATGATAAATTCCTGCTCCGTGATGGGCGTGGCTTACTTACGAGTCGCCACTTACCCACCAATCGTTTGTGGCGTTTAGTCATCTATCCTCATGCGCAGAGGATGACCAATCACACTAAATAGCCTCTGTAATAAAAAAAAAAAGACATGTATTCACTACCACGCTGTTATTGGATCGATTTTGAACTGGAGGGTGGGACAAACCCTAGGACACCCACCAGGATCCTTAAGAATATAATTTGAGTTAGGGCGTGGAAAGGTTGATAAATATTGCCTAGAATTGTCTCATTCAGGGACACAGTTGTTCTCAATACTCAAATCTAAAGACATAGGCCTTCCAGCTTTACTTTCCCTCTAATAGAAATCGCGCTAAAAATTGAGGAGCGTTTTTGCAAAAGTCGATAGATGCAGAAATCAAGATTTTACAGAAATTACACTAAGTGACAGGATCTATAGAGTTCTGAAAAAACCTGGAAGGTTTGGTAGTCTCTACATACGGTATGAATCAAGTTTTGGTAAATCTGATTTCATAGATCGATTCCGGAGGTAGAAAACATACGATATCCATATGTAACTCACTATCAAAAATTTCTGCATCTATCGACTTTTGCAAAAACGCTCCTCAATTTGTATCGTTCTTGAGAACGCATTACTCTCGGCGGAGTTTGAACTCTTCTTTCTTAAGACTGGTTCACAATAAACCGGAAACGAGAATCTGAACGAAAACGAAAACGGTAAAATTGTTAAAATGTATGCATTTAAATGTGAGCATGCACAATTAACGAAAAGCTTGCCGGATCCCGAGATCGGGAACGGAGAGTTGGCCAAGTTTCAACTTTGGCGTTCACGTTTCCGATCACAGCCCAGTAGATTCATTCTATTGCCATCTAAAAGCTATTTTGTCGTCGTATATTTTGTAGCAAGAAGACCGTGACATAACTTATGCATTATTTTGTTCTGTGCTGTGCATCATGGAGCAAGTTTTATTTGATGAGATTCTAATATTGAAATCCTCACATTTACGATAAGCGGCGCGCCTCGTATAAAGATGAGAAAATGAAGAAGAATACGTGGCTTTCAATAACTGCATCTTTGAACACCGATCGGAATCGAAACATATTTTATTACTGTATTGGTTGTATTACACACTACATATTCACGCTTCAATTCAATAACTACTGTTGTGTTCATTTTTGTTCCATTACAAATGTTCCTTCTCTAATTATTTTACGTTATGGTAGACTTAAAATAGGTTGTGATAATAAAGATGCATGGGCATATTTATAGTACCGCACCAAATGAAATGTTTCAGTTTAAATTTCGAAGTTGGTTAACCTGTGTTTATGTTGGCTGCCTTGTATTCATGAGAGAACGCCATTGGTCAATTATACACAAATAACATCAGAATGCGTAATATCGACTTTACATATCGTTATTGACATACATATCGATATGCATAGTCGTCTACGTTCTCGGTTTATTGCGAATCAAAAATTTTCATATTCACGTCCTCTGCTTCTCGTTTTCATTCTGGTTCTCGTTCCCGGTTTATTGTGAACCAGCCTTTAATCTTCCCTTTTATCCGACTAACAGATCACTGCGGGTAGTGAGGGAGATTATTTTGATCGCACAATACTTCGTTCCATAATGTCTGACAGGCGACGTAAACATTGCCGGCAGAGAGAGAAGGATAGACTAATTGCTATTCCACCAATGGCAGAGGTCTCATTTCACTCTTGTCTTGAAGTTAGGCGGGGATGGAATGCGTCAGACCGCCCAACTTCAAGATAAGCGAGGAATGAGACCTCTGCCATTGATTGAATAGCAATTAGTCTATCCTTCTCCCTCTGCCGGAAATGTTTACGTCGCCTGTCAGACATTATGGAACGAAGTAGACATCTCACAAATGCGGACCTTCCTGGTCGCAGGATCGGTATGACGTAGAGCCACAGCTGAGACATAACAGTACAATCACCCAATCCCGTGGACGAAGATAAATTTCTGCTATTGCTAACGTCAAGAATCGAATCTCGGACCGTTTGGTTTGGAAATGCACGAGCTAATATCATAGCCACAAGAGCGGACTCGGATTTAAAATCACGAATTTAAGCCCTAAGTGTAGTAATCACTCTACCACCGAAAAGGATTGAACCAATATTATTAATTTACATATTTGAAAAGCGTGAAATAGGGCTTGCAATTGTGGCAGCAGTAAATAATGAATACAAATAAAGCTCAAGCGACAAGCGCGTTTGCCGGCTGATCAGAACTGCGCTCGGGCGTGGGTTCGGTTGCTGATTTAGCTGATTACCTGGGTAGATTTTTCTAGCCACCCGGCATAGTCCAGTTGGCTGAGCCGATCCGGGGTTGCGCTCGGGCGTGAGTTCGATTCCCGCTTGGGCTGATTACCTGGTTGTGTTTTTTCCGAGGTTTTCCCCAGCTATAAGACGAATGTCAGGTAATCTATGGCGAATCCTCGGCTTCATCTCGCCAAATACCATCTATCACCAAAACCCATCGACGCTACATAACCCAATAGTTAATACAACGTCGTTAAATAACCGATTAAAACTTTTTTTTTTTAGATATTTTTCCCAAACTTCAGGCAAATATCAGATAGTCTGTGGCGAACTTTCGACTTCATCTCGCCATTCCTAATTCCATCGACGCTAAATATTCAGGGGCGAAGCTCTTGAGAGGCTTTTGAGGCTTAGCCTACCCAAAAAATCTGAGTTATTATTCCTGGTAACAGTAGGCTTATAAATTGAAATAACGATATATTGTAACACTTGGTTGCACTCCGATCTTTCCATATATTAAGTTCACTGTTAACGGTCATTCCAGTATGGAGAGAGCAGTGCGAGCAGCGAGGCTTAAGGCAAAAGCCTCTGAAGGCAGGCTACGACCTTGACTCGCAAGTTTGAGGGGAGGGACCGGGGGGGTTATCGATTCGCTTCGTAAGGAACGAGGCTAGCCTTCCGTGACAATATTATGTCGCGCTATGTTGATGTTCTCTGAAAACACTGCATTGTTGAGTTTAGTTTAATCAAAGAAGTGTGTGTTTTATTAATTTGTGTAAAATGGATCATACTGAGAGAACATTGAGGTCATTGTAGAATTAAAAGAGAAACCGTTTTCAAGTTCAACGTATGAAACAAAATGAGAAAAAAAAAAAGCTACATTGTTTTACCTGTATTCTTTTTGGGGGTGAAAATGGGTGGTCATCATCTTCTTGTAAGGTTTGTCACAAAAAAATTATACAAAAGCCGATAAATATCTGCTTTATAAAAAAGATACAAGGTAAGCAAATTTTTTCAGCCTACCCAGTATTTACATCTTAGCTTCGTCACTGCTAAATATAATCTAGTAATTGAAACTGCTTAGTTAAATCTAAAAAAATATGTGTAAACTCAACTAAAACACAACTGAACATGTATATACTGTATCTTGTATAATAATATATTAACGACAGTTAGTAGTTTATATGACATAGAGACCTGGACAAATAAATATAAAAATTGAATGTACAGAAAAGTAGGCAATATTGCTTTAGATCTGTAATAGAGATATTACTACAGGATCAGAAGGGAAATGACAGCGTCAGAAATTAGAATAAGCCTGTTTAAGAAAAGTTTGGTTATAAACCAGAAGGGAGAAGAAATGTGGGCAAGCTAGAAAGCGACGGAGCCGATAAAAACATGCTCTGAAAAGAAGAGAAACAAGAGTATGGTGGTGATGGTGGCCAATGAATGGATAAATATTCCCACAAAAAATGTTCAGTGCAAAAGTGGCATGATCAGCTATTTAGAGCTAACCAGATAAGAAACTGTGGAGTCTCGGAAAACCGAACAGGCACAGACGTCAACTTCAGAAGTTACTATAACAACAAGGAATGTGATCTACGTATAATTTGTTTTTTTATCGAAACTCCGATTCCAGTCTATCGTAAACTTCACAGAATAAAGGGCGTATTTTTTCCAGAAAGTTTGGAAGTAAGTGTGAGCGGATTTTCCGTGGCATGTTATCTTACGTATGTAAACATCGCTTCTGCGTCGTAATCGATGGAGGCTCCCCTTGCTTCACGAAGTGGGCTGGGTTGGAATTTAAGGATCGTCCCGTCAGCGATGGACAGGAAGTGTGACGACAGAATCTCATTTACAGTTCCCGCATGCTGCGAGTGATAGCGTAGATGCGTAGAATTAGAAATATGTTGGATAGATTTAGCAATGCAGTGGCGCTACGGAGACTCCTGGATATGTGGGTCGTCACGTAGGCAAAAATAAACGACGTTTGTTGATAGCACTTATCGTTCCTTGTAATCGCTTGGCCGGTTCAACTTCTTAATACCGTAAAACAAAAGCTTGTTTCAACTCTAATCCTCAACTACATTATTATAAAGACAAGTTCGTCGTTGAAACTTGGTTATCAGATTGCAGCCCGATTTTATACAAACGCAACATACATAAGTTACTGCATATAAAATTTTGAAACGGAAGCAGAAGTGGTGTTACTTTTAAATCATGTCTTAGTTGACAGCTTTCCATACATTTGATTGTATAGGGACATCATTTTATTTTTACTTCAATTTTTATTATACTTGAGTTTTTGAATGTACTTCACTCCCACCCCTTCCACTAATGAAGTTCAACCGTCCTCCACACAGATCCAAGACCGCATATAAAGTCATAGTAGCCTTACGGTCATAGTGAACAGTACGTTCCAGAAATATGTTCGCGTTTTCCAGTGACGAAAGAGCTTTCAATATTGCATAATTTTCAATTTGCCTACGTCGCATCCCGGTTTCCCCCACCTGCTTCTATTGCCTCTCTGTAAATGCTAGTGGCTGGCTGTCTTAGCTCTTTTCTGAGAACATTAATTTCTGTTAGGAATTGGACGTCTACGTAATATTATACCCATACAATTGTTTAAAATAACTTAAATAAAAGGGCCTCGTTAAGTAATTAACTGTCACGTGACTTCCTTTAATATACGATGCTGCGACGTAACCACTTGGACGGACAGTAGATAGCATGTCTGAGTAATTTTATCTTTTCGAATCGGGCAAAAGTGAAGATTGAATTTACAGTACGTAAGGTACTCTTTTATAGAGTAGGTACAGAATTATTTCAACATGAGTTACTAGTACGAAGGACGAAACTGGTAATTGGAATTAGGTACAATAGTCTATAGTGCGATAATATGCACATTAGAACTGAAGCCTGGATCGAAATGAACGGCCACCATTAAAAAAAAAAGTTTTAAATATCCATATTATGATTATTTTTCAATTTAACTTCATTCTCTATTGTGTACGCTAATGTGTTCTAGACAGTATAATATACACTGCATAATGAATACGTCCGCATGGACAGCTCAGTTCGTGAGTAAAAACACTCATTGTTAATACTGTACTGTATTTTGATTAAACAAAAACCTAATGAAAATTATCAAACTCAAAATCGCGATATTTCCTAGTTTACGTAAATGGATGAACTACTTTTCTTCCTATACCTAGTAAAGTGATTTGTTTGTATATTACGCCAGTATCATCGAACTCCAGTCGTGGAAAGGGGTAGCAAACGGTGTTTCCGGTTCTTAATCGTTTATACAAAGGTATAGCCAGGTTAATATTAGAAATGTTAGTAAAAATAAAATGATGTCCCTGTACATATGAATGTACAGGATGGGCCATATAATGTCACAATCTAACGGGTCTTTGTGAGCGTCATCACTGGTGTTACGGTTGCGAAAACTGCTCTTACAACAGCTCGTTAATTTGTGGTCATTTCATTAGTTTCGTAGGAATTTTCAGCCATTAACTCTTTTATATATCCCCACAGACTGTTGTTAGGCGTGGTGAAGTCGGGACTTCGTGAAGGCCACGCTAATAATGACGATGTTGGAGAAACACGGTTAATCCACCTTCCTGAGAGTGTTGTTAGGAAGTCACGAACACAGCGCGGATTAGGCCGGCGCACTGTCGTACTGAAACCATGCCCGATCCATACTTCAGTTGCAGTCATTTGTGTGTTATTAACCAAGTCAGAAGAAAGTTAAAAATACAGCTCAATAACATAATTTCCAGCAACACCTCCCCACAGCATAATACGTAGTGAAATGTGTTCCAACTCGAATGTGAAATGTGGATTTTCTTTTGCTGACAAAACAATATAACGTTTATGCATGCCGAGGTTAATTGCACTCTTATCTGTAAAGATAAAGCTGTAGAAACTTATGAAGCGGTAAAGCAAATACTGCATTACGCTTGTTAATATCAGCATTACTAACTTCGCGACGAAAATAGGTCGAAATAGCTTTACCAGTAAATTCTTCATGCGACGACGCATTGTTGAACGTTTTACTCCTAGTTGTGATGCTCGCCCGTTAGATGGATTCAGCAACTTCAGCACATGAATTGGGTCTCTTGACTGGACGACCACGTCGAGAACTGTCAGAACCAAACGTTAGCTTCTTTCAAACTAAAAGTGTTGCTTCTCTTGGAGGTGGCTTCCGAAACTTCAGCTGGAACTGCGTCGTAATTTAGTTTGTTGTATTTTCTGCCCAGCGTGCAGTCTTTCTTGGATTCAAACACTCGTATCTAAGCGCTGTTCAATCGAAAAAGTACTCATATTTACAATCTTACTGTTGCCGAAGTCCAAGATCCCACTTAACTGAAAATTCTTTGCAGCGTTACCAAACTTCAAACATAAATTGATGGAATTGTAGTATGAAAATTGTTATATTTTCCACAAAATTAACGCAAACTTACAATATTAATAATGTCATACTACCAAACTTTACACAATACTGAAAGCCTATGAGATTCATACAGTATGGGTAATACTTGCTTACGTATACCACACCTCGTATTCAACTTGTATAGCTCAACTTGTAAAGCAAAGACTACTTTAATTGTATTCTTTGTAATAAATACAGTTGAAAGAAAAGATAAAATTAATGTTTACACCTTTCAAGATCACTATTTCAGTTTGATACATAAATAATGGTTCAAATATTTTCTGAAAGTGTTTCAAAATCCATAGCGTGACTAAAGCACACAAACTCTTACAACGTCTTATTGAAGACAGAACCCGTAAAAACCGGATGTAGAATGGAAATTGAAAAAGTACTCGTATTTACAATCTTACTGTTGCTGAAGTCCAAGATCCCACTTAACTGAAAATTCTTCGCAGCGTTACCAAACTTCAAACATAAATTGATGGAATTATAGTATGAAAATTATTATATTTTCCACAAAATTAACGCAAACGTACAATATTAATAATGTCATACTACCAAACTTTACACAATACTGAAAGCCTATGAGATTCATACAGTATGGGTAATACTTGCTTACGTATACCACACCTCGTATTCAACTTGTATAGCTCAACTTGTAAAGCAAAGACTACTTTAATTGTATTCTTTGTAATAAATACAGTTGAAAGAAGAGATCAAATTAATGTTTACACCTTTCAAGATCACTATTTCAGTTTGATACAATAATAATGGTTCAAATAACATTTTCTGAAAGTCTGTTTCAAAATCCCTAGCGTGTCTAAAGCACACAAACTCATACAGTGTCTTATTGAAGACAGAGCCCGTAAAAACCGGATGTAGAAGATTGGATATTGAATTAATAAATACTTTCGATTCACAAGATGTGGTTCAATTGAAGATCTCCCACTAGGTATATTTAGAATTAGATCAATTCTTCATGATTGCAAGTTGGAGGGCCTGAGAATTGTAGAACAATCGATCCATTCAGTAACCTACACAAATAGGAGTGGCTCGATGAGAGGATAAGAGAACATTGTAAAGAGCATTGACTCTACTGGAATATAAGATTCCTCGTATTTTTGCTATGTATTTAACAAACTTTACAAATTTTAATGTGTGGTAGCACACACTTGCTTAATCATGTGACTAGTAGTACTCAGAGTGTGGCCATACTTTACTGAAGGCTAGATAACCTGACAGTACTGGAATATGAAGATAAACAATCTACAGCAATCTCACTAGAGGTTTTGATTTATCTGGAGAAAATCAAAACTCGAGTGGGATTTAATTGACTTTACTTCTTAAAATCTTTATATACTTCTAATCGTGTAAAGTACTCTAATACAATAAAATATTAATTGACTTACTAATTGTCTTATACTGTTATAGTATTGTACCATCTCATCATTACAAATATTCCGCTAGGTGGCAGTGTGTTATGATGAGCTGTTCTCTTGTTACCAGTTGTACCAACTATACAATCTTCATTGAACTCTATGGACGATTACTAGTCAAGAAGACTTTGTTGATTCAGTTTCATTTTTATTAAAACAGTTGCATTTCACTTCAGTGACATATATAGTATATATATATATATATATATATATATATATATATATATATATATATACACGTGACTATCCATAATCTCATTCAGCAGAAGCTATAACATAACCTAAACAATATAAACAAGATAAAGTTTTAATTAATGATTGTGAGATAAACGTGAATCATTTTAAAAGGTACAATAATTATTGAAAGTACAATGTTGGCAAACAAGGAAATAAATGATAGGGAGGTGATAAAAACAAATACCAGGAAGGTGATAAAAATTATAGGATAGGCAGTCATTATTGGTTGACACACGTCGTTTCGTACAGTTTTATTGGTAAAAAGTAGTATGACGTAGGTAGTAAAAGTGTAAGTCTCCGTAAGATGTCTATAAATGACTTGATAGCGAATAGGACAAAATTAGTCACTGGTTAGGAGGATTTTTGATCAGTTTTGACAGTTACTATGATCACATCTTTACAAACATTACTAATTTTCTCTATTCTTCATTCCAGGACTTAGGGCCTACATCAGATTGTAACCTATGTCTAGCCTTTGTTTTCAAATTTCTTTCCATATGGTGTCATCTATGCTTTAGTCTGACGTGCCCATATCATTTTAATATTTTATTTTATTTTCGTCTATACTTCCTTTCTTTATATTCGAAAACAATGCACGTGTCCCCGTCTACCATAAAATCTGAATAATATATGGAGAAAACGTATATTTTCGTCGATATCGAGAAATCCGTATTTAAATCTCAGAATACCCCCTTTTATAATTCGCACAATGAGAAAGTGGAAGCAAATATCAAACGTAGATGAAATCCATTTATATTTTCATGTAGAGAAAAAAAAATGGCGTCTTACGGAAGAGATGAAATTTATTTAGAACTTAATTTTTAATTGTTGAATTATTGTAAGTTATTCCGAAGACCTTACTGTGATTGTCAGGTGAGGAGGTGAAGTCGTAAGAATCCTACTTGGTTGGGGGGTGGAGGGGGGTTGCAGTGTCTAAGTCA